>NC_135543.1:9463781-9778468 GCF_045843805.1 Urocitellus parryii | reverse complement strand
CTTCTCTATCGAAACTTTCCCAAGAATATTTAATCCAGTTTTAGTAACTCTAAATAGATTTGTTTTTCATTCATTCCCAGTTCCCTAAAACTGCCAGCCTGCCTGTCTAACCCTTTCACTTGCAGTTCTTTATTTCTGTTCTTCTTGACTTCCCACAGGTAATCCTCAATCTCCCATTCCAATTCCTAACCTCATAGAGCCACTGAAACTGCCTTATCCATATTAATTACAACCATGTTAGTGAATTCAATACGAAAGATTTAGGTTTCCTATTATTTGAATTCTCAGGATCATGCCACACAATTAATAGTGAATTTCTAAAATACTATTTCTTGGACTCTGTATCACTACATTTATGCATTTTCTAATTCCATCAAATTCTTAAGTTTTTCTCTGACTTGTTCCATCTAATGATAAGTAATACAGTTTTTTGTAACTAGACTTTTGTTTTTCTTCTAACGCTTAGCTTTTTCTGAATTTGCTGAAATGTTGCCTTTATTCCAGCTAATATTTCCATATTTAACCATGAAATGGGCCTCACTGTTTCTGTATCTCAAAGACAGCTCAAAAATGACCTGTCAAGAATTCTTGATTGTGTTTTGACATCTGTTTCAATTTTTTTCCAGTAGAATACATTTCTATTTCATCCTCCAAGGTGTTCATGTTCCCCAGATGGGTCATCTTTTCCTCACACTTGGCTACAGATCTTCCAAAGATCTATACATAAGACTGACAAAAAAATCTGTACAATTAAGATATACAATGACTCTTCTCATTCATCTGCTGCTGGTGCTTTTCCATAATTGATGTCGACACTTGATTACAGATGGAGTTGAGTAATGCAAACAACATGAATTCTCAATGAGCCAGTGGATGGATATGCTTGTGGGGTCTACATACATCTAACTCAATAACTTGCTAAGACGAGTCATATAAACTATTTTTAAAAATAGTGAAGTCAAATGGGGGTCTATGACAAAGATGGGATAGAATATATTAAACATGCAATGTTGTAGGTCACTTTAAAAGTCTTCCCACCCAAATATCTCTAAGTGTATTGTTATAAAATCTAAGTGAGAAGATTTTATTATATATAATATAATAATATTATATTTAGCCTGTGATTCAGATTAGTGGTGTCCTTTTCTGTAATCAAAGATACTATCATTAACAAAGCATTCCTTCAATTATTTATCTCAATATTAACCAATATTATTACATATTGCTGCTACGTAGAGAATACATGGAGACTCAGACAATGAAGCAAACAAAAGTTCTTTTCTCCCCTTAGATATTCTACTTTCATATTTCAATGTTCGATATTCAATATTAGTATTAATACACATGAAAACTGGGCTATCGAATTTTACAGTTCAAAATTGACAGTGTAAAAAAATTATGATTTAGGAAAACACATGTTTATGAATGTATATACATATAACACATGTATGCATATGCTTACTGTAAAAAATGTGTATAAATGTTAACATGCATATTCATATAAGTCATACATATAGTAAGAAGTTGTCTACTTAATAAGCATAAGTCATATTTTAGATAAATGATAATAAATTAATTTAAATTTAAAGGGATAACAAGTTCGCATCTATTACAACATAGAATACATGTACTGTATTAGGAAACATAAAGGGTTCTGTGATATTAGCATTTCAAATTTTATTGCTTCCTTCCCCCTTTAATCAATTTTGCACATAGTTCTTAAGTTTCTTCTATATCCTGGAGTCTGAGAATACAGTGAGCTAAGAATCTGCCTTCAGATCTTACCTTCTAAAGGAATTTTGCAGTATATACAATGAGACTTAACAGTAATTCCACTTATAGCAATAAATCCTGTATAGGAATGTGGAAAATGATGAAAATGTGCCATTACAACATTATATGGCAGAATAATTTAAAATAAAATAAATTAAACTGTTTTTAAAGGGAATTAAGGACATTTAGTCAAATATCCTTCCAAAATAAGACTTCAGGCCAAATTACAAAAAATGTTTAGGATTATTAAGTAGGCATTATAATGTTTATGTACAGTTAAGAATGTGTTTACAAAATAAATATATATTTAATGCAGAATTAACACATCAAATAAAAATTATAACAAAGGATAGGAGGAAACCACAGGACAGCTTCAGATGTCAGAAGTAGGTGATTTGCTGATAAAATTTCCTATATTAAAATAAAGCAAGGTAATATTCCAGGATTCTTGTCATCTGACCATAATACATTTTGCTTTTATTTTCTATTAGAATGCAACAAATATCTCTGTTTTAAGTATTCTGTATTTTCTTTCATTTGATAAGGTCTTATTTGGGATTATGCAGTAGTAATAAAGACAAAATAAAAATTTAATTTTTGCATTGTAACTTTGTGGTAGGCTAAATATATATATATATATATATAGTTTTAATTTTTAAGAAAAAAATGAGTTCATACTAAACAAATAAAAATCTAATCCATCCTCAAATCAATGGTTTTGCAATGTACTTCCTAAAAGACTTTTATTGCAAATATAATTGCTTATTGTATACTTAGTTTCAAGGAATATTGAAAAATTTTACAAGAACAGCATGAAAGGTAAGTTTTTGAATAAACATTTCTGGGAAAGAGAAAAGGCTGACACACTGGTTACCATACATTTTGTAATTTTTTATAATTCTATATTTCTATTTTTTATCTTCTTTTTATTATTGCTCATAACAATTCTTTTTTATTGGTTTTGTTTTTTAAATACATGACAGCAGAATGCATCACAATTCTTATTACACATATAGAACAATTTTTCATACCTTTGTATGCAAAGTATATTCACACCAATTCGTTTCTTCATACATGTACTGTGGATGGCCTATCATATTCCACCATCCTTACTAATCTTCTACCTCTTTCCATTTCCTCTCACCCCTCTTCCCTATCTAGAATTCATCTATTCCTCCCATGTTCTCCCTCCACACCCCACTATGAGTCAGCCTCCTTATATCAGAGAAAACATTCGGCATTTGTTGTTTTGGGGATTGGCTAACTTCACTTAGCATTATCTTCTCCAATGCCATCCATTTACCTGGAAATGACATGATTTTATTCTCTTTTATTGCTGAGTAAAATTCCATTGTGTATATATGCCACATTTTTTTTTATCCATTCATCCACTGAAGGGCATCTAGGTTGGCTCCACAATTTAGCTATTGTGAATTGGGCTGCTATAAACATTGATGTGACTGGGTCCTCGTAGTATGCTGTTTTTAAGTTCTTTGGGTATAGACTGAGGAGAGGGATAGCTGGGTCAAATGGTGGTCCCATTCCCAGATTTCCAAGGAATCTCCATACTGCTTTCCATATTGGCTGCACCAATTTGCACTCCCACCAGCAGTGTGTGAGTGTACCTTTCTCCCCACATCCTGGCCAACAATTATTGTTGTGTGTCACTTATTGTTGTTTGTCACTTATTATGGTTATGTCTTCATAATAGCTGCCATTCTGACTGGAGTGAGATGGTAACTTAGAGTAGTTTTGATTTGCATTTCTCTAATTGCTAGAGTTGATGAACATTTTTTCATACATTTGTTGATTGATTGAATAGCCTCTTCTGAGAAGTGTCTGCTCATGTCCTTGGCCCATTTCTTGATTGGGTTATTTGTTTTGCTGGTGTTTAGCTTTTTGAGTTTTTTGTATACCCTAGAGATTAGTGCTCTATCTGATGCGTGAGAGGTAAAAATTTGCTCCCAAGATGAAGGCTCTTTATTCACCTCACAGATTGTTTCTTTCACTTGGAAGAAACTTTTAAGTCCATCCCATTTATTGATTCTTGGTTTTAATTATTGTGGCATAGGAGTCCTATTAAGGAAGTTCGGGCCTAATCCTCCATGATGGAGATTAAGGCCTACTTTTTCTTCTATTAGACACAGGGTCTCTGGTTGTATTCCTAAGTCCTTGATCCATTTTGAGTTGAGTTTTGTGCATGGTGAGAGATAGGGTTTTAATTTCATTTTGATGCATATGGATTTCCAGTTTTCCCAGCATCATTTGTTGAAGAGGCTATCTTTTCTCCAATGCATGTTTTTGGCATCTTTGTCTAATATAAAATAATTGTAATTTTGTGGGTTAGTCTCTGTTTCCTCTATTCTGTACCATTGGTCTACCAGTCTGTTTTGTTGCCAATTACATGATGTTTTTGTTACTATTTCTCTGTGGTATACTTTAAGGTCTGGTATAGTGATGCCACCTGTTTCACTCTTTCTGCTAAGGATTCCTTTAGCTATTCTGGGCCCCTTATTTTTCCAGATGAATTTCATGATTGTTTTTTCTATTTCTATGAGGAATGCCATTGGGATTTTGCTTGAAATTGCATTAAATCTGTATAGTGCTTTTGGAAGTATGGTCATTTTGACAATATCAATTCTGCATATCAAAGAGCAAGGTAGATCTTTCCATCTTCTAAGGTCTTCTTTGATTTCTTTCTTTAGGGTTCTGTAGTTTTCATTGCATAGATCTTTCACCTCTTTCATTAAGTTGATTCCCAAGTATTTTTTTTTTTTTATTTTTTTGAGGCTATTGTAAATGGGTTAGTTTTTCTCATTTCTCTTTCAGAGGATTTGCCACTGATATACAGAAATGCCTTTGATTTATGGGCGTTGATTTTATATCCTGCTACTTTGCTGAATTCGTTTACTAGTTCGAGAAGTTTTCTGGTGGAGCTTTTTGGGTCTTCTAGTTATAGAATCATATCTTCAGCAAGCAGTGCTAATTTAAGTTCTTCTTTTCCTATACATATCCCTTAAATTTCTTTCATGTAACTGCTCTGGCCAGTGTTTCAAGGACTATGTTAAATAGAAGTAGTGAAAGAGAGCATCCCTGTCTTGTTCCAGTTTTTAGAGGGAATGCCTTCAATTTTTCTCCATTTAGAATGATGTTGGCCTAGGGCTTAGTGTAGATAGCCTTTATGATGTTTAGATATGTTCCTGTTATCCCTAGTTTTTATAGTGTTTTAAACATACAGGGGTGCTGTATTTTGTCAAATGCTTTTTCCGCATCTATTGAGATGATTGTATGATTCTTAGCTTTGAGTCTATTGATGTGGTGAATTACATTTATTAATTTTCATATGTTGAACCAATTTTGCATATCTGGAATGAATCCCACTTGATCATGGTGCACCATCTTTTGGATATGTTTTTGTATTCTATTTGCCAGAAATTTATTGAGAATTTTTGCATCTATATTCATTAGAGATATTAGTCTGATGTTTTCTTTGTTTGATGTGTCTTTGCCTGGTTTGGGAATCAGGGTGATATTGACCTCATAG
The DNA here is from genome assembly GCF_045843805.1 of Urocitellus parryii. Taxonomy (NCBI): domain Eukaryota; kingdom Metazoa; phylum Chordata; class Mammalia; order Rodentia; family Sciuridae; genus Urocitellus; species Urocitellus parryii. Next base: position 9,773,151 of record NC_135543.1, on the reverse strand, counting down.
AATGAATTTGGCAGTGCTGTCTCTTTTTCTATTTCCTGAAATAAATTTAAGAGTATTGGTGTTAGTTTCTCTTTAAAGGTCTTGTAGAACTCAGCTGTGTAACCGTCAGGTCCTGGATTTTTCTTGGTGGTAGGCTTCTGATAGTGTCTTCTATTTCATCACTTGATATTAGTCTGTTTAAATTGTGTATATATTCCTGATTCAGTCTGGGCAAGTCGTATGACTTAAGAAATTTGTCAATGCCTTCACTATCTTTTATTTTATTGGAGTATAAGTTTTCAAAATAATTTCTAATTATCCTCTGTTTCTGTAGTGTCTGTTGTGATATTACCTTTTTCATCACATATGCTGGTGATTTGAGTTCTCTCTCTCCTTCTCTTCATTAGCGTCACTTTGGTCTGTCAATTTTATTTATTTTTCAAAGAACCAACTTTTTGTTTTGTCAGTGTTTTTAAATTGTTTCTTTTGTTTTGATTTCATTGATTTCAGCTCTAATTTCAATTATTTCTTGCCTTCTACTGCTTTGGCTATTGATTTGTTCTTATTTTTCTAAGGCTTTGTGATTTAAAGTGAGGTCATTTATTTGTTGAGGTTTTCTTCTTTACGGAATGAACTCCATGCAATGAACTTTCCTCTTAGAACTGCTTTCATAGCATCCCAGAAAATTCGATATGTTGTGTCAATGTTCTCATTTATCTCTAAGAATTTTTTAATCTCCTCTTTGATGTCTTCTGCAACCCATTGTTTACTCAGTAGCATGTTGTTTAGTCTACAGGTGTTGGAGTAATTTTTATTTTTTATTTTGTCATTGATTTCCAATTTCATTCCATTTTGATCTGATAAAATACATGGTAGTATGTCTACTTTTTGTATTTTCTAAGAGTTGCTTTCTGGAACAGTGTGTGGTCTATTTTAGAGAAGGATCTATGTGCTGTTGAGAACCAGTGTATCTGCTTGATGCAGGTTGAAATTTTCTATATTAAGTTATAGATTGTATTATTGAGTTCTATAGATTCTTTATTCAACTTTGTTTCAAAGATCTATTTAGTGGTGAAAGAGGTGTGTTGTGATCAAGATTATTGTGTTGTGATCAATTTGACTCTTGAACTTGAGAAGAATTTGTTTGACGAACATAGCTGCACCATGGTTTGGGGCATATATATTTATGATTGTTAAGTCTTGTTGATGGATGGTCCCTTGAGAAGTATGTAATGTCCATCTTTATCCATTTTGATTAACTTTGGCTTGAAGTCTACTTTATTTGATATGAGGATGGAAATCCCTGCTTGCTTCCGCAGTCTGTGTGAGTGGTATGATTTGTCCCAACCTTTCACCTCCAGTCTGTGGATGTCTTTACCTATCAGGTGAGTCTCCTGGAGGAAGCATAATGTTGGGTCTTTTTTTAAAAATCCAATCTGCTAGTCTATGTCTTTTGATTGGTGAGTTTAAGCCATTAACATTCAGGGTTACCATTGAGACCTTGTTTGTATTCCCAGCCATATTTGTTTATTTTTGTTGTTTAACTTCACTTGATTTCCTTCTTTGATTAGTTTTCCCTTTGGGTACTACCCTCTGCTGATCTTCATTGTTGTTTTCGTTTCCTCTTCATGGAAGACGTTTCCAATAATGTTTTATAGTGTCAGTTTTCTTGCTATAAATTATTCTCTTCTCAGCCAGCAGGTAGCGTTGTCTGTTGTAAGCCGGTGTCTCTGCTCTCCTGATAGTGGAGGTAACCTGGGTGGGAAGACTGGTTCTGGTGAAGGGCGCCTGGATGCGAGGAGTGGCACCCACCAACCCCCTGCAGAAAGACTGCACCTCACAGGTCACTTTTTGGGACTGCTGCCTCATATGACATGAGTGCCTGGTACCATCTCCCAGTTCCTGGTCTCTCCCTCTCCCCTAGCAGTTCCCAATTGAGGAAACTCTCACCCTGGAGCTCCCGTGGGCGGCTCCCTGGTCCCACTGCACACCTGTGTTGGGCAACTACTGGGTTGGGTTACTGCTGCTGGGGAGGGGAGAAGGTTGGAAATCTGGTACCTGGCCGCTAGAGACCCAATCTGGGAACTGCCCACAGCTAAATGGTGAGAATGTTCAGACAAGATGGCGGTGGTCTGCTTTCAGTGAGGGGTGTCTGGTGAGGTGGGAGGAGCCTGTTGAGGTGGGAGGAGCCTGGTGAGGTGGGGGGAGCATGGTGAGGTGGGGGGAGCCAGGCGATGGCATTGTGCTGTGGGTAGGTAGCAGCTGAGTGACCTGCGTGGGAGGGGAGCTAAGTCTTGGCAGTCTGCAGATGTGTTGCTACCTGTTTGTGCTAAGGTGCTGCAGACTTGCATGAACTGGAACTTTGGGCTTTGAGGGGTCCTGCTCCAACGCTGGGTGTCCTACTTGAATGCTGAGGCCCAGAGCCTTGTGTGGGGTCACAGAGCTGGTGATTTCTGCAGAGAGCATCTGGTTAGGGGGCCTCTAACACTCTCAGAGATGTAGTATTCCAACTAGGGGAGATCTGCGGGTCTGGTGGTACCAACTCCCTTCCTGCCACCATGGTCTTTTGTTCCCTGCTCCTAGCAATTCTTAAGCAGCAAAAGAATTTTTCATCTTCAGAAATAGAAAGTCAATAGAATTGTGTGAGAATCTTCCATCTATTTCATGGTTACCTTTTTATATTTTATTTTAAAAAACCCAATTCTCCTTTTATAAATAATTATCAAAATTGTGTGAGGCATCATTTTTATAACATTTTCCTCACAGTATACTCTAAAACCAGTTTAAACAATATTTTAACTGATAAAAGTTTCTAAACTAAAATAGTCTGGGTGTATCCCTGACCTTGTAGTTTCTTAATTCCTTCAGTTTGAAATATTAGGTTACTCTTTGGGTTGCATACAGTGAGATCCTGGGGTCCAGCGAGGGCCTGTCCAGTTCCACTCGGTAGCTCTTCACCAGGGGATTGTGCTGTGGGTCCTGCACCCTATTTGCACCAAGTGGCTTTTTAGACAATCCCTTATTTTAATATCCTATTCCTACTTTTTCCTAAAGTTGTAATTACTACAATCTTTTGGGGGATTTCTCTTATTTTTCCTGGGGCAATAACGTAGTTGCCTAGACAATAATGTAGTTGCCTGATGAGTGACCATGTTTCAGAATCATATAATAATAATTCACATTATTAATCAGAAAAAAATGATCACAAAATAAATTGCAGAAAGCATTGAAGCATTGTCTTTACAGTAAACATAGGGAAATATTTTTGCAGGATGGGTGGTATTACCAGGGATTGAATCCAAGAACAGTTAGTAACTGAAACACATTGCCAGACCTACATAAATTTTTTTATGAACTTAATTTTTTAAAATTTTGAGTCAGGGTCTTATTAACTTGCTTACAACCTCACTAAGTTCCTGATGTTGGCTTCAAACCTGCGATTCTCTTGCTTCCAGGTTCCACTGGAAGTACAAGTGCACACACCATCACCACACAGAACCCAGGGACTTGTCTATGCTGCTGAGTAATATCCCTCATCCTAGGGCAGGTAAATTTTTTGAGTGGTTCAATTTATAAATTGTTTCAGAGTTTACATAATCATCAATGAGCTGATTCAATAGATTTTGTCTTTTCAAAATATTTGTTTGCATTCTTATGTTTCAAAAACATCCTCTAATTAGAGATTTAGCTATTAAAGTAATCACTAAAGTAATGAAGTTTGTCCCCAAAGACAAACCAACATGAGGGAATGATTCCATAAATCCCAACATGATGAAATAAAGTTAAAATTGTAAAGTTCTGTGTTTCTTCAGTCTTTATGGTCAGCAAAATTTAATATTCCATGTAAATCATTAATAAAATATTCTGCACTTTAATTAAATATATAAAATTGTGAACTGAAGTCTAGTTATTGAGACTAATAAAATTAAATGCAATAAAGTTCAGAAGGAAGTATAAATTAAGATTTTCCTAGTTTTTTGTAAATGAGCATAGTTCATGCACACTTGTACTTAAATGATTCTTTTCACTTAAAAAATGTGTTTCAAACTAACCAGTTATAAGACAATTGTACAGCTGTCTACCAACTTATAATATAAGCTAAATTTATAACTCTGAAATGTTGCAAAGATAGATCAATATTTTGTGGAACTTAGCTATAGTTAATATGATCTGGAATTATTACTGTAAATACTTTAATACACGTATAGTAAATATACTTGCATTAATTCCAAATTACTACTACACATTACAAGAGTTTTAATATAAAATATCTTAAACTGGAAATTAAAGATTAAACCATACCCCAAAAAAAGCATCAAAAGAAAAACAAATTCTATGAGGGCAGATCTGTCCTCTTATTTTTCCATTATGGATTGTAAAGGAAAGCATATTCATCCACAGGAGATACTTATGTTCACAGAACAATGTTTTATACAAAATAATCCATCATTTTAATACTTCCCAAATATTTACTATTGTTTAAATACAACTATTTTTACTATATTTTTACTTAGAAAAATGACAACAAACTAATATTAAGGTGATAAGAAGTCATTTTTAATTTTTGTCAAATAAGCATTTTTCCCATTTTATTTTAACTAGTTCTTGGAACTGGATTTGTTATTTAACAGCAATTATGCAAGTATAACCTTTCACATTCCAATTTAAAGTTTGTCAAATAAACACAGCTAGAACAACTCATAGAAATAATAACTGAAGTATTAAGTCAGGAGATGCCAACATGTGTGTTAATATCAACCTGAAGCATAAGAGGAATGCACACTCAAAGCTTTCTATTTTCGTAATTATCCCATTATGTAATTGTTATCCATGGAGTTTCATAAAATCCACCTCTAAATACACACTCATCACCTCACTTTCCATCCATGTTTTAATGTGTCTTTTAAAGTAGCATTAGATTTTTCTGTTTGTGCTCAATAGAATTTTCAAATTTAAAATGGTTCATTTTTATTTTGATATGCAATGAATTAGGGAAAATTGTCATAAAATTTCTTGTTCTCCAGGTCAATCACTCTGATAACTTTTATTTTCTATTTCTTAAATTGTGAATTCAACTATTCCCCAGACAGAGTGAAAGCTAAAATTTCCATTTCTGATAGATTTTTTGTTTCAGAAAATTTTAGCCAGAAAAATGTAGTGAGTAGGGCAAGATTCAGGTAGCAACATGTATATAGGTTTTCCAAGGAGAGTAAAATGTCCTGCTTCATTTCCACTATGATTCTTGTTATATTTAATACTCCAAGGTCATATTTTTGCGTACAAGCAATATAGACCTCCCTCAAATGCATATTTGTTCTATTTATTCAAGTAATAACTACCCATTGTTACCCTTTTCTGGTTTATTCATCATAACTCAGCAACATGACAATGCCCATTTCCATAAATTTACATGTTAATATTAAAATTAATACTTCTGTTTTTCATAACCATCTAATCATTTGGAAATGATTTACATTTAATACTGCAGTCTTGATATTTGACAACTCAAGTCTTAACATTATGCAAAATTTCAAATGTTAAATTGGGAATTCTTTATTTTTCATTTAAATAAAAACTCTTTAAAAATTAGTTTTGTTCATAGGAAACACCTCTATTCACAGAGCTTCTTCGAAGTAAAAATCATCTTCTTTACATGCATTGTAATACATATTTATGTTCAATTTGTAACTATAACATTGGTAAGTCAACACCTTTAATTATTGCATTATACACACACAAACACATCAACATTTAGATACACACATGCTTACGTGAATGAATTAATGGATAGATGGACAGATATAGAAGTAGGTTCTCAGGAGTAGAATCTTGTTGAGGACTTTTCAAAATTCAACATCCATCATGTCATTTCATTCTGTGTTGTTCCATTTTTAGCCAATATGCCCATGTGCCATTCCAAATAAATACGTAAGAGAAGTAGGCTATTGTATCACCTTATAAAATTACTCTGATGAGTGATAACTGAAGGCAGACATTGTTATGATTCTTGGTTGACATACGATAGTAATCATTTTAGCAGGAGTGGACATGCTATTTTGTCATTAACTGTAATAATTTGTTCCTTCATACTTCCCAACATATGCCCGATATTTGAACAAAATGATCCAGTAGTCATACCAAAGCAAACATTTATTTAGGTGTTTTCTTAGTTTTTAAGGGGTTTGCTTACTTTTTAAATCATATGAAAGCCCTAACCTAAAACCAGAGATAACAGAATCATGTATATTGATTGTGTGTATTGATTAAGAAATATATGGAGTGTTAAAATTTTAAAAGAAAGTTTTTTAAATAATTGCTTATAAGAACTACTAGTGCGCTGGGGCTATAACTCAGTGTTAGAACACTTGCCTAGCTGCATGAGGCACTGGGTTCAATCCTCGGCACCACATAAAAATAAAATAAAAGCATTCTGATCATCTACAATTACAAAAAAATATTAAAAAATAAAGAACTACTAGTAAGCCAGGAATGTTGGTACAAATATGTAATCCCAGCTACTTTGAAGGCTGAGGCAGAAGCATCCCAAGTTCAAGGACAGCAATATACAACATATATATATGTATGTATGTGTGTATATATATATATATATAATTTTTTTTAACCTAGAAGTAAAAAGGGTATTATTTGTACAACTACTCATTTTTACAATTTTCATACTTTAAAAATTACTAAATTCTTGGTGTCAAAGTCTCTTCACTCACCATGCTCCTGTGAGCATCCTCTGTGTATGCATGCAAGCTGGCCCTGAGAGACAGTGTCTGAGATCAGTTTTCTATATTTGAGAAATCATCATAATATTTTAATTAAAAATTAAGTATTTAAAAGTTTTAGATATAAGAACTTCTCTATAAATTTTGTTACTTGTGAATTTAAATATATGTGACATTTAATTAACTGTAGACTGAGTCTGAGGTCAGAGTTAAATTAGGAAACAAAAGTATAGGAGAAAGCTCAGAGAGTCATTTAATTAAAAACCAATTGTTTTTTCCTCAAGGGAATTGCTTTCAATAAGTTTCATCACATAGATTTAATTTATGTTTTACTTTATATATTCTAATATTAATTAAAATAAAAGACATGGTAATGTATGTCACAGTCTAGGTTTTCAGTGCACATGATATTAATTTTGGTTAAAAGAAATTTGAAGCTGGGGGCAACTACCTTGAGAAAATATTGATGGATGTTGTTATTTATATCTTGTATTGATTCTTCTAAGACGTATGTGGAAGGAAACTGTAACACATTCCCTGCTAAATAGAAGCAGTTTTAAAAAAAGCTAATAAAATTTTCAATAATTTTAATTGCAAAATTACCCAAGCTTTAATGCATACTAATTCATTAGACCACAGAAATTGCTAACAGATAAAATTTTAAGTCAATATTCATGTCATGTAAAAATATTGAAAATCTATTTATATGTACTTATAATAACACATTAAACTAAAATGAATTTCTGGAGGTCTCTTTATTATTGAAACCATCTTTAATACCTGCTATTAGAAGATCCTGCTATCTGTGGGATATTATTTACCATGTTTTATTTTCTGTGATCTATTTTAATTTTAATTTGGAGAAATTGAGTCAAGCATTTTGCCTGTAAAACACTTATATCAGGCTATGTTTCCCCCTCTGAAATTTACTGTCCTCCTGAAGGCAGCAAATGCAACTTTAAGCTTAAAATGGAGTTTATGTACGAAGGTCAATCTGTATTGATTCAACCTGATCTTCCTCACAATTCACTTATTTACCAAATATTTTTCCTAAATTAGTAAAGACAGGACTTAAGCATTCTTTGAATTATCTGTAATGTATTTTTTAAATAAAAAAGAGTAACATGTTGAGGGAAAAATCAATCTTTATTTTATTATTCTTAACTAATTAGATGTAATCTGGAAATTGTGCCTGTCAGTCATCATCCTGATCGTAGTCAGTAAAGATCTACAGAACCTGGTTTTAAATTTCTGTATGTTTTCTTCTAGAGTGAGGATTTAAGATAAAAAATCTAAAGTACCTAGCATTAACAATCATTTTCTTCTCTGAATACAATTCTGTTCCCTGAGGGTTCTTCTTCATACCCAGTATCAAGCAGTATTTAGTGTGGCAATTGCTTTTTCTTACATATCCAGTTTGAGCTTGCTGTAATAAAGACAGGCGTCATGTTCTGGGAATAAATAACATCTGACTTATGCAGTTACTTTAAAATGTGTTCCTGAGGGCCCTCCATGGAATTCATGATAATATGTCATTCTACCATTGCTGTTGGAATTTTCTATTGTGCTGAGATTATACATAAACTCTCTGCTTACTTACTCTATTCATCAGTTTACTTAACATTATGGTGTTTCCTTTGCAAACTGTGTTTCAAAACAGAAAGTCAAAGCCTAGTTATTGAGGCTTGAAGGGCTTAAGAATTACTGTGTGAAACAGGGCACACCTCTATATGTCTGTTCAAAAATGAGTCATGGAATCAGTCTGGAAGCTGGGAAGGCATTTGTTTGGAAAATGATTACATATTCCATGCTGACTCATTTAGGTCAAGATAGAGCTCTGCTTTTTCATGTATTTGAGGAGCTTTGGAACAAAGAGAGAAGAATTCTGCCAGTTACTCAAGGGGTACATAGCATCTATAGATTTTAAAAAATAGTTCAAAACTGAAAAATTTGCTATGAAAATTGGAGTGGACTTTGGGGAATCCCATGGCACAGAACTTACTAGAAACAAGTTGTTCAAGATGTAAACCTTTCACTGGGTTTAGGAAAGTGTAGTCAGGATTTATTTTCTTGAGGGATGAAATGTTCCCTCCATCCTGCAGTACTGACAATTTCAGATAATTCATATGACTACCACTTACAGGAAGCAGAGAATGTATTTTGATATTGGGACTTTGTGAAATGGAGATATTTGGAAATACTTGGAGCAGAATGTAAAAATTGGAAAAGAAATTATGAGCCTTCTGAAGACAGTTTGAGATTTTTTCCCTTTCTTTCCTCCTTGAGAATAAGCATTTTGTTTTGCAAAAAGCTTACTAATAACTGTGAAACTGAAAAATGGAGCATACTTCTGAGAAGTCACAGAACATGATTTCACTATTACTGTTGAATGTGAAATAAGCAGAGAACAAGGATTAATTATCAGACCAGAGTGAGAAACAAGAAAGGACAGCTCCTTGGTCTTGCAGCCATCATAACTGATACAAACAAAAGTCCTGGTGTTAGGAATTCTATTTGCAAATTCAATTTTATATCCATTGTATTTTGTGTATGTGTGAATAAATATTTCTATATGCAATATAACCAAAATTTCTCCAGGAATAGACATCATATTTCCACGTTTGAAGTGGTGAATCTTGTGTTTAAATTTTGGTGAACATGAACACATTCTGCGAGTGGGAAGAGCTGAAAAGACATTTCAAAAAGGGTCAGCAATAAAATTTATATGACTTGAAACTTTTGTCTCAGGAATATTTTGGCAAATGTTATTGGCAATAGGAAAACCTAATGACTTGTGATATAAAACAGCAATTTTTCATTAGTAGTAGAATTCTCTGCTTTAAGTCCAGACTATACCTTTAGGATAGTTTTCTTCCTAATACTGTCATAAATTTCTTCACCACCATAAGATTAAACCTTGTTATTGTTTCTTAAGTTCCCTATTGCCAAAACTTTTCTTTAACATTCCATTTTTTTTGGTGACCTTAATAATATCTCTTTTTTTCCTGGGAATATCTTATTTTATCTATGAAAGAAAAGGCACTGCTTTCAAATTTCTCAAAATTTTCCTGTCTAAATTACTCATACCAAAAGTTTCAAAATTCCAAAACTAATTCCATTTATAGTGTGATAATGCACACAGTGGAGTACACTCATATTCATTCATACATTTATAAGTAAGACAAAGTCAAAAGTTATGTTTGATGATGGTTTAAAATATTATCATCGACTCAATTAAATATGCATGTGTAAATTATTCAGCAGTATCTATATTCCAAAGTATTTTTTGTTTGTGCATTTGTTTCTTCATCTGTGGATTCTGTTCAAGAGAAAATAAAAGTATCATAAACAAAATAAATTCACTCTCATACATGCTGTAGTGAAGAGTTAAAAATAGTAAGTGCTTTGAAAACTCATTTCTGATCATCACTGTGATTGGAGTATATATGTCAATATTTGCTTCAAAATACTTTTTGACTTTTTTCTTACATATGATGAGAAGTGGAAGACAGCAAACATTGTCCAATCTCGAGAAATTTTCATGATTACTATGGAATTTTTAGATATCAAATATAGTGAAAATAACCAAGTATTAAGGGCATTTAGAGTTTTTAAACAAATTCAGTAATTATTATCCCTGCTGCTATAAAATTTCTTTTGTCAAACTCAACCTAAAAGTGATAAAATTCCTAATAGAACAATCAAATTTATAGAAAAATGTATCCCATGTAGTCTATCTGATACAGTAATGTAGATACCATATCTGTTTTTATAGTGCATGTGTTAAGTATTTTCTAAATCTCTTGAAGAGATACATTTAGAATATCTGCCTCTCTTTAAATAATCTAAAAATCGAGGAGTTATCTTTTTTCTATGAAGTGTGATAAAAATAAAAATATTTTCTTATAGAAGCTAATTTTTAAAAACTAGTTCTTAAATTTACCAAGACCTTCAGCTATTGAGTGTGACAAGGATCAAAATTCATAGTCATACATACTTTAAATTTGTTTTAAAATAGATTAAAAATTTGGGGATCTTAAGTTATCATTAGGAAACCATGACTGAAAAGTGGTATAATTAAGTTAGAAAAATTGTACCCATCAAAGATCCCTCTGAAATTTTTGAATGATCATCCTCAGACTCTTCTCCGGAATCTTGGGAGATATTCCTTTAATGGTGGCTTGTTAGATTTTCTCCAGAAGCTAATTTCAGATATGTACGTAGGAACATTGGATATTTGGTAGTGATCCCTGAATACAGCAAGCAGCAAGGCAGAGTGAAGGGGGAAGAGGGGTAAATAGAGGTCACTGAACAGGGTGTTACTGAGCAAGTGTTGCTCAATGTAATGAATTTTATTGCAAATTAATCTCAGGATTGTTTTGCCCAAAACACGGAAAGCAGGGAATTTATGCACTTTGTCTCATCTTTCACTGTTTGGAGGTCATCTACCTTGCTACCATCTATGGGTCCTGGGTTCCTTGTCTCCCATTCAGCAAAGAATTGAAGAACAGGACACAGAGATAGCAAGCAAGAATTAGATTTATTACAAAAATCACAGAGATACAGAGAGAGACTTCTCCAAAGTGAAGGGGCCCCAGAACTGGGAATCCAGTGGGGGAAGTTTGGGCCTCTACCTTTGGTGGTCTATGGAACCTCTTCCTTTCTTTATCTCCTCCCCTGTCCATCAGCTCCTCACTGTTGTTGATTGCTGCCCCCTCTGACCACATGTCTGTTTTAGTTTTCTATTGGATCCCCTCTTTGGAGCATGAGTAGGGAGTGTCTGTCTGATTGGGTTCGCGCTTGTGTCCACAAGCCCATTTGACAACTAGAAGATAGAAATCATCAGAAGACCCTCTCCATGATCCTTTGTTCTGGTTCTGCCTCTGACCTGGGCACTCACCATCTTGCCTGGCTGCCTAAGCCTTTCTATGCATCCCTCCACCGCAAGGATATTTACTCTCTGCACTTCAAAACCATCGAGAAAGCTGCTTGGGGCAGGAAAATTGAGAGATCTAGCAGATACACAACATGGAAAGCATCTTTGTGTCCAGGGATTGCATGCACAGCTGTCCCTGAAGTCCACCTTGGACCAGAGGAATCCAGAGCTAGACACAAAAGAAGACTGTTAATGTTCCTGGTGGGCCTGAAGCCATGAAAAGCCCACTAAGACAAACAGTAGCATCGTAGGTTTCAACATATACTTCCTGGGAAACATACGATTTTTTTTCTTTTCTATTTCTTTATTAGAAAAAATATATTCTACATATAATTTTTATTTCACTTTTAAAGTGGTGTAATATTTATTGTAAGCTTTAGAATAAATTTATTTTAGTTATCTTTAATTTCTAACAGGAATTTTTCATTATAGAATTTTTTTAGTAAATCCAAAAAATGTCTTCTCCTTATGATGATATTAACAAACTTACCATATAATAGTCCATAGAACTCTGTTACTCTTTTTGTTATTTCAAGATTTTAATAGTACCATAATCATTTTAGTCATTTATGGCTTCATTTAAAATGCTCCCAACACTAACAGCTTAAAATAACATTTATTTTCTGAGTTTCTGTGGTCAGGAATGCGTATGTGACTAACCTGGGTGTTCAAGGTCTAGCTCAAGGTCTTTCAAATTGCCATTCATGTTCATGTGAGAACTCCAGTGAGATTTATTTATTTGCTTCCAAGTTCACTCCCAAAGTTCTTGGCAGGCCTTGGTCCCTTCACAAGTGGGTTGTCCACAGGCTGCTGTAGAGCATGACAGCTGGTTTTTTGCAGGGAAGATACAGTACAGGACAAGAAAAAGGAGCCTAAGTCAGCCAGCCATCACATCCATGAGTGACCTGTCTCAAAAGCAATATTCTACACTTCTGTTATACCTGTTACTAAGGATTTAAAATCAGCTCAGTACAAGTGAGGAAGAAACACAAGTGTAAACTCCAGGAGGAGGACATCACAGGGCCATACTAGAAGTGGCCCAAGTCAATCATTTTCACTTTCTATCAGATAAATTTTAATTTAATTGCCTCCCATATTAGTGAATGACTGTTGCTTCCATACTAAACTATCTCATTTATGGTCTGAAATTTGGTTCATGCATCACTGAAAATTTTCTTTATTACTCTTAATTTTGTTCTGTAATTTACATATTTCTATTAATTTTTAGCTTATTTTAAATTTTAATTTGTTATATATGAAAGCAGAATGCATTACAATTCATATTACACATATAGAGCACAGTTTTTCCTATCTCTGGTTTTACACAAAGAAGAGTCACACCATTCATGTCTGCATACAGGTACTTAGGGTAATGATGTCCATCTAATTCCACCATCTTTCATACCCCACGCCCCATCCCTTTCCCTCCCTCTCCTATGCCCTATCTAGAGTTCACCTAATACTCTCATGTCCCCCATGCCCAAACCCATTATGAATTAGCATCCTTAAGTCAGAGAAAACATTCAGCATTTGGGTTAACTTCACTTAGCATTATATTCTTCAATTTCATCCATTTACTTGCAAATGCCATGATTTTATTCACTTTTAGTGCTGAATAATATTCCATTGTGTATATATACCACATTTTCTTTATCCATTCGTCTACTGATGGACATCTAGGTTGATTCCACAAGTTAGCTATTGTGAATTGTGCTGCTATAAACATTGATGTGACTATGTACCTGTAGTATGCTGTTTTTAAGTCCTTTAGGTATAGAGGAGTGTGATAGATGGGTCAAATGGTGGTTCCATTCCCAGTTTTCCAAGGATTATCCATAATGCTTCCATATTGGCTGCACCAATTTGCAGTAGCCCCCCCCCAGCAATCTATGAGTATGCCCTTTCCCCCACATCCTCGCCAACACTTACTGTTGTTGGTGTTCTTAATAGCTGCCATTCTGACTGGAGTGCGAGGAAATCTTAGACTAGTTTTGATTTGCATTTCTCTAATGGCCAGAGATATTGAACATTTTTTCGTATATTTGTTGATTGATTGTATATCATCTTCTGAATAGTGTCTGTTCAGTTCCTTGTTCCATTTATTGATTGGGGTTGTTTTTTTCTTTTTTTTTTTTTTTTGGTGTTAAGATTTTTTAGTTTTTTATATATCCTAGAGATTAGTGCTCTATCTGATGTGAGTGTGGTAAAAATTTGCTCCCAGTATGTAGACTCTCTATTCACCTCACACTGTTTTTTTCTTTTGCTGAGTAGAAGCTTTTGAGTTTCAATCTATCCCATTTATTGATTCTTGGTTTTAATTCTTGTGCTATAGGAGTCCTATTAAGAAAGTTGAGGCTTAATCTGACATGATGGAATTTTCTTCTAATAGGTGCAGTGTCTCTGGTTTAATTCCTAGATCCTTGATCCACTTTGAGTTGAGTTTTGCTCATGGTGAGAGACAGGCGTTTAATTTCATTTTGTTGCATATGGATTTCCACTATTTCCAGCACCATTTGTTGAAGAGGCTATCTTTTCTCCAATGTATGTTTTTTGAATGTTTTTCCAAGGTAACTGTAGTTACGATGGTTTGACTCTGTGTCCTCTATTTTGTACCATTGGTCTACAAGTCTATTTTGATGCCAATACCATGCTGTTTTTGTTACTATTATTCTATAATATAGTTAAGTTCTAGTATAGTGATGCCACCTGCTTCACTCTTCTTGTGGAGGATTGCTTTAACTATTCTGGTTCTCTTATTTCTCCACATGAATTTTATGACTGATTTTTCTATTTCTATGAGGAATTTCATTGGAATTTTGACTGGAATATAATTTTCCTATGTGTCCACTTTCAAATAAATATTCTTTCTCAACTCAACTCATCAATATATGTTTCCTGTTTTTTGCAGCCTGAGCTCTCTTAATATGATGTCATCTCAGGGTTTCTGTGCAAGTGATATCAGAGATGTTACAGATCTCTTTGGCAAACACAGTGGCTTGATTCAGCCTTTGAAGGAGAAGGAGACCTTTTGTTCCTCTCCTTACTGAGATCTTGGCTTTTTATATAAAAAAAATACAAGGAAATACATTAGTAAGTCTGGACCCAAACCCACATCCTGCATTCAAGTGTTCAAGATGTGGCTGGTTCTAGTGTGCTCTTTGAGATAGTTTATACCCAAGGATGTTGATGCCCAACAGATGTTGCCTACACCTCAAGCCAAAGCCCATGCCTTAACCACAGTTGTAGCTCTGAATTTCTATCCTCTGCAGCTGTGCTTATACCTTTCTGGCTACCTTTTAAATCTTTTTCATATGTCATATATTTAGTTTATTACATCACCATGATGCATTGTGGATGTATGAGAAAGATATATCATGTACAGCGTTTCTTAAATATTCTGAACCTTAGACAAATTTCTCCATGGAGTATAATTCTAAATTGTGCATACTTCAAAGAGGCTGCTGTTAACAGGTGGAGGTGCTGCAGGGTCATAAGCAGGAAAACGTCATGATAGGAATGTTCTATTGTTGACACAAGGAATGATTAAAAAGGAGAAGAAAAACAGGTAGTAAGGAATCTTAGATGGTGGACATAGCAGACAGCATAGCAAACAGTGAAGTAAGAAGCTTCAGGGGAACCAGCAGAATATGAGGTCAAGAGTGCAAAAATTTATATTCAGGTTAATGAGAATGAACAGAATTAAGAAATGCTTTCTTTAGGTAATGGTGGGTTGAAGAATATTGCCAGACAATTCACAAGATGAGTCTATAAATCAGAAACTGATTAAAAAACTGATACAAAAATAGTAAATCTAGGAGCCATTTTATTAATAATAGAATGTACTAAAGGAGATCAACGTATTCATCAATGCAATTAGTTACTCAAACTGCACTTATAAAGCCTCATCCAGATACATTCTGGATGCTGGGAGTATAAAGTAAATAAGCACACCAAATTGTCTGCCCTCAAAACTCTTAAACCAAATCAGTATTTACTTCCAATTTTAAAAAATGAAATGGAGAAAAATAAGTGGGGAGCACGGGTAAGGCCATTTGAGGACTTGCAGTTTTAACTAAAGTGGCCCAGGGATGTATCATTTGAAACGTCATAGAAATAAGAGTCAGCAGGACTGGCAGTCTCACAAAAACTACCATAAACAGAAATAAATGTAATAAAGATATCAGGGAAATTGGTGGCATGAAAGGAAAGAACCAAAGAGAAAGAAAGAACACATTTTGAAAGGAATGCATTATTGTTGTGAAAATAGGGAGTTTGGTTTGACAATTAACTTTCTGTTAGTGGTATTTATTATAAGTCCAAGTTCAGAGAGTTATGATATTTGATGGCCAACTTTGCATTGGGTACATCTTATAATTTTCTAGAAATGAGTAAAAATTATTTTGAGAAATTTGGCCAAATATAAAAATATGATAATATGCTATAGTATTAAAAGTATGTGATACTGGACCAAGAATGAGCAAAAATAAATAGACTCATCAAGAAGAATTTGCTGTATAATAAATGCATTTAAAATCCCTGTTAAAAAGATGAAATTGTCCATAAATAGTGTTAAAATAATAATTTACTCATTGGAAAACATCATGGTAGATTTTACATCAGACAATTCACAAATATCATGTACAAATTTTATTTCAAATGTATAATAAAAATAATATAAGTATAATTTTATAATAAAAGACATAGGCAATTATTATAATAAAATAATAATTTTGCAAAATTTTGGAAATCAAAAAAAGATCCATAAATGTTTACTGATTTAGTCCACCAGAGAAGGACTAGCATTATTGAAGAGAACTGGCAGAACTGAAATGGATGAGAGGTACAGCAAGCTGTCTCATGTCAACAGTTCTCAGAATAATTCAGTAAACGTGAAGTATGTCTCTCTGGTGTGGTGTGATTGAACTGAAATTGACTAATTTGTTGGTTATCTGTATAAGAAACACATGAAAATACAAATACATGTAAAATTACCAGAACCCCTCCCCACAACAAACACAAAAATAAATCCTAATTTATGCAATTATGGCTTTTTAACACTGAAGTACACAGGATTATGTTATTGAGAAAAGAAAATTATGAGGCTAAAAACTCAGGGATATGAATCACAGCAAAAGACCCCAGGGATATAAAATACTGGAAATAGAGTTATAGGATGTGGTGACCAATCCAGCTCACTGAGCACAATCCTCCCTAGGCTCTCCTCTGTCCTCCTCAGATCTAGGATAATATTGCAGATCCTCCCTGAGGAAAGTTACCAGCCTGAGAGAAAAGACCCACTAATAACAATGGTTGGGGTCCTCCAATAACTGGTCAAGCTTGTACTTTAACCAAGGAGTTAATAAGACCCATGAGAAAGTACAGTGCTGTGAAATTAAGACTAAATTATAGAATATAGGCATGCACAGATAATTATGGATGAGAATTGGTGCTAGTCCACAACACCATTAGAAGCTCCAGGGCATGGGAGCATTTCCTTCATCTTTTGAGGAAAATTAATTCATTTCACGTGACATATCAATTCACCATTGATAGATATATCAGAATAGAATAAAGATAGTAAGTTCAGATGTTGCACAAAAATTACTTCTCATGCTCACTTTATCAGAAAGTCAATGAAACTTTTGCAAAACAAAACTGAATAAAAGACTAAATCAAGAAAGAATGGGGCATAATATGGTAGATTTTTTTTTTTTTTTGCCTTTGGGGGATTATTATTCTCTCTCCAAGTGAAAACTCTGTCATACAACTTGCTCAGGTTAATGGCATGTGAGCAGAAGTGAAGTGTGTCACTTCTAGAGAAAGATTTATAACCTACCCTTAGTTCAGTATATTGGTGCTAAAGCTTATTTGGAAAGAAAGAATGCAACTTCTGCTCTAGGTTATTCCCACTATTATAAAAATGATCAATCTATTGTTATTAGAAAAATAACATTTTTTATGGTTTACAATTCTATAACAAAGTGTTTATAGAAGGCACAGGAAAGGTAATTAGCCTAACTGGAGATTCTCTTATCATTATGAGTTGGCCCTTGTTCTGCCTTCGTGCAGTCATTTTTAAAAATACAGATTAGCATAGAGGGGTTTACATTTTATTTCAACTTCACAAAGAAAGTTCAGTTCAGAGTCTTATTGCATAGTAGAAGTCCTTTTTGAAATAGAATCCTTGGTTCACACAAGGACAAATTTTATCTTAGGTTATTTTGGACATGCACATAAACCCTAGAAATATATACCTTTCAGTTTTTATTCCATCTGTAATTATTTTCTGACTTAGTAAATGATTCTTTTATAAAAACCCATCTAAGTTACCAGATTTAAGTCTCTGAAAATTAAGCTGTATTTATGATCCTTATTCAGTGCACATTTTTTTTTTGCACTTTGAAAATGGGTTACTATATTTATATTTCATTTTAGGATGTGAGACATTTAATATTACTTTATATTCTTCTGCCTTTAATGCAAAACACATATCAATTCACCTTAAAAAAACAATCTGTACCGTTAGAGGAAAATTGTGAGGGGGAAAAAAGAAAAACATAATATATTTATAGCATTTCATTGAGAAGGGTGCTGGAATTCAGATGAGGAATTTCCTGATTCCATAAGGCTTTTCTATGTTGTTTTATATGCCATTTCCACTAAATTTTAGTGAGTCTTTTCTGCATATCTTGGCCACCTTCTCTTTTCCCTACTCTCCTTTATTTCAGGCTCCTAGGAGACTGCTCTCTTGAATGGAAATCATTTGGATGCTAATCATTAGAGGAAATATTTTGGATATCTCTATTCCAGGTTTAAAAAAATATCTCTTGTTATGTTCACACATTAGTTTGTAGTTAGAGAGTTTAGATTTTCAAAAGATGTTATTTTGAAATTTACAAATTAATATGAGAAACAGGTTGGAAAAAACAAGACTCTAAAATGCTTGATTTATCTTACTGAGTCTTTATAAAATGTTTTTAACTGTTAAATAACACGTTGAGCTTGATAATAAAGTGAGTTTAGTGAAGAAAGTGTCTTCCTACACTGTAGTAAATTTTAGCATGTCTGCTGTACTTGTAAATGGTAACGTTTTCTAACTAGAAATGTTCTTTTGCATGACAGTCAAGGTCAGGAAAGGTCGGGGTGAAGTCCAGGCTCCCCACTCTGGACCCAGAACACACCTTGAGTTTTCGGCACCCTTCCATGAATGCTCAGTCAACATCTGTGAGCAAGCTCCTCTGTCCTCCAAGGGAGGAGGGTTACTCACGAAAGCCGTAAACTGTTGAGTGCCCTGTGGCACAGAGAGGAGTTTTGAAAATCACTCCTAGGGAGGCTGTGCTGGTGGGGTGGCCCATATCCAGGCAAACCTGGCTGTCAAATGGAAGATGCAATGTTTTCCCACATCCAACTGGGTTTCTCCCCCTGGCTCACAGCGATAACCACATGAGGACTGGAGGTGAAACCTCCCTACACAATGCTCAACACTGAAGTGGAGAATCCAGGGACCCCCAGGGGCTGGAGGGAAGGGAGATGAGGGAACTCAGACTACAGGCAAACCTGGGGGCATGAGAGGAGAAGGGGTGAGGTAGCCAGTCAGAAGCAGGTGTGTGTATTGAGATAACAACACTCAAAGTGCCCGACTAGGCTGGGCAACTGACTCATAGGAACCAACAGAAAGAAAGGGTGAAGCTGTTTGAATGGCTGAAGAACCCCCAATATGGAACAGAGCAAAACAGTGGGATACAGAGCACTTAAGCGATAACATTTGGAACTATCTATGTCCATAAGTTCATATACACATGTGTGTGCCATATGTTCGCACACAAAAAAAAGAGGAGAAGGACACGTACCATTAATTAACAGAGGCCACCTCTGGAAAATTCAGTGATTCGTGAACTTTATAAAAGTAGCAAAATTTGAGGACAGACTATAGGAAATATCCCCTTGCTTATAAACATGTTTTCTGAAAATATAAAATAGAATTTTGTTTTGTTTTGTTTTGTTTCCACTCAAGCAAGTATCTACATTGCCTAAGAGTTTAATGTATCTGTATACTAATAGAGTAAATTTGTTTTGGACAACACCAAAAAATCCTTAAATGTTTTGCTAAGGAGTAGAATTAGCTGAAAACCATTCAGAAAACCAATACAACTCTATGGCTGGGTATACAACGCATACACACAAGTGTGTGATCCATCAGAATATGGTCAGTGCAACTGTGAACCAATAGAATGAGAGGCACACAAGGAATGCCCACTTTCCCAAGTAGCATACAGGTCTGGCCTGGCAGAAAGCACTGAGTGTTCAGTGCTGATTCCCACTTCAATGATAACATAAATTGAGTCATTTATTGATCAATTAATTAAAGGAATTTTGTGCAATTTAGGATTTTTTTAAAAATATATTGCCAAGTTCTAATAGGAAAATTAATTCATAAAATTATATGCAGTTCTAATTGTATGAACAAAGTGGATCCTGAACTTGATAAGCCACCAAACAAAGCCTATTTTTCGTGGCTACAAAACAGTCTAGGCAAGCTTTTGTATCCATCTAGTGACATTCCAAGAAGTTGTGCATCTTTTGCACAATTCCAGCTTCAAAAGTTCTAAAACAAATATAATATATAGTTCATGCTTTTTTTTTTTGCACCAGAAACTGCTTAGCTTATTGCATTTAAAATGTCTTTTTTGTTTACATTCCTACTTAATGAATCTCAGACAGAGCCAGTGCCTAATGATGGTATCATATAGTTACTAAATATATTAATCATGAAAGTGAAAAATATCATTCGAGTTAATTTCTTATCTACTGATAAGAGCTATAAAAAGAAAATGAGAAAATGACCTGATAACAAACCAACATAAATATATTTTATTTGAGTTAAATAAAATGTTGAAGGACAAAGTAAGTGATAAGCCACAAATTATTTGGGGAGGTAATGGACTGAAAAACAAGAGGCCATGAACCAAAGTTAAACCTCAGAAAAGATAGTTCACCAAGGGAGTTCATGAAAAATGTCTTTGGGCAGAGGGTAACTAGTGTGTGGAACAACAAGCAATTAGAAGCAAAGGATATCATTACCAGACTCCAACACTGCTCTTCACATGGATGGATACAACTGGCCAGTCTTCAATCCTCCATTCTTAAGTGCAAGCGGAAAGGAAAAGGAGGACATTTATAAGTTAAAATTAGAGTACACTCTTCAAGAGAGTGATGGAATTCATGTTGATATGAGGGCATCTGAGTTGTGATTGTTTATGTAGAGAATAGTGTTGTGGGATATGAATTTGTGATTATGATTTGTTGCTATTTGGAGATAAAGCACTACAAAGATCGAGCAGGTCCAGCAGCAAAAGTTAGGCATCAGTAGAAGCAGCCAGAAGGAATGTTGGGGGCACCTGCATGCCTAAGCAAATTGTACCCCCGGAGACGCCAGTTTCACCGGTAATTTTCCTTTTCTTTCTTTTTGTATTTGAGAAAAACTATATATATTTATAGTGATATATCTATTCCAAAATGAACCCTACTCCACACTGTATACATATATCAAAGTATCATTACTGTTCTGTTTAAGATTTTACAGGAGTCTAAAAGTGATCTACCTATGAATTCAAAGGAATCAAAAACCTGTAAATCATTCCAAGATTTTCAGGGGAAAAAAAATGGAAATAAAATACAAGACACAAAATTTAAAGACTGTGAGTGGAAATTGTGAAATTAACTGGGTGTCAGATGTAAGATTTCTGTGGTGTAGTTGGGTAGCTGAAGAGAGAGTAAGGAATATTTGGAACAAGTTTGAAAAATCTACCAGAGGGTATGGATTTCTGATGACAGCAACTTCACAATTCTGTAGAAGTGAGCTTCTGAGAGGAACATTCTAGGTTTATAAGGTTCTAAGATTCTCATAAAGATAATAACAAATCTTGATAAGGTAACCCTTTCCCCCTGAGTCATAGGATCCCAGAAATAAGATGATGAAAAAATGTCTGTTAGGTAAGACAGAAGGAATATCACTTCCTCCACTTCTTGGGAATTCTGGAATGTACTTCCTCCCGAATCCTGGAAAATCATAGGGCACATAGAGGATTATTTGGAACACTGCAGTGACTGTTTTGTGCAATTCAGCAAATTAGACCACCCTTCCTTTCTGAGGAGGGAGTTGCACAGCCATGAAAAGACGTGCCAGAGACTAGGCTAAGGGCAGACAATGGTTAGAATCTCTCCAAAGCTTTGATGTGTTAATCAGATATGAG
This sequence comes from Urocitellus parryii, assembly GCF_045843805.1. Taxonomy (NCBI): domain Eukaryota; kingdom Metazoa; phylum Chordata; class Mammalia; order Rodentia; family Sciuridae; genus Urocitellus; species Urocitellus parryii. Next base: position 9,751,252 of record NC_135543.1, on the reverse strand, counting down.
CCGAATCAGAGTTGTCCAGTTATGGGCAAAATCAAGAATAACAAAAACTCATTATAAAAAAAAATAAGTGGGCAGATGCCATAATGGAAACAATTTTAGTCAAGTTCTTCAGTGTTTTACCAAAGTACCTGATAAGAATAATTTTAGGAGGAAAGGTTTATTTGGGGGTTTATAGTTTCAGAGGTCTCAGTCCATACACAGCTGACTCCATTCCTCGGGGCTCAAGATGGGGCAAAACATCATGGTGGGATAGTGTGGCAGAGGAAAGCAGCTCAGAACCTGGCACCAAGAAGCAGAGAGCAAGCTCTGCTCACCATCAACAAAATAGGTACCCCATAGCTCACTTCCAATGACCCACCTCTTCCAGCCACACCCCACCTACCTAAGGTTACCACCTAGTTAAGCCTTATCAGGGGATTAATTCACTGATTAGATTAAGGTTCAAATAACCCATTTATTTCACCTCTGAACTTTCTCACATTGTCTAGCAGCATGAGTTTTGAAGGACACCTCATCTAAACCATAACAAATACTCTGCTATGGAAACCATTCTCCAATAAGTATGAATCCTTTAACATCACTTTTTACACAAAATTTGTTTAATATAAATAACAGGTTGAGTGGCTGAAAAAGAGAAAGTGTGACAATGCCTGGGGTAATACCCTGAGCCAATTAAAGGGCAATGTCATATCCCTTTAATCAAAATAGACCTAACTTTAATTCTGTGTTACAGTCCCAATTCAGACATAAAGGTCCTAAAGAAAAGTCTTCCAAATGGTGGAGTATAAAACTGTATTGGAAACAGTTCTTTGAATTAAAATCTTCTTCAGAAAGTGCCTTTACTTAACATGTACTTGTTTGTTTAATAATTATTAATGTAAATCTTCAGTAGGCTAGGCTCTCCTCAGGACACAGCCTTCCTGACAGTCATGACTGTGCAGGGAGAACAGAGTCACAAATAGGTGGACACAGTTGGAAATGGTTGCAACAGCTGTCCTGATGGACAACTCTCCAGCACTACGTTGTTATTGTTTCACCTAATTATACTTTGATTATTTATTTGCTGGGAAAGCCGGCCAGTTTACTTTAAGGTTGATGGATGCTATTATACAGGGACTGATAACATGCCACAGTTTTGATGACAAGGATTATAGGAGGCTGGCCTTATAAAAAGGAACATCTGAAGGAAGTGAGAATAACATTTGTCAAAGAGGAACTGATGGGGGACACAGTCACAGCTTGGGAATGAGCACCTGTGGGTAAGACAGGGAGCCGATTCTGTGCTGCTTCCTGGGCACAAAGGGGGAATTCAGGAAGAAATTACAGAAGATCCTATTGTAGATGAAAGTGTTTTCTAACAATTGATGTCGACTAAAAGAGAACATTATTGTGAGAATTTGAATAGAGTCAAAGAAATTGTATGCTGGAATGAGGACCAGAGGCTATTTAAAAAATACAAGCTTATACTGGAGAGTTAAGAGCTCAGTCTAGAGGCAGATGGGGCTCCAAGGTAATTCTTACCCTTATTAGCTCTCTCCTCCTGGGCCATTTCTGATCTTTCTAATCTTGACTTCAATCATCTGCTTAGCTGGATAACAATGTCAGATGAGCAGGTGTGCTCATGGTTACACCAGGAGAGTGTAGAGCCGTGTCGGGCAAGTGAAGAGATGTGTTATTCTATCTATTGAAACATTAAGGTGGTGTGGTGTGTATGCATGAATTAGGGACTTCTCTGGATTTCAACAACTATAACCCCCATTATTGTTCCTAATTTACAGCAATATATTTTATATTTGTTAAAAAGAATATTAAAGAAAAATAACCTCAGGTGATGATATTATATATAAAATATTAGGAAAAGTTTGCTTTCACAGAATAAAACTCATTAAAAACTAAAATATTCAGTGTTATATTTCTAAGAATTATCGCAAAGAATGGGATTGCTAAGTAATGAGGAAATGAGTAATCTTTTGAGTATAATTTGAGAAAGCCTGGAAAATAATCAGCTGTAATTAAAATTAAACCCATATGATGTAGGCAAAATGTAAGTGGGATACATGAATGAAATTAAGTGATGTGGAAAAAAAATCTTTACCTTCTACACCGTGAGATGAATTCAATTTAGCATTATACATTCACAGGGAAGAGACGTTTATTATGAACTGCTCAAATGTGTCCTGAGGTAGTGAGTATACCTTGGAAATACTGAAAGTGATATTCGTCTGAAGTCCTCTAATGAACTTGAACCCTACTATGTTCTGTAAGTGTGACATTATCAGTCAGGGTTTGATCAGGAAGCAGAGTCACCAAGCATGGTACATAAAAAGGCACTTGTCAGATGATTACAGTGCATGCACTGGTGGTGACTGATTAAACAGTCTGTGTTAGGCTGTTGCTTCTGCATTTGTACCAGGACTGAAAGTCAGCAGAGCAGGAATTCAAACAGGAGAGAGGAATAAAATAGGAAAAGACATTCAGGGGCCCACAGCAAGGAGATCGAAGCCACAAAGGCAGATTAAATTTCACATCAGTCTCTCAGTGGCTCTAGGTCTCTGAGTGAGCCTCGCTTCTGTAGGTTATTGGAATTCATTAAATTTAAAGTAATTTGGGGGGTGACAGATCTGTTAGGGATGTGGGCCCATCCTGTCCAAGAACCAGGAAATTTTTTTTTTCTCATCATTCAAAATGTTTTTGTCTATCAGAAATGTTTTGATATTTTTCTTCCATAGATTATGTACTTTTCTCATTATGTTTATTCCTAAGAATTCAATATTCTCTGTTACTATTATAAATGAAGACTCAATCATTATGTTCCCTGATTATTGCTTATTTATATAAAATCCACTGTTTACTATTCATTAATTTATATCATATCTCAATATTTTTCTGAGAAAAATATCATATTCACAAATACAAGTAAATTTACTTCTTGTTTTCAGTTTCTTAAATCACTACTTGGTTTATGATGTATTATTTCATTGGCTAATACCTTCAGGAGTTGGGGGGAGGTTGGATTTTATCTTAGATAATGGAAATGATATAATTTATTGGTCCCTCACTATTTTTGGACTTGGATCTACTAAATCTCTGTGAAGAAAAATGCAAGTTTTCAGACATTATTCAGCATCAATGAAAAAATATATATTTTATTTTCTTTGTCTTTTTAATGTGGTATATTAAAGTAGTAGACTTCCCAATATTGAATCAGCTTTGCTTTTAGAAGTTCTCTTCATCTTATTCAGAGTGCCTAGGACATTTCCCTCCATATTTAAAGAAAAAATGTTTTGTGATTATTAACATGAGCTTGCACGCTTGCTCATAAATTAGCCTCAGAGTTTTATGGAGGCTTCATAAGTTTCTTGGATCAGAAATAAAGGAAAATTTATTAAAGGTGTAGTGGTTAGCAGGTCTTAGCATTTTTACACTAGTTCTGCCAGCCAAATTTCCCACAGAGTAAAGCAAGATGCCTGGAGGGACCTGTACAGTAAAGGGGGGTGGGTAGGGTTCTGTGGGAGATGAACCTTGAGGAAATGGGCAGAGTGGACACAGTAGTTACAGGAGAATAGGCAGTGTGTGTGAATTACCTTGTAGAGAGGCACTCTCTTCCAAAGCTGCACACAGCCTTGAAATGGTAGTCTGAACAATTATTTCCTGTCGTCTTTCAATATGTAGATTTGGATGTTCTTGATTTTTGAAAGTTTTAATATAGTTATGAATATTCACTGTTTGCTCTTTTTTCTTTGTTTTCTTACTTTCTTCTTCTCCTCCTTTTTTTAATGAGTTCTCCATTTGGAGAATTTGGTGCATCCTTTTTAATTTTATTTTGCTTGCACTATTGGAGATTGGACCAGGACCTCCCGAGTAGTGGCAAGTGCTCTACCAGGGAACTGCATCTCCAACCTGCTGCATTCTTTTGTCTTGTGTTTTAATCATTTTCTTCTCAAAGAAATGGATTCTTTATTTTTCTCATTGTCACTTCCTTGCTTCCTGTTTTCCTCCTTTACTTTCTTGAGTTTCTTATTAAATATGTAGTCAATTCTGTTTTCACCAGAAAATTTTCATTTCTTTTAATTCTATTTTGCCTTTCCAACATTTAGTTCCTTGATTCATTTAATGTTCATTACATTTTTTCTCTTTTATTTTCATGTTGAAATTGTCTGATTCAAGGTTTCTTTTCTACATCCGACTTCCTTGTATTTAGGGTTTGGATGTGAGGTGTCCCCCAATAGTTCATGTGGGAGACAATACAAGAAGGTTTAGGAGAAATGATTGGGTTATAAGATTCTTAACCCAACCAGTGAATTAATTCCCTGATGTGGTTAACTGAGTGGTAACTGGAGGCAGGCAGAGTGTGGCTGGGGAGGTGGGTCATTGGAGGCGTGCCCTAGGGGTTTACATTTTGCATATGGCCCTGGAGTCTAGTCTCTCTCAGGTTTCTGATCATCACGGGAGCCCTGTCCCCCCACCACTCTCTCCCACAGTGATGTTCTGCCTCTCCTGGATCCCTGAGAATGGAGTCAACGGTCCATGGACTGAGACCTCTGAAATCATGAGCCCCCAAATAAATTTATCCTTCTCTAATTGTTCTTGTCAGGTCTTTTATTCATAGCAGTGAAATGTTTGCTAAAACACCATATCCAAATATAATTCAAGGCCTACGATTAAGGTGTTTTGTATTTTTTTTTAATTGAAGAAATTGGGCTTACAGTTTTCTATTCTTGTTTTTTCTCCCCCTAGAGGGAGGGGGTATTTTTATAGTCATTGTACCAATTTACAATCCCACCAACAGATTAAAAGTGTTCCTGTTTTCTCCACATCCTCTCCAGGGTTTATGATCATTTGTATTCTTAAAGACTGCCATTCTGACCGGTATGAGATGAAATATCAGTGTAGTTTTGCATTTCCCTAATTCCTATTGGCGTTATTTTCTGACCTTTAGGAGTCCCATTGAGAAAGTCATTGCCTGTGTCTAAAAGCTGGAGGGTTGACCTTATGTTTTCTTCTAGGAGTTGCATAGTTTCTGCTCTAATTCTGAGGTCTTTGACCCATTTTTATTTGACTTTTATGCAGGATGAGAGATAAAAGTTTATTTTCATTCTTCTACATATGGATAACCAGTTTTCCCAGCACTGTTTGTTAAAAAAGTTATCTTTTCTCTAGTGTATGTTTTGGCACCTTGGTCAAGGATAGGATGACTACAGAGGTGTGAGTTTGTCTCTGTGTCTTCTATTCTGTTTCATTGGTCTATATGTCTGTTTTTTTTTATAGCAATACCATGCAGTTGATTATTATAACTCAGTATTATAAAGTCAGGTATTGTGATACCTCCAGCATTGATGTCATTGGTATTTTGATGGGGATTGAATTGAATGTGTACATTGCTTTTGGTAGTATGATTATTTTAACAATATTAATTCTTACTATCTATGAACATGGTAAGTCTTTCCATCTTTTAAGTTCTTACATTTCTTTTGTCAATATTCTACAGTTTTCATTGCAGAGGTCCTTCACCTCCTTGGATAGCTTTATTCCTGGTTTTTCTATTTGTTTGGTTTTTGAGGCTATTATGAATATAATTTTTTTTCTGATTTATTTCTCAGCAAATCAATTATTGGTATAGAGGAAAGCTACTGATTTTTGTATGTTGATTTTGTAACCTGCTACTTTGACAAATTTACTAGTTCTAGCAGGCTTTTGATGGAGTTTTTTGAAGCATCTAAGTTTAGGATCATATCATATTATGAAAACATTCAAAATTATTTCTTCTAGCTTTATTAATGATCAATGTATTATCATTATACAGAGTCATCCTACCATTCAACAGCACACTAGAACTTCTTGTTCCTTTCTAACTTTTAACTGGGTTTGCATTGATAAACCCCATCCCTCTGCAGACCTTATTCTCTCTGGTTTCAAGTAACCATAATTCTCTTCGACTTCCATGAGAGCTATTGTTTCAGATTCCACTTGTGACTTCGATTGGGCAGCAAATATCTATGCCTGACTTATTCCACTTAATATAATGATCTCCAGTTTCATCCACGTTGCTGCAAATAACAGGATATTATTATTTTTATGGCTGAATAATATTACATGAGGTATATGTACCACATTTTCTTTATGCTTCAATCAGTTGATGGACACTTAACTTGTTTGTGTTTCTTACAATTAGAATTGTGGATAGTGCTGCTATGAACATGAGACTGAAGATGTAGCTTTGACAAACTGATTTTATTTCCTTTGGTTTTATACCCAGTAGTGGGGTAGTGGGATCACAAAGTACATCTATGATTTATATTCTAAGGACCCTTCATGTTGTTTTATATAATGCCTATACTTACTGACATTCTTAGCAATAGTATGCAAGGATTTCTTTTTCTCCAAATCCTCTCCAGAACACATTATATTTTCTCCTTTTGATAAGAGCCTTCTTTTAATGAGGTGAGGTTGATAATCTCATTATGGTTTTGATCTGCATTTCCCAGTTTTTTAGTGATGCTGAGTTTTTTGGTTGTTTTTTGTTTATTTGTTTGTTTTAACCCCTTACTAGAAGTAGAGTTAAAACTGTTTACCCCATTCTGATTGTTGTCTCTTCATTCTGGTGAGTGTTCCCTGTGCTGAGCAGAAGATTTTTAGCTTGATGTAATCTTATTTGTTTGCAGAAGTTTTGTAGTTTGATGTAATTTTATTTGTTTGTTTCCTGTACTTTTTTTTCTTGTTCAAAAACTCTTGCTCTCTATTATTGCTCTGAATAGTTTCATTGTGTAAGGCTTATATTTAAATTTTTAATATGCTTTTAGGTGATTTTTGTAAGTGATGAGTTATAGGGTTTTAGTTTCATTCATCTGCATGTGGATAGCCAACATTCTCAGACCCATTTTTGGAAAACACCATACTCTCACCAAGGTGTGTCCCTTGCACTTTTGTTAAACTTCAGTTGATTATAAATGTGTGGCTTTACATTTGGACTCTCTGTTTAGTTTCATTGTCCTAGGTGTCTGTGTTTATATGCAAGTACCACGTGCTTCTGATGACTACAGTTCTGTGGTATGTTTTGAAGTCAGGTAGTTCAAGGCCTCCTGCTTTGTTCTTTTTGCTCAAGATGGCTTTAGCTATTCAAAATTTTGTGGTTTCATGCAAATATTAGGAATTTTTTTCCTCTAGTTTTGTGAAAAGCATTATTGATATTTTGATAGAAATTTAATTAAATTTGTAGATCATTTGGAGAAGCATTAGCATTTTTAAAATATTGATGCTTCTAATCTATAAACACAGAATATTTTTACAATATGACAATTTGACTTCCATTTTTCCAATTTTGAGGTCCTTTCTTTCTTTCTCTTGTCTCATTGCCGTGGGTAGAACTTCCAATACTCTGATGGATAAAAACAGTGAACTCAGGCATGCTCCTCTTGTTCCCCAACTTAGTGAGAAAGTTTTCAGTTGTCCCCAGTTGGTATGTTATATATTGTCTTATTATAAATTGCTTTTATCATGTTGAGCTATGTTCTTTTTTTAAAAAAATTATTTATTTATTTACATTACAATTCTTTTTTTTTTCCTTTGGTTTAAATCACAATTTAATTTTTCAAAGCAAGTTAACGAATTATCAGCTGAATGTTACTGTTTGGAGGATGATATATGTTAAATGTACCTACCACATTTGATAATTTAAAAAATAAATTCCAGTGTTTATGATGATGACAGCTATAGATACCGTTCACATTAAATACATTTTTGAAGATTCTCTCTTATTACATTACATAGTGAATGGGCATTTTAAATGGTAATGCAGACATGTTATTTTAAGTCAGAGACAATATAGGCATATTAAAATTCTGTGTATCCTGATAAAGTAAAAAATAAAGCTATATAAATTGATCTTAAGATTTTTCTGCAAAAGTAGAATCACTTTCATAATACTTCCAACATACCTTCATTAAAGCTTTGTTTACACAGCATTAGAATGAGTTTCATTCCCACTCACCTGCCCTCTGGTTAAAAAAAAAAAAAAAAGATTGCATTCGCCAACTGATATTTTTCCTGTTCTTAAAGTTACAAACAGGCAATCTCCAAAAGAAATGTAGAACGCAAGGACCTGTAGTTATACTGTGTTGTCAATAAGTAACATCGAGGAGGTGGAACAAGAGTGGTTGTGAGTTCAGTGCCGGCCGGTGCAGAGCACACGGACCTGGCGGTTCCAGGACCCAGGGGCACGCTTCCTCTGGACCCGACGCTGGCTGGTGCTTGGCAACTGGAGCAGTTATTATTATTAGTTGTTCAAAACATTACAAAGCTCTTGACATATCATATTTCATACATTTGATTCAAGTAGGTTATGAGAGCTATGTTCTTCCTATATGTAATATGGTAGAACTTTTACCAGGAAGGAATGTTAAATTTTATCAAAGGCCTTTTATTCTTCTGTTGAGATTACCTAATGGCTTTTGTCCTTCATTCTGTTGATATAGTGTACAATAATTACATATTTCCAACTCTTTAACCATCCTTGCAGCGCTGAGATAGATCCCACTTGGTTGGAGTATGCTGATGGGTTCATTTGTTTGTGTTTGGTTGAGAATCATTGCACCTGTGCTCATCCAGAATATTGTCCATGGTGTGTGTGTGTGTGTGTGTGTGTGTGTGTGTGTGTGTGTGTTGTGCCCTTGTTTAATTTTGGCATCAGAGTATGCTGGTCTCAGAATGTTTTTGGTAGTGTTCTCACCTCTTCATTTTCCAGAATAATTCAAGAATTATTTGTATTTATTCTTCTTAAATGTTTGGTAGAATCAGCAGTAAAGTCATCCTATCCTGGGCTTTTCCAATATGAGCTACTTTTATTACTGATTTAGTATTATTGTTCACTATTGTTCTCCTCAAGTTTATATTTCTTCTTGATTATATTATAGTAACAATTTAAGTCCAGGAACTTATCTTAGGTTATCAAATTTGTTAACAATAATCTATAATGGTCTTTTGTATTTCTGTTTTTTAGGGTCTAATCCATCTCTTTTCATCTCTTTTTATTTGTTGGTATCATCTCTTTTTCTCAGTTAATCTGGATAAATTTGTCAATTTTCACTATCTTATTGAAGAAGCAGATTCACAGATTCATTTCATTGATCTTTTATATTTTTTAATATTTTTAAGTTATTTATTTATTGATTGATTGATTGATGGTGTCATTTATGTTCATGTTGTTGTTGTTGTTGTTGTTGTGTGTGTGTGTTGAGGATCAAACCCATGGCTTCAAATACACTAGAAAAAGTGTTCTGCTACTGAGCTGCATCCCCAGCCCTGTGTGTAAACCTTTATTATTTCTTAGATTCTACTAATTTTGGCTTTGGTCTTTCTGTTTTTCTATCTTGAGATGTAGTGATATACTATACACTTGGGATCTTTCTTTTTTCTTGATTTAGGTGTTGGTTGCTATGAAATTCCTCCTTGGTACTGGTTTTGTTGCATCCTATAGGTATGTGCGTTCTCCATTGATTTTTAAAATTTTTCTTCTCAATTTCTTCCTTGATTCATTGGTTATTCAAGAGTAAGTTGTTTAATTTCATGCATTGTATATTTTCCATAGTTTTTCTTGTTATTGATTTCAATTTTTATTATGTTATTATAAGAAAAGATATCAATATGATTTCAGATTTAAAATCAGACTATGTTTGTGCCTAACTTTCCAGAAAAACTCTAAGGATGCTGCTTATTTGCTCTGGGCCCATGGCCACCTTTATTATTATATCAACACTAGAGGGCATACTAAGCCCAGATTTGCTGCTAATCTGCATAGTATGTTTTCACTGTTTCAGCACTAGAGTGTGATCCAAGCCCAGATGTTTTCAAATTCTGCAGCTAGTGTGTTGTTCAGAATGAATGGTGGGGTTAGTGGTGGCTGACACACTAGAAAGGGCGGTCTGTCCTCACAGGCCTCTCCTTAAGCCTGTCACCTTGTCAAGTCACTAGCTGGTAGTGAGGCACTGCAGGATTTGACCTGGCTCTGAGCAGAATCACTGTGGAGAGACCTGCTCCATGCTTCTATGACCTCCTGTGGCCATCAAGGCCAGAATACTGTGTCAACATCATAAGATTCGGTCCACAGGTCCATCCCATCATTGGGGTAGCACCAAGATCCACAGTGGTATGTGCTGCCAATTATTCAGGTAGAATTGTAGCCCCAAATAACTGCAACCAGCCACAGGTGATGCTGACTGAAATAGCAAACTGGAGACACGTGTGTGCTTGGTATTGGGGTTCTGCTCATGGGCACTGGGGATGGAGGTGATTAGACTTCTGCACAGCATTAGGTTTCATCAACCTGCACTAAGTTCCAAGGCAAAGTCCCATGATTACCATGTTTCCTTATCCCCAGTGAATGGGGTCTTGCTTCAGATTATGCTGCCTGAGGTTGGGATAGTGTAGGTGGAGGGAATCTTTTGACCACTGTGACTAATGCTAAACTGGGTTGCACCTGAGTCTCACGGACACATGGAACTGCACAGTCTTGGGTGGTGAGGGTGAGCCCCATGCCCACTCTAAGTCTGGTAATGATCAAGGTCAAAACTTAGGTCTTTCCCACCAACACGGGTCTCCTGATACTGGGGTTGGTCTAAAAGCTCAATCTGAGAGCTCTGGCCTGGTGACATTGACATTTGGTTTCTACCTGGTTGCTAAGTCTCACCATAGCAGGCCTGGCACTGAGCTCCAAAAGTCCTGAGAAAGCTTTCATCCTGACTCCCGACTCTGCCTCCCACAGTGGGTTATCAGTGAGTTAATCCACTGATAAGGATTAACTGGATGGTAATTTAGGCAAATGGGGTTTGGCTGGAGGAGGTGAGTATGCTCTCTGATTATGGATTGCCATGTCCTGAGCTGCTTTCCTTCACCGTATCTTCCACCACAACATTCTTCTTTACCTTGTGTACCGAGCAATGGAGTTTGCTGTCCAGGGTCAGAGACTTTGGAAACTATGAGTGCCAAATACTTTTCCTCCTCTTCAATGGTTCTTCTCAGGTTTTTTGATACAATAATGAAAAAGTTGACTAAAACACCTTCCCTCAAGCAGGAGATCTCTCTCTTCATACTGTGCTACTTGGAGCTGGGCAAGGGGGCCATGGGAGCAATTCTTTGCTTGCCTTTTTCTCGGAATTTTGTCGTTTTTGTGATACTACAATAATCACTATCGTCTCTTCCTTTGCGATTGGGAAAGTGATTTGGTGCTAAATAAAACTGGAACTGGTGCCTCACATTTAAAAAGAATCCTTTTATCTTGTAGCAACAGAGGAGATCTAAATGGAGGGAGGGACGCTGTGTAACTCAAACAGACCAACAGGAGATGCTGTCTTTGAAGATCTTGAGTTTTATAAACCTCCACTTATGAGCCTGAAGTTTAATTTACTGCTGTTTCAATGTTCATCAGGGGCTTCATCAACTGTCTCAAGGATGACTGGATAAAAGAGCTGCTCACATTCTTTGAGCCTTTCAAAGCCTTTGACCCTGCAAGAATAGGGTCACTGGGTTCTCCTAAAAGAATGCCAAAGTCAGCTTTGATCACCGTCTGCAGGAGAATATCACCATCAGGGATAAAGCTGGTGGAGCTGAGTGGATGCAGCTCTTAGATAAAGATTCTGCTCATCCAGAGGGAACCAAGAATACCCCGCTGCACACCACCCATCGAAGCTACGACCCTAAAATGGCCAGCCTGGGGAGCTCTCATGTGCAGATGTGCCCATGAATATCCTATGCCTCATGAATCTTGGGCTGCCCAAAGGCTGCTGGACAGTAAAGAGTACCAGCAGGTCCTAGAGGACTGGGCAGCAAGTATGGCCTCTTCAATTCCATCCAAATGCTCCTTTAGTGGACAGCCTTCTAATGGCCCACTGTGAAGAGGTCACTGTGGAGTTCCTCACTGTTAGAAAGCCAAAGATCCATGCAGCGTCAGATCATCCACAAGTTCACCAGCTGGGTGAGTGTCACCAGATACTGAGGCCCTAACCCTGATTGCTCCCTGGACTTCTAATAGAGGATGCCAGGGTAGGGAATGGGCCAGGCTCGCGAGGGCTTCTCTCTGTGCCTGCCACCTGCTTCTCTGGCCCCTTCAAAGACAGCAGCAGAGGAGAGGCAACGGGAATGGCAGTGATTACGGGTGGCAGGCTGGAGGGTAGAACAATGAGGGGACTGGGTAGTGTGATGCCACAGATACAGAGGAGGGAGTGCTGGTGGGGTTGGGGTGCAGAGCAGGGCTGGGTCCCCTCTTGAAACAGCCTCTCCTTCACCCTCATGCCTGCTCTACTCCCCAGCCCTACTCTAGAGACCCAGTGTTTATATTTTATGGCCAATCCATTTTGAATTTTCTTGTCTGCCCTCATGGCTCTGTCCTTTCCCTTTTTGGGACTATAGGTCCTTCTGTCCTCCTGTCCTCCTGTCCTCCCTGGTCCCCTACTAGGTTCCATATATATTTAATTTTCTCTTCTTCTGTCTTTCCCAGTCTGCTTGCAGTGCCCAGCCTCATGGCCCTGGCCCCTACTCTTTGTGGCAGTTTTATATTTGCTAAGAAGAATGTGGTCAAGGGCTGGGGTGTGGCTCAGTGGCAGAGCACTTGCCTAGCACTAGCACATGTGAGGCACTGGATTCAATCTCAGCATCACATAAAAATGAAAAAATAAAATGAAGATATTGTGTCCAACTACAACTAAAAAAAAAAAAACTTTAAAAAAAAGGGTTTGGTTAGTAAACACACGGTTGTATTTTACTTTTTAAAAATTGCCCTTTCTTGCAATAACTGTGGAGACATTTTCACCCTTCCTACCCATTAATTTTATGTAAAATAACTTTAATCGCCTATCTAAACGAGAATCTCCTTCCTATTATATTTTGAATTTTTATATAATTTCTTATAAAAATAATTCCTGATGTTATCTTCAGATGACAGAGGTTCATAAGCAAGTAGGTTCTTCTAAGCTTAATTTGAAAATTGCTTTTTTATCTTAAAGACTCAATTTAAAAATCTTTCTTTCAAAATGTCTTTCAAATATAATGTTTTACTACTCAGGACAATTAATGTTTTCAAATTTCGGAGCCAAATCCCAAATCCCAAATTTCCACTCCCTATGGCAGTATTTTCCACTGAAAACATGTCAAGCAATTCTCAATGCATCCAAATACCTCAGTTGCTAAGCAACCGCTAATGAATTTTCCACCAAAAAGGTTTCAGACCAGGCCTCTAAGATATCAAATATTCACACAGCCCTTGATGCCTTTACAAAATGTCCCTCTACCGTAGCATGAAAAAGTTATTGCAAATAATAAATAGTAACTATGGTTACAGCTTTAATGTTGGGGGAAAAGTAAGTAGAATCATTTTAGTTTGTTGTTTTTGAGCCATGGCCTCTTTGAATATTTATTTTTTTTGTTAGGACATAGATAATTTAACATTTATATATAAGGATTTTATTATTTTTAATTAATTTAAATAGTTGAGTGATTCCTTATAAGGGTATTTAAAATCCATATAATCTTTCATGGAAGGTTAAGAAATTTTTCAAGAGAAGACCAATGATTTCCATTTATCTGCACAATTATTTCATAACACAGATATATATCATATAGATGGTTTGATTACTTACATTTTGTCATTCAATGTTAATATAATATAGTTGCTATTAGCTACCTTTTCGTCAGATACAGGAATTTACTTTTAAGGTATTACTTTTTAATATGTAGGATTTTAAACACCACATTTTAATGAAATTTTTAGCTCTGGAATAATGAAGCCAATGATTTTTTTTTCCTTTGAACTGCAAGAAACACCTCCATGCATTTGGAAATTATCCTCAAACATAAGAAGAATGCAGTGTTGTACAATGGAAAGCAAAGATATTTAGTTGAAAATCCGTCATTCGATAGCTGAGTTACTTCTGGACAAATGACATTGTCTTAACATCAGTATCTTTAATATCTAAAAAATGGCAGTAGCTACTTTACCTCCAGAGGATGCACCATTAATAGATAGAGTAATGCTCATGGGAGCTCTTTTTCAACTGTACATTAATATATAATTTACACTTATTTTAAAGTGCTTGATATATTTGTTTTCTTTTGAATTAATTACTACATTGTAGTAGTGATGAGCATGGGTCCTAACATAATATATATCGTTTCCATATATTATTTAGGAAAATGACAATTTTGCAAACTCATGCTGAGAAAAACAAAGACCTTTTGTCCTCTCCCTTTCTCTTTCACTTTTAAATACAAGCACTTAAGGCAGATTTCCTTAGAAATCTGTAAATTGTTGTCTCTAGGTAACACAGGTACTACAGAGCATCTGCCATATGTGTCTCCAGTCTAGGCAGCCCTTTCTCAGAATGGCAGGTGAAATCTTTAAGGGAACTCAGAGTCGGGAAGAGAAAGCAGACTTGAAATCAAAATAATCCCAGTACAGTTTGAGGGATATTATTTTTTAAACGCAAACTGCAAATGAGCAATGATTTAAGAGAAACCTGCCTGAGAAGTGGCACTAGAGAAGGCTGTAGAAAGGAGGGAGTCGTGGAGGTGGACCTAGAGGAGTTGCTGCAGGAGTAAGAGACACATACAGGTCCTAAGCCAGAAAATAAGTCCAGAGGCATGATGATGGGAAGAAGTAATCTAGATAGTTTATGAGGGAGCTTAAATGGACTCCACTGGAAGCAGAAGTTGGACTCATAAGTTGTGTGATTGTGATAGTACTATATTCCTGAAGAAGAGTAACTCAAGGTAGAAAATGTATGCATGTGGGGGAAGACAGGCAGGGGAGGACAGCAGTACTTAGGTGAAGAGGAATGGCAAACATGAGCAGATGTGAGCCACGAGAGGCCAAAACAATTCAGTGCTCGTGAGGAAGACTCAACATTCAATTCAAACATAGGATTTGGGGCTGTTGGCCTTACCTGAGAATTCCAGGGAGTCTCTACAATGTCAACTAAATAAATGGATATGGAGTTGCATGTTAATGGAAAATTGTGTTTTCTGAGGTTTGCTGCATTTGCTGAGGCTAAGCATGAATGATCTTTTTTTTGGAGCAGAATAAGTTATTTTTCTGCAGGAGTAAAAGAGACAAAGGTGCATTCATATCTCCTCTGAACCTAGGAATAACTTCCAAGAATAAAGTTGGCTACCCTTTAGAATTGTCCCAAGTAAGCTTCACAGAGCACTTTCAATGTCCCTTCCTTATTTATAAGAGTTTTCTGAATTTGAGTGTGTGGAAACCAGTGAGATTAGAGTGTGATGAGGAAGAGAACTGTAATATGAGACTGAGATAATCTGCAAGGATCAGTAAATATAGGGTCTTCAAGCTCATGGAAAAGGGTGAGTTTTTATTTACAAACAAGGAAAGTCATAAAAGGATTTCAAAAACAGGAATATGTGGTCAGACTTTGTTTTTAAAAGTGCACTTACTGGACAAGTATAAATGGTGAAATGATATACTGATCAACTGGGACTGTCATCAAGAGAACTAGTTGTAAGACCCCTGTAGTCACTGAAAAAAGAAAGGATTAGAATAGCTGTTGCATCACATCAGGGACAGAGAGGAGGTATTAAAAAACAGAAAAAAATGGTATAACCTAAAAACTGTAAGATTGGATGAACAAGATTCATGAAGATTATAATAAAGAGAGGAGAACTTAGAATATGTCTTCTTTTCTCAGAGAATATAAACCAGAAGCACATTTGGGGCAAAGATCATCAATTCTCATTTGAATGTGTTTTCTTAGAAGTACTGAAGCCAGTGTTTCTCCTTTTCTAGTGGCAGGGTCTGCATAAATTGCAGTCCTCTGCAGGTAAGAAAGCCTGCTGTAGTGTTAGCAGCTGTTCAAGGCAGGAGATGCTTCCCAGAATCCCCCCTGAAAGATGCAGCCAGCAAAGTCCAATGCTTCACTACTACTGAGTGGTGTGTTGCAGCAACTAATAGCAGACTTTGCCCTCCAGTGTTATAGTGGACCCCAGAAGCTCACTGTCAACTTCTTTCTGGTTCTTGTCTCACAAATTTGAAGAATTAAATCTATGGATGAGGAAGAGTAGGTGCGAAGAGTAGGATTTATTCAGGTGGGAAGAAAAAAGATTGTGCTTTCACAGGGTGGGAAGGAACTTGATGGGTGCTGCTGCTTGAATATGTTAATCTAGGGGTTTATATAGCAAGTGGGTCAACTCTATTGGTCCATGTTTATGCTAATCAGAGTTTGGAAAAGGATTGAGTCTATTAGTTCAAATCTATGCTAATCTTCATGCAGGTCTGCCCACTACTATTTTCCCTCCTGCCACTCTTGGGGAAGTGGGAGGCTGAAGTAGATGGATCATGGATGCTTGGAGTTTGGGATTTTAGTGCTGTGTGGAACGGGCATTCACACCAGGCCCAAGACAGGCCGCTGCTGTGGGACAGGTGGGCACACCTTGATTGCCTCAAACCCACACCTGTGGGCTGGGCTCCATACCTGCAGTATATGCTTACCACTCATCCACCAGCCTACCTGTGCTGCCACTCTGGGACAAGGTTTTGCCTTCAGTACCAGAGAGAAACACAGCATGTAATGTTCAGGCAGCATATAAGGAATATACCACATGATCGTACCGGTTGAAATGTGGGTGTTAGATGGGACTTTACTGGGTACAACAGCATGTAGGAGTTCTGTAAAGGGAAATTAGAAAGCATTTTGAACTTAAAAGAAAACAATAGGTCACAGATTGTTTGTTAAAGGAAGCTCAAAAATGCTTAAACAACTGATAAAATGCTCAGCATTATTTCAGTTATTTTAAGTTATTTATTCTCAGACACAGCATATGGACTATCTTAGTGAAAATACCAACACACATCAATGTTGCATTCTTTCATTTTGTTGCTGTGGTTTATACATGTCAATTAAGTTAGCTAATATTGCTAAGTCTTTTTTGGCATTTCTGTTTTTCTGTCTAGTTGTTTCACAAATGATTGAGAAAGGCATATTGAATCTACAACAATGTTTGTTTATTTATAAATTCAATTATGTCAGTTTCTCCTTTATGTGTTTTGAAATATTCTGTTATTTGCTACAGACCTATTTAGAGTGTTGTGTATTCACGATAAATTGACACATTCACAATTATGAAAGGTTTCAAAACCATCCATAATGAAACAATCTTGGAAAAAGTCAGAGAAGAGCACATAAACTATAGAGGAGCAATGACAGGAGTATGTATCAATTTATCATCAAAACAATAAGATCCAGGAAACAATTGAAAGTCACATGCTGAAAACAAAATCCTGTCAACATGAATATATAAGCAGTCTGGAAGAATCTTTCAGGAATCCAGAACACATAAAGGTATTTTCAAACAAACAGTAGCTAAGAACATGACCCATCAGCAGAAGGTCATTTCAAGTAATGGTAAAGATCTATAAAAGAAAACAGCTTCTAAAGTGATGCATTTCTGGACAAACGTAAAAGGATCTGTATAATTTCTCTAGATAAAGAGAAATTGATTGAAGTAAATACATTAAAGAATTAAACACAGATGAAAGAAAGTAGACTGTATTTTCACATATTATACAAAGTGAAGTATAACATTCTAATTACAATTCTGTTTTTGTGGATGTACAGGATGTGGAGTTACAGTGGTCGTGTATTTATACATATGGACATGAATGTTATGTATAATCCATTCTAGTATCTTTCTG
The DNA here is from genome assembly GCF_045843805.1 of Urocitellus parryii. NCBI lineage: Eukaryota > Metazoa > Chordata > Mammalia > Rodentia > Sciuridae > Urocitellus > Urocitellus parryii. The sequence goes on along the minus strand of NC_135543.1, from coordinate 9,733,563 downwards.
ATTTCCTCCCTTCCTATTAGTTTCCTTTGTTTAATCCAATGATCTCCCTACCCTCTTTGTTGGGGGTCAGCATTCACAAAGGAGAGAAAACATTCAGACTTTGGCTTTCTGGGATTGGCTTATTTCACTTAGCCTGATATTGTCTAGTTCCATCCATTTACCAGAAAATTCCATAATTTCATTGTTCTTTATGGCTTAGTAATATTCCATTGTATGCATATGCCATATTTCCTTTATCCACTCATCTGCTGAAGGGCTCTTAGGTTGGTTCCGTAGTGTGGCTACTGTAAATTGAGCTGCTATAAACATTGATGTGGCTGCATCACTATAGTATGCTGATTTTAAATCCTTTGAGTGTAAATGGAGGAGTGGGATAACTGAGTCAAAAGGTGGTTCCATTCCAAGTTTTCTAGGGACCCTCCATACTTCTTGCCATAATGGTTGCACCAATTTTCAGTCCCACCATCAATGAATGAGTGAACCTTTCTCCCCATATCCTCATGAACATTTATTGTTACTTATATTCTTGCTAATTGCCATTCTGACTGGAGTGAGATGGTATTTCAGTGCAGTTTTAATTTGCTTTTCTCTAATTACTAGAGTTGTGGAACAATTTTTCATATATATTTTGATCCTTTGTATTTCTTCTTTGAAGTGCCTGTTCTGTTCCTTTACTCCTTTATTGATTTTTTTTTTTTCCTTTTGGTGTTAAGTTTTCTGACTTCTTTGTATATCCTGGAGATTAAAGTCTACTTGAGTTGTAGGTGGTAAAGATTTTCTCCCATTCTGTGGGCTCTTTCTTCATGTTCTTGATTGTTTCCTTTGCTGTGAAAAAGCTTTTTAGTTTGACCCCATCCCATTTATTGATGCTTGATTTTGCTTTTTATGCTTTAAAATTCTTACTGAGACAGTTATTTTGGAAGCTGACGTGTGGGAGACTTGTGCCTAATTTCTCTTCTGTTAGGCATAGGGTCTGTCATCTAACGCCAAGGTCCTGGATCCACTTTGAGTTGAGTTTTGTGTAGGGTGAGAGGTAGGTGTCTAATTTCACTTTGCTACATACGTATTTCCAGTTTTTCCAGCACCATTTGTTGAAGAGGCCATCTTTTCTCCAATGTATGTTTACGGTGTCATTTTCTAGTATGAGATAACTACATGTATGTGAGTTTGCCTCTGTCTTCTATTCTGTTCCATTGGTCTTCGTGTCTGTTTTGGTGCCAATACTATGCCATTTTTGTTACTATGGATCTGTAGTTCAATTTAAGGTCTAGTATTGTGATGCCTCCTGCATCACTTCTCTTGATAAGCATTTTTTTTTTTTTTGGCTATTCTGGGCCTCTTATTGTTCCAAATGAATTTCACCATTGCTTTTTCCATTTCTATAAAGAACATCATCAGAACCTTAATAGGAATTACATTAAATCTATATAGCACTTTGGCAGTATGGCCATTTTGACAATATTAATTCAGCCTATCCAAAAATATGGGAGAGCTTTCTATCTTCTAAGATCTTCCTCAATTTCTTTCTTTAGTGTTCTATAGTTTTCATTGTAGAGGTCTTTCACCTCTTTTGTTATATTAATTACCAAGTATTTTATTGCAGGGGGTGGGGGGTGACTGTGGGGTAGTTTCCCTTATTTCTCTTTTAGCTGATTCATCATTGGTGTATAGGTATGCAACTCATTTGTGGTTGTTAATTTTATCCTGCTACTTTGACAAATTCATTTATCAGTTCTCTCAGTTTAGGTTTTATTAGCCTCCAAGCTCTTCCTAGGATTGGTCTGAAGATTTTAAATTAGCTCAGCTCTCAGGCTTGACAGATGCCAGACGACACTGGTAAACTGTCCCTGGGGGGGGGGAGAAAAGCCTGGGTTTCACTTGTTTGGTAAAGGGGTCAATTTTCATTCCCTTTGGATGTGCATGAACTTTATGTTTTTAAGACTCTTGGATTTAAACTCCAAACTCAATCAATTTATCTTCCACCTTTTCGAATGCTTGGAGGCGCGACTCTCCCAGCCAGATGCAACTCTCCCAACCCTCTATTTCAAGGAGAGGCGAAGGAAGAAAGTTGGGTATGTTTCACCAACCAGTTCTCCCCTGTATAAACCCATCTCCGCTTTTGATTTTCTCATAGTCTCTTAAACATGCACTATGCTATGTTTTGTGGGTTGGCAAAACCTGTTCTTCAGGGGTTAGGCACAGTTGTCAGGATTTTGATCCCTCAGTTGCTGTTTCTCTGAGCTTGAGCTGCAAAATGGTTTCTTCCCTCCCTCTAATTTCCCTGGTAGCTGGGAGAAATGTGATGTGAAAAATATAGATAAAGAGAGCTGATTGTATCAAGAAACTCAGATAATCATGTGATTCTTGTCTTTAAGTCTATTGATATGGTAAATCACATTTATTGATTTCCATATGTTGAACCAAACTTGCATCCATAGGAAAAAATACCTACTGGATCATGGTGCACTATCTTTTTAATGTATTTTGTATGTGGGTTGCCAGTGTTTTATTAGGAATTTTTGCATCTATGTTCATAAAGGATATTGGTCTGAAGCTTTCTTTCCTTGATGTGTCTTTGTCTGAGCTTGGTATCAGGGTGATACTGGCTCCATAGAATCAGTTTGGAAGAGTTGTCTCTTTTTTTTATTTCATAGGATAATTGGAGGAGGATTGGTGTTAGTTATTCTTTAAAGGTTTCATAGAACAGGGTTAAGAATCCATGTGGTCTTTGGCTTTTCTTTATGGGAAGTTTTTTGATGGCTGCTTCAATTTTATTACTTGATAATGGTATGTTTAAGTTTTCTGTATTTTTCCTGGTTCAGTTTGGGTATGTCCATCCATAAGAAATTAATTTTAAAAAAATAACAATGGGGGCTGCGGGTACAGCTTGGTAGAGTGCTTGCCTTGCACGCACAAGGCCCTGGGTTTGATCCCCAGCATCACAAAAAACAAAACAAAACAAAATAGAAAAAGAGGGAAAAAAACCTAACTAACTATGGGTAAATGGCAGGAAGATAAGTGGAGCAAAGGGAGCAAGGGGTGGGAGAAAGGTCGGGGGGAGGGAGCAGGAGTGAGGAGAGAGGCGGGAAGGGGAGGTACAGGGGGCTGAATTAGAGCAAGACAAAGTCCAGGCTTTTATAATTATGTCAAAATGGATTCCACTGACATGTATAACAAAAAAGAACCAATAAAAAAAAAAAGGAAAATTCAGAAAGCTCCAGTAGTTCAGACAGTGTAATTTAAACACAGGAATGCTAAGACAAATCAAGCTAGTGTACAGCTGAATCATAAATAATTTTCAGATAAAATGGGGAAGAACGAAGGATGAGCATAGGACCAAGGGATTTTATTCTTTCTTTTATCCTTATGACCTATGACGAACACTGATAAGGTATAACAGATGTAAATTTATTTTGCTTTCCTTTAAACTGTTTTTAAATAATTGTCTTTCTGAAGACAAGTTTTAAATTTATTTTTCAAATGACACGAGCTCCCAAAACTTTATTCTTATTGTCTTATATTTCTCCCATTATTATTTTTGGGGGGTTCCAGGGATTGAACTCAGGGACACTCAACCACCGTGCCACATTCCCCACCCTATTTTGTATTTTTTATTTAGAGACAAGGTCTCACTGAGTTGTTTAGTACATTGCTTTTGCTGAGGCTGGCTTTGAACTCATGATCCTCCTGCCTCAGCCTCCTGAGCCACTGGGATTACGGGTATGTGCCACTGCACCTGACCTCTCCTATAATTATTGTCGAGTGATGGCTGTACCTTTCACTTCTGTGAAGAACATTTGTATATGTACCTGTGTGTGGTGATTGATTGTTTAGTTTTTTTATGAAAGGATTGTTTTAAATAGAAGGCACATTGACATCCACGTTCAGTGCTCGCTCTACGTTCCTTTGGGCCACATTTCCAGGCCTCTTAAATTCATTTGTACCATATCTGTAGTAATTACCCAGGTGATATAAGTGGAAGTGAAGAATGTCACCTAGAGATCAAGAAACTAAAGTGATATCATGTGCTATTACCATTCTCTCTCCGCTCTGTATCTGTGGCCCTATGTGGATAATAATTAGAGGAACTTAGGTCTGTGGAATGAAGTCTCCTACCAATCTTCATTAAAAGCAGATTTTATCACACTAAGCTCTTTTGTATATAGAAGGTCTTCAGTACTAGAAGCAGCCACTCGACACCATGTAGGAGACCACACATTCTTACAAAACAACTTATCCAAAAATAAAATGAACACTCCAATTATTAGTTATTTTTAAAATATTTACCTATTTATTTGTTTTTGCATTACAATTCTTAATAATAAACAAAATTGAATATTATAGATTAGGAGTAACAAATCTATTTGGCATTATATAAATCATCAAATAAGAATGTTTAGTAAAATATTTTCCTTTTAGTAAAATCCAAAAGGAAGTATAGAAAAAATGTAATAGATTTAGTAGATGTGATCCTATTAAGATTGTTTGAGATCACCTCTTAGTGGATATGGGAGCAAGTGAATGCAAATATAATGCAGAGTTTTGATTCTCTGCTCCTGTCTGGTGCAGGGAAGAAAGCAAAGTGCATGACCTGCTCCATCATCAGCGTCAAAGTCCCAGGCCACTTTGGTTCCAGCAGAGAACACCACATAGAGGACTGCAGAAATGGGGTAGGATAGAGGTTGAAGCATTTTGCTTGTTGACTCATCCCTTAAGAAAGTCTCTGTCCCTGCTCCACCTTCAAAACTTTATTTAAAAATACTTATTTTATTTATAGAGCAGTTTTATGTCCACAGAACAGTTGAGAGGAAGATAGGGATATTCATGAACACTGCCCTCTCACTCGGGCCCAGACTCCTCCACTACCAGGTGCCACTGCAACTCGCAGACCGACCTGGACACACCAGCACATGGAGAAAGTGTGGCCATTCACTCCCTTACTCAGACATGAGGGTTTCGGGCACTTTTCCTTCCTGACCTATTGTTCTCTCTCAACTTTCAATTTAAGGCATCAGTGAATTGGTTTTCTTAGTTTCCTAAGTTGGCCTCGTGTTGCTGCTAGGTTTATAATTATTTTGCCACACTTCTAGATTTATGTCTTCGTGCTCTCAGAGGAGCAGAAAATGTTCTCTCAGTAATAATATTCTCTATGCTTAGGACACATGTGTGTGCAAATATTCCTGCTAATGTTTATCTATGATATTGCATGAAATAACATGATTTTTGTGCTTGCATCTGTGAGTAAAGTTAGAAGACGAGTAATGAAAATATTCTTGGTTATGCATTTAAATTTTTGTTTAAAATATGTTTGGGGGATTTCATTTTATGTGTTTAAAGTAATGCTTATATTTTACCAAACTCACTTTCATAATAAACCAGTAGGTTTATTATAATATAATGTGACAAAATTATATTCATGATGTAATAATACAATAAGTGCTTGCAATTAGATATGTGGTTAAGAAGGTGCTCTGGCTGGAGAAGAGCTAGAAAAGAGACCAAGGAGATGACAGGAGGTAGACAGTTTCTTCCTTATGGGACTTCAGCTTCTGTTCCTTGTAGAAGAGAAACCACTGCAGACGCTGAGAAGCAAAATGATTACACTTAGATTTAAATAGAAGAGATGCATATATTTTTGAGACCATACTAAAGGGAGGGGAACACTGGAAGCCCAGACAATATGCAGGAAGTTCTTGCTGACTGTAGGTAAGAAGGTGTGGCTTACTGGTCTAAGTGACAAAGGAGGTCACAAGTGATTGAATGCTGAATATATGTCTGTCTTACACATTATGAGATTCACTGAAGAGTTGATACTGTTGCAACCCTTGAACAATAGAGAACACAAAAGTTGTGTTGTTGTTTTGGCCTAAAAATAAAGATTTGTCAAATCAGTGAAGGAGAGGCAAAGATTTACTTTGGTAGGGGAAAAAAAAAAAAAAAAAGATCAATAATCTTCAGGACATCTTAGGTCTAAGATATCTATTTGCTATTAGACATAAATATATAAATAAATAATGGAAAATAGAAGTCTTTTTGTAGAGTATTCCTAGGGACATGAGTTTTGAATAATAGATGGGATTCTCTGTGACTTTCTAAGTTGTCAATGTGGAGACTGTAGACAAGAGCAGCATCCAAGGCCAGAACCAGAGGCCCATCAGTGTTAGGAGGAAGAAGATGGGAGGAATTCAGCCATAGTGTGAGTCCTGCAGCCAGCAAGGCAGGTGGGCAAGGGAAGAACGGATGCTGATGTGAGATCCAAGCAGAGAATGCTACATAGAATTTCACTCACGGTGTTTGATCTCAACTTTAGCCAAGTCACTATGCAGTACCAGGCAAAAATAGAAGATAGACAAATATTTGCTGAGTGAATAAGAGAAATTCTGTCAATACTAAACATATTATTGCATAAATATTATTTACACATTATTTTTAATTTTTGAATCCTAAATTAGAGAACTACTATGCCTTACCAGATGTAGGAAACAAATTAAGTAAATAATGTCACTAACAAAAATAGGTTTCTCCTATAAAATAATCAAAATTATTTTTGTTATCAAATATTTTGGAGCAAATATAAAATTCTATAAAAAGGCAGACCCCTAGAACTATTATAAATGTATATTTTCCTTCATAAGTCATAATTGATAAATTATAATAAAATCTGAAAAGAAAATTATAAAATAATATGAGAAACTGAATAGGTTTTCAGTTACTTTAGATATATGACCATATAAATTAAGTATCAAGAAAGTAAAAGTCTCATTGAAAAATTTCCCCCTAAGTTAGAAATCTATTGTTAAATATTAGCACCACTGGAATGGCTAGTCTCTATGGAGTACAACGGAGAGAACTTAGTAATGAAAATGAAAACCCCCTTGGCTAAAACTAGTGGAAATATAGACATCTAATCATGTAGGTGATACATATCCCTGCGTGAGTTTAAGCCAGTGAGCTACTTGTGTAAAATAGAACAGAAGCCCTGGTTGGTCCCAATACAGAGAACACACACTTCACTGATAACAGCTTATGGTAATCAACAATGAAGGCATTAATTGCATCAATATACTAATTAGAATTTCTTCCTTTCAATTTGGTGTGGATTTTGGTGATTGGCTGCTCAACCTAAGCAGAACCTGGATATTTGTACATTTGTGTTAAAAGAGTGGTACAATGGGAAAAGTGGTCATCCTGCAATTTGATATAGCTGCTAAAATCAAAGGGATATGATTTGATCATATTCAGTTTCAAAAGCCAACACAAGCAGAAAGAACTCAGAAGCCAACAGTATAGAAGCTATCTATCCTACAAGGCAACAAAGCCCTGCTGAATTGTGATAGCTCTCTCAGAAGACCAAATATTATTTATTCTGCATAAACTTTGAAGAAGAAAAGCTCAACTGAGAATGAGTTTAGGTGCAGAGCTTAGTCTCACTTGATATAAGTCCATGTTAAAAATAAAGAAAATAAAATGAACCTTGACCTTAGCACTTACAATGTCTAAACTAAAAACTCACCAAAAAATGTAATTACCATTAATAGAAATCATATTAAACAAGAAAAGAAATTGCTATGCTTTGTTGAACATGTTTGATTCAGTTCTTTATAGAAAAATAAAGATTTGGCTTTAGGAATCATCCAAGAAATTTAATGATTATGATATTATAATTATAGAAAATCTACAATATTGTGAGAATCATATGGCACAGAATTAACAAAAAATATAAACTCTGACATTTAAAAATTGCAATCTATTGTAGGAAGAAACATATAACTAAATTAGAGAACATAATGAATCAAATTATTTTGAGTGAGATAAATGTTAATTATGATTCAACTCTTTTGTTACATTTGTGGTAAACCAGGAAGCACATAATACACCATTGTCCAGTTTTCTGGGGCTGGGTACATCAGTGCTTCAGATGTGGTGAGATGGCAATGACTCAGAACAGTGGCAGCATGCTCCAGTGTCCTCTACAACCCACCACCACCAGGAGGAAGTCTCAAGCTGGGGTCTTGTATCCCCAGCCCTGAGCCATGTTAATTTGGGGGCAAGTTGATCTGGACAAAGTAAAATTGCTTTCTTGCCTGTTTCCATGCAGCTTTTCTCAGCCTTATGTTTCCCTGGTGTGCAGAAACTTCGTAACTGGATTTTGCAGATAAGACTCGGGTATTTTGATATGTGTATTATTAAATCGCTGCTTCCGTGGGAGAATGAGACTGAGACTTCTTAGTTCACAGTCTTGCTGATGTCACTGGGAATTTCAGACTCTTAATTCTGACATTAATATTTTCAATGTAGAAAGTACAAAAGAATTTAAAAAAAAAACGAAAAAAGACATATTGAACTAGGAAATGCCTATCCATTGAAAAAAGTCAACTGAATTTGAAAGTTAGTCTTCCCCAGTTACAAAAGGTCCTTGACTCATGGTGCAAAACCATAGCCATTGCAGGATTCATATTCCAAATTTTGAGTTTTGACTTTTCTCTGGGCCAGTGGTGTGCAGTGAGACCTCTTTGAGTGCTGGGAAGCAGCGGTGAGGTGCAGCTCTCAGTCAGCCATGCCCACACCAGGGTAAGCAGCTGAGATTCCACAGCACGCTATGGTGCCATGCTTCAGTATGCAGAAGGTCCAGTGTCTTAGATATATTTTGTATTACAATGTTTTCAATTTAAAATGAGTTTATCAAGATATAACCAATCATAAGTCAAGGAGTATTTGTATTGGATAAAAAATTGTTCTGACTTAGGAAATTTTAAAGTAAACATTAATATATTCATAATAATAGACCTAACCCTCATACTGATGGAAAACAAACTTCTGGATATACATTCCCTGAATAAGAAATGGTCTTTAAAATCCTTCACCTAGATTATGTTAAAATCTCATGTCTATATTTCTCTATCTACATATCTTCCTCCACCCTTATTAGTGTATGTGATATATTTTGTTTAGAATTTGGTCAGATAGATACAAAGAAAAATCCAAAAATATTTTAAATAAAATGCTAAATATCCTTTGATTCATATTTCTTGGACACTCCACCACTGTGTCTGGTTTTACTTTCACCCACTCTTAGAGGACAAATGAAGGTAAAATAGTTTTCCCCCTCTGTACCTTCACATATACATTCATGTATATTTAAATATTTGTCTGTTCTAATATTTCAGCTTAATAATTCTCACTCAATTGGTATTTGAAATACTATTAAATGAAAGTATTTTTAATGCTAGCTTAGCATGAAATTATATTCATATAACAGACATTAGCATATCTTGAGCTCTTTATACAAGTACCCCTATTTAAAAAAAAATACTCAATTGATAGATTCCAAAGTTTAAGACTAAAAATTTTTGTAGAATATATAAGTAAAAGTGATTTGTTTATATTTACCATACATCCTATTAACATGCTAATATGATTGATCAATTCTGATATATCTTATAAATTTCTTTAAAATTTCTATATATGTCCCTATTGTCTTCAGATAAAAGAAATCTAATATTTTCTTTAACAGTGGGCATGAATTTTTGCTTCCCTTACTCCACTGAATTGTTGAATAAGTATGAAGAATATGCCTTTTTGCCTTGTCCCTGACTGATCTGAGAAAAAAATAGTGTTCTGTCCTTTATAATTCTTTGATATATTTTTTAGGATTCTTAGAAATTCCATGTAATAAGTTAAAGAATGTACTTTTTATTTTATTGATCATACCTACCATAAATTGGAATAGAGTTTTATCAATGATTTTGGTCCACTTGTTAAAATAATGTTTTTCTCTTTTCTTCAGCCAAATTTGTGAATTAATTTTTTTAATTTTAAAATTAAACCATCCCAAGAGTATACAATACTTGGCTATTATTGATTATCCTATCTATAGGATGGATTTCACTTGCCAATACTTAACAATTAAAATGATTCTGTATTAATGGAGGATGACTTCTGTAGACATCTTTTCCTGTTATATATCATCATCTGGATTTCATGGCAGAGTAATGAAATATCATAACTGAGGGAGAATGTTGCCTTTTCTTTCACGTTTTATAATGCATATATATAAGTCTGATAGTACATCTTCTTTAAAGAAATCATATAATTCACCAGGGAGACCACTATGTTTATAATTTTTGTGAGAAGATTTTCATTAAAAATTTAATTTCATAAGATGTAAAAATATGCTAAGTTTCTATATCTTCTTTTGTCAGTTTTAAAATTTTGTTCTGTTAAAGTAATTTTTCATTTTTTCTTGGTTGCTGAAAAATTGCTACAAATTTATTCATAATTTTTTATTATACATTTTGTGATCACAAAATTTTATTGGATCCTTCTTCTCTCTCCTAATATTGAAATTTTTTAAAGCCCTTTATCAATTTTGTTTTCTTTTCTTAGCTTCTTGCTTCTTAGGATGGAAATTTTAGAGATTTCTTTTTTTTTTTTTTTTTCTGTTTTTGGTGCCAGGATTGACTTGCTTTCCTGGCAGACACTGTGTCTATGAGTGGTAGATATGATTGTTCTCTGCACAGTTGAAAATTCTTAGTCACAAACCTCACTTGGGCTCCACACAGCTGTTTGATTCCCTGATATTATCTTCTCAGTTCATTCAGTAAGCATCTACACAGATCTTTTCAAACTTTTCTACTCTTCTTAAATTTCTAAACCTTTTATCTTTTTTTTTTCAGAGAAAATTACCTCATCTCTCACTGTATAGAAAAGAATAGATGGCCTTGGACAGAAAAGCTCTCACTTGGATACCAAATATAGAAACCTTTTCCCTTCTCCCCTGATAAAGCAGTGGGGGTTCCTTCCCGTGAAAGGCTAATCCTTTTGTGAGGGGTCTGTTCCTCTCTCTCTTTCCTAAACCTTGCCCCAAAGTCTATATGTTATCTTCCATATACTTTAAACTTATCCCTTTCAACCAGTTTTCTCCCCTTTGTTATTAAAGTCAGTGTAAGGCAAAAAAACAGAAGAACTAAGTCCCTTTCTTTTTTTTTAATTTGTTCTAATTAATTATACATGAGAGCAGAATGCATTTTGACTCATTGTACACCAATGGAGCCCAACTTTTCATTCTCTGGATGTACCTGTGCAGTCACACCACTCATGCAACTAAGTCCCTTTCTTAACCCTTCCCCTTCTTACTACCTTCAGGTCTCTTGTCTCGCTTCCATAGGAAAATTTCTCAGGTGGGTTTTTCACTGTGGTTCCTTCCCTCTCATGCTCTTCCATTTTCTCTTCATAGCTCACCATACAGGACTTTCACGGGCATACATTAAGGTATGGTTAAAGCTAACTAGAACAATCCATCCCCTCATCAGAACATGTATGGATTTCCTCCCCAATGGAAGAGGTCAACCTGAGACTAGAGTAAAGGACCACCCCAGTACTGACAGTTAGAGTTCTACAAGGTGGGAATAAAGCTTTGGCTTAGAGCTGAATCAACACTCTTCAGACAGTAACCAGACTCCTCAAGAATTTGGATGTGGATTCTATCACTGGTTTTCCACCCACAAATACAAGACTTATGGCTGTGTATGGTAGGCCTACAGAAAAAAATAATATTGAATACATGAACAAAAGAAAGAAAACAGACACAACAACAGCTATTAAGAGAATATAGTTTGGGTATCTGTTTTGAAATGTTATGGTACTATTGTCTATATTTTAATAGGCAAATGAGAAACGTTTTTATGTTCTTCCTAATCTATCTCTAACAGAACCTTTGGCAGACAATGCTTGTATAAACTGAAGTAAAGTGCTTCTGGAATGACATTTTATTGCAAAGATTTCTGCATTTTTTATTTTATTTTCTTGCTTTGAAATATAAAAGTAAAATAGCATAATATAAATTATTACAAATGCAACCCTAGAGTCCTTAAATAATTGTATGTGACATTTTTGGTATAGTTCACTGAATCTTTGCATTAGGATTATGTTTTGGGCCTTTTCAGATAATCTCTGACAGTTCATCAGATTCGATTTGATGATAGAGATAATGATGTGACTCTGTTTCTTTTAACCAGATCAGTCTCTATGAAAAAGCTAATTTCTCAGAAAAGATAAAAGCAAACATAGATGAGCTCAGAAAAGACTGTGCCATGATTTAAAAGCATGTCTTACTAGAATATTTGCCATGTCTAAAAGATGAGCTATTATACAATTTAAAAAGGAATACATTTAATATCCCCTTACAAATAGAAGTATTTCTCAGTAATGCAGCATCAAGTGAATAATCTAAAAACAGAACAAAGTGTAGCATATAATGAGATGGGTACAGGGAGTATGCCAAAGAGTAAAACCAAAATACTGGGAAAAAGAAAACAAAATATAATTTAAAAATATTCAAATAAAGACATGCCTACACTAGGGATTTGCTAGAAATGAGAATTATGACTAATACTTTGTGTGTGCATGCATGGGATTCAAAAAATAGAGACTGAATTAAAGTGACTGGGACAGAATAAATGACAGATAAGACCTGAAGTTGAAGATTAAAGTTGAAGTTCAGCTCATTCGGGGCTTTATAAGATATGAGCAAAAGTTTAAGCAGACTAGACATCAGTGGACTCACATTTTTTTTATTTTTTTATTTTTATTTTTTTATTGGTTGTTCACAACATTACAAAGCTCTTGACATATCATATTTCATACATTAGAATCAAGTGGGTTATGAACTCCCATTTTTACCCCAAATACAGATTGCAGAATCACATCGGTTACACATCCACATTTTTGCATAATGCCATATTAGTGACTGTTGTATTCTGCTACCTTTCCTATCCTCTACTATCCCCCCTCCCCTCCCCTCCCATCTTCTCTCTCTACCCCATCTACTATAATTCATTTCCCTCCTTGTTTATTATCCCATTCCCCTCACAACCTCTTATATGTAATTTTGTATAACAATGAGGGTCTCCCTCCATTTCATGCAATTTCCCTTTTTTCTCCCTTTCCCTCCCACCTCATGTCTCTGTTTAATGTCAATCTTTTCTTCCTGCTCTTCCTCCCTGCTCTGTTCTTAGTTGCCCTCATTATATCAAAGAAGACATTTGGTATTTGTTTTTTAGGGATTGGCTAGCTTCACTAAGCATAATCTGCTCTAGTGCCATCCATTTCCCTGCAAATTCCATGACTTTGTCATTTTTTAGTGCTGCGTAATACTCCATGGTGTATAAATGCCACACTTTTTTTATCCATTCATCTATTGAAGGGCATCTGGGTTGATTCCACAGTCTAGCAATTGTGAATTGTACTGCTATGAACATCTATGTGGCAGTATCCCTGTAGTGCACTCTTTTAAGGTCTTCAGGGAATAGTCCGAGAAGGGCAATAGCTGGGTCAAATGGTGGTTCCAATCCCAGCTTTCCCAGGAATCTCCATACTGCTTTCCAAATTGGCCGCACCCATTTGCAGTCCCACCAGCAATGTACAAGAGTACCCTTTTCCCCACATCCTCGCCAGGACTCGTTGTTGTTTAACTTCATAATGGCTGCCAATCTCACTGGAGTGAGATGGTATCTTAGGGTGGTTTTGATTTGCATTTCTCTGACTGCTAGAGATGGTGAGCATTTTTTCATGTACTTGTTGATTGATTGTATGTCCTCCTCTGAGAAGTGTCTGTTCAGGTCCTTGGCCCATTTGTTGATTGGGTTATTTGTTATCTTATTGTCTAATTTTTTGAGTTCTTTGTATACTCTGGATATTAGGGCTCTATCTGAAGTGTGAGGAGTAAAGATTTCTTCCCAGGATGTATGCTCCCTATTTACCTCTCTTATTGTTTCTCTTGCTGAGAAAAAACTTTTTAGTTTGAGTAAGTCCCATTTGTTGATTCTTGTTATTAACTCTTGTGCTATAGGCGTCCTGTTAAGGAATTTGGAGCCCGACCCCACAATATGTAGATCGGAGCCAACTTTTTCTTCTATCAGACACAGAGTCTCTGATTTGATATCTAGCTCCTTGATCCACTTTGAGTTAACTTTTGTGCATGGCGAGAGAAAGGGATTCAGTTTCATTTTGTTGCATATGGATTTCCAGTTTTCCCAGCACCATTTGTTGAAGATGCTATCCTTCCTCCATTGCATGCTTTTAGCTCTTTATCAAATATAAGATAGTTGTAGTCTAATCCACAAAGTGGACTCATGTTTTGAAAGGACAACTCGATTTGCTGTTTAGACTGGATTGGAAGGGGACAAAGGCAGCCAGTGCTGGGTCTATTGTGATAATCCAGATGAGAAGTAGGAGGGAAGATATGGATTGATTGGCAAATGAGGTAGCAGGGGGTATGGGGATAGTGGGAGTGCAGGGAAGGTAAAGGTGAGATTCAGGGTATATTTTTGGAGTTAAGTCACCACACTTAACCAATGTGCTGGGCTGGTACTGGAACTTGGTAAGGATTTGGAAAAGAATAGAGAAATTTAATCCTGACTTCCAGGATATTCTTAGTGGGGGGGCGGTGAAGATTACTGGGGATTTAACTGAGGGGCACTTCACCACTGAGCCATATCCCCAGCCCTATTTTATTAGAGACAGGGTCTCACTGAGTTGCTTAGTGCCTCCCTATAATTGCTGAGGCTGGCTTTGAACTGAAGATCCTCCTGCCTCTGCCTCCTGAGCCACTGGGATTACAGGCTTGCGCCACTATGTCTGGCCCTGACTTCCAGGATTTTGACTTTTATAAGCAGATTGGATGTTGGACTACAAGGATCATAATGTAATAAAGAGATGATGATGATGAAAGTGAATTTCAGAATTGTTTTTTGTTTGTTCCTCTTTTTCATTAAGCACATATTCAAGACATTTTCCCAGGGATGAGCCAAATGCTCCTAGGTGACAGATTTTGATGTGTAGTGTGGATAAGACAAATTTGGGTGCAAGATGGATTATCCAACTCATCATTCTTTTAAAATTCAAATTGGATTAAAAATTATAAGCACACGTTTATATATTTAAGCAAAATCTTATCAATCTACTTGCCTGAAGACTGTCTTTTAACCTCCCTAAGTATCATAGATTATGCTACAGAAACTCACAAAATACATGATAGATCCACTCTGGCAAGAGGAGACAGTGATTCAGCAGAGTATAACCTGATAGGTCTGCATTTTAGGGAAGTAGAGAACATGTTGAGTGGAGAAAAATTAAAGGTAAATAATATCTGAATATGTAAATAAGAGAACATAAATTTAATGCCATCTTCATTTAAGAAACTTGAAGGCAGACATAACAGAATAAGATATTGTTAAAACTGAATACTCAGTTCTGATTAAAATTTAGAAAAAGTAATTCTTAATTTTCTATAAATGGAAAGATACTTTCTCATCTTGATGAAAATTAGTTACCAGAAATCGCTGTAAACAAAACACTCAATGATGAGATATTAGAAGAAATTCCATTAGAGTCAAGAATAATTATGATACCTGTATCACTATAATTATCCAACACAGTAGCAAAATACTGGAATAAATTGTTCCTCCCATCAATAAAACTCACGCAGAAAACAAAAGAAGCAGAACTCACCACACGGATACTAGCTGAGGACGTTCAAATGAAAGAAAAACAGATTCTTAAGTAGATGGAATGAGGGTTTTCTGATTCATAATAGGGATATTTGGAACATGTACTGCACTTCCCCAACCCACTACGTTAACAGACAATAAATATTTTTTGACGCTTGCAATGATCTGATGAAATTGTATACTTATTACTCCAATTTTATAGATTAATAAGTTTACATATGGAAACAAGGAGATTCCCAATATTAATTTGCAATGAAGATCCACATCCAGGCAGTCTGGCCTAAAAGCCTGTAAATTTGGACTATGAAGCTTTCTGTCTTGACACTTGGCTTAACGCACACTCCCTTTGCTAGCAGCTCTTGGTTTTACTACTCACTGATTACATGTGTTTTGTTTTTTAGGCCATGAGATTTACCATTACAAAGCATGAAAAGGTGCTCCAATTCACTTCTTCCTATATTAATGTACACATTTACAGTGTACAGGTGTCACTGTTCAATCAATTAAGAAGGTATTGGAAAACGATCCCCCACAGGCATAGATTTTAGATCTCTTAAACTTGCATCTTCCTTAATACATACTTTTCTAATTGTTTCATCTCCATCAGTTTGTAGCATCTCTGAATTTCATCATCACACCAAAGTAAAGGGTCAAACTCCAGAGAAATCTGTATGATATAATCTGTATAGTATAGTCTGTGTAATATGATTGGCTTACCATCTGTATATTATAATCTTTTTAATATACTATGTTATTTATTAAATTAGATTAGCATCTGGAAGAATGGTTCCTGGGATGAACAGTGCTTTAAATTC
This sequence comes from Urocitellus parryii, assembly GCF_045843805.1. Taxonomy (NCBI): domain Eukaryota; kingdom Metazoa; phylum Chordata; class Mammalia; order Rodentia; family Sciuridae; genus Urocitellus; species Urocitellus parryii. The sequence goes on along the minus strand of NC_135543.1, from coordinate 9,717,239 downwards.
ATATCATTTTCAATAGACTGAATTACTGCTTGTGTCAATATTTACAGATGTAGTTACTGTGAAACCTGAATGGAAGATCATTGTCTAAAGCAATCATGGCTAATAATGAATTCCATAGTTAAGTTCAATTGCATTAAGCTATAGAACTCAATTTTTAATACATGATATTTCTGGCTAATACAAAAATATAGAGACCATCATATATTTAGCACAGTGTTAATGAATATCTGATATTAACAAGTTTTATTTTAAGTAAACAACAGGGATACACTTCATTGAGTGCAAGAATTTTCAAAGGTAAAGAAAAGAAATAATATGATTTAGCTAAGATCTTAAGTATCATGTTTGAATAAAGAACATTACAAATATTTTTTTTGATGGAAGTGTGAATCTAAACAAAACAAGAAAAACTTGTTATGAGATAAAACAAAGCAAGAGAAATACAATGTGAGATGTACCTATTATTGATAACATTATTTTATCATTCTAGTGAAGAAGCACATGAAAATTCTATTTATTTATTCATTCTTTCATTTATTCATTCATTCATCCATTCATTCAGCACTGGGGATTGAGCCTAGGGATGCTTAATCACTGATTCAGTCATTATTTTTTTAAATTATTTGTTTTATTTCTTTTTTATTGTTTATTTATTTATTTATTTTGAGGCAGGGTCTTGTAAATTGTTTGAATCTTGCTAAGTCTGTGAGCTAGCTTTGATCTTTCGATCTACTGCCTTGGCCTCCCGCTTATATGCCACCATGTCCAGCAAAAAGTATTCTTTACTTGGTCTGGGGCTGTAGCTCAGTGGCAGAGTGCGTGCCTAGCATGCTTGAGGCACTGGGTTCATTCCTTTGCACTACATAAAAATAAACAAATAAAATAAAGGCATTCTGTCGACCTACAACTACAAAAAGTGTTTTTTTAAAAAAGTATTCTTAAAAAAATAGTATCTACTCTTCATTAGCTTTTACTAAAGGTCATTTTATGCATCTACAAATAATCTAACAGTAAAAATAATGTAAGTACTTTAATGTATAAACCATATTGTGTGTTCATTCTATAACTCCATAGTATGCTATGAAATACATATCCTATTTTGCACGGTCAGTATATTTTGAGAGTAACTTGTTTCTCACTTCCTCTCTTCCATTTTTTTGATTAATCATTTGTACAACTGCAAAAGAAATCTAAAACTTGCTTAAAAATTTTTAGCAACTATTCATTTTTAAGAATTAATTCCATTATGTGCCTTCATCATTGCATACAATTGTTTCTCGGTTGATTTTTCCAGCCTCTTAGACATCCATTTTGGTTTATTTTACTTCTTGATCATGATCCCTTTGGGGACAACTCATATTTATTCACATACAGCTTCTTCTACCTAAAGTGTGATTTTCCTCATTGCTTACATGGCTACTTCCTTTTGTTATTTCTCAAATTAAATATAATCATGGAAAAGTATTCTTTAAAATCCTCATCATAAAGTCCCCTCTTGAATTCACGTCAGTTCCTTTTGTTGTTGTTGTTGTTGTTTGTTTTCACAGAAGTTTCTTTCTGTTATTGTATGACTCCCCAACTAGAATATGAATTCCACAGAGGCAGGAGCCATGTCCATCTGAACTCCTGAACAAATCACTGAGCTATAAATACTGGTGGACGCAGAAAAGCAGTGATGACTAATTGGAAAGCAGCAATTTTTGCAAAATAAAATTGAGAAATCATACGTGAAAAAGGGCAATTTCTATTCCTATAAAATGTATAGTTTTAGGCTTAAAGTCATTATTGAAGAGTAAAAGATTTATTGATAAAAATATTGCAATTATCTAATAATTTTTTTAATATTTATTTTTTTAGCTGTAGTTGGCCACGATACCTTTATTTTGTTTATTTATTTGTATGTGTTGCTGAGGCTCAAACTCAGGACCTTACACTAGCCAGGCAAGCACTCTACCCCTGAGCCACAACCCCAGCCCTCTTCAGGGTAAATTCTAAAGCATGTATTTTGTTTTATTTGTTTGTCTGTTTGTGAATTCTGGAAATCTTTTTTTGGATACTTGGGATTGAACTTTGAACTCAGGGGTACTTAACCACTGAGTCACATCCCAAGCCCTACTTTTTTGTATTTTATTTGGAGACAGAGTCTCACTGAGTTGCTTAATGCCTACTTTTGCTGAGGCTGGCTTTGAACTTGTGATCCTCCTGCCTCAGCCTGCTGAGCCACAGGGATTATAGGTGTGCGTCACGGTGCCAGTCTCTGGAAATCTTTTTTTCTTCAAAAATTTTTTTCACCTGGGTATACTTTAAGCATGACAAACTAATTGTGTAAAGTAAAAACCCTTTATCTAGACCTGTTCATCTCCTACTTCCCCCCAATTCAGTAAATGGTTCTACCCATACAAAGAGTTTTGAATTCAAAATCAGAGTCTTCCTTCATTCTCTATTCTTTACCCCTCCAAGCCAATCTGTCAGCAATTCCTGAAATGCTGAAACATAGCCCAAATCAGTCCACTTCTCAACTACACACTATCCATCTTAGACCAAGAGGCTAGCCAGTGCCAAGACTTTGGCTGGAATTTTTGCCTTTATTGACAGGTGATATAGGAAGTTTTATGCAAAATGAGACAAAGGGCCTTGTGGAAAAAATTGAGAGGGAATGCTTACATCTACACTGAGAGGGCTTTAAGAGATACTGTGTTCTGAAACCATTGAGGGACTGAAAATCTACATACATACATGGGCCTCAAAGGGGGCTTGGGAATGAGGGAACTTTATAGTTGAGCGGCACAATCCTGAGAAGAGCATAGTGTCAGACAGCAGAGAAAGGTCTGGAAGACCTTCCAGAATCTATACACAGACTTTGCATTCTCAATACACTCAGCCATTTGACTTAGGTTTGAATTATACATGTTTCTCATAATACCTTTGGCACCTGTCATATTGCTGTGGCATTTTTAGAATTATTTTTATGTAGTGCAGATTAGAAAACTCAAAAGACAAGATAAATATCTACTATAGCAGAGTAAAGGAATCATTCTATGATTTAAAATAACATTTTTTTGACACTGAAATATCTACCCTTTACCTAGCCCCATGATTGATCCCATGTGTTATTCATATTCCTATGGACAGTGTCAGCATAATATTTAATATTTGTTGGCACCTGTCAAATGTAATTAGTTTATAAGCTGATATGCCACTTGAATCTGAAGAGCATTGTTTTTATTACATAAATATTATATGTATATGTGTATGTGTGTGTGTTTTATATTCCTCACTGAATAAGAGCTAATTTAATACATTGATGATTATTTCTAGTGAATTTACTGAGATAACATTTTTTAAAAATCTCAGCAGTTCTTCTACCACATCCTCATAAATGCTCCATGGTTTCTACATGATTCATTTTTATTCAGTCTGATTTCCATAAAAATAACCTAAAATCACTTTTTAATCAAATTAAAACTCTGGTATTTATAATACTTTGATGATTACTCAATTACAGTGTCAGCATACATATGTGAAAGTGAACTATATTTAGAGAAATGACAGTACTCTGAAATAAATGAGTTCAGATGAATAATTACTTTATATAAATAAGGCCGAGAATTTATAATACATCATCTGCCTGTTCCAGCAGTGCAGAAAGAAGAATTAGGCCTTGAAGATTGTTAATTATAACCTTAATAACTGATGGCGAACTCTCACTAGAGTATGTATTCTTCATTGTAACTTACACTCGGGAAACATGACACCTTTAAGAATATTTTTTTGTAAAATTTTTGTTTATAATGTCTGTAAAAGATGCTCTAATTTGATATAAATATATTATTAAATAAAATTTAGTTTTTCAGTGTATTATTGCTCAATTGAGAGACCTTATATGAAAGAATGAGTATAATATTATGTTTTATGGTTTAAAAGCAATTCCTCAAAAATATAACAAATCCATATAGAAAGTTTAAAACTCATCCCTATCATCTACTTGCACCCAATCAATTTCCCATACTGAAGAGAGAAATGAAGATATGATAGCAACTATTAAAAATTAAAACTTTGTTTAACATTGAATTTTAACAACCGGCTAAGTCTACATGTTTAGGTATTATTTAAAGCAGGGTAAAAAAAAAATTCTCTACTTTGTGGAGAGGGTCCTCAATTCCTATACAGGGATTCAGTCATTAGGGAGACTTTCGTAATGCTGACTTCAGGATTTCTCTATTCCTATTTAGTGGATATTTGTATGCAATTCCTCTGTGTGATTTTCCAAAAAGTTCATTGTCAAGGAGTGTTTATTTTGATCTCTCGATATTATAGAACACAGGCAGTGATCCCCTGGACTATGCTAAGAAACCTGTGCCGTTCTGAGGAGACAGCCAGGATGTGGGAGCTGGCATCAGGCTGGGTTGTGCCCATCTTCCTCCTGGTGCTGGAGAAAAACAGACATCTGCTTCCACATGCTCCTTCAAACTTCTCTGTCAGAGTGTGGCACTGTAGCCTGGCAGGAGGGGACAGACAGCCTGGCTTCTCTTCCTCAACAACCCAGTACAGCCTGATCCACCTTGCATGGCTCACAAAAACAACTGCCACTGAGGAATAGATCAGCATGATCTTATTCCCCCCAGCTCCTGGACATTACTCAGGTGACATTTATTGAGAAATCATTGTTATCTTGTAGGGTAGTAATTATTTTCACTTCACTATTTCAAGTACCCTAAACGTTTCCATGAGGAAAATATTATCATCTTCATTTTCAGGAGGGAAAACCACGGTTCAAGGGGGCTTTGTAAATTGATCTGGGGAACACAGTGTGGGGAGGCCAGGACAGCTAATTACCGTCTCCTGGGATGGGGAGGGCATTATTTTATTTTATTAACTGTTTTATATACTTTAGTCACTGTTATATCCCACCTGAGTAAGATTTTACATGCAAACAGAATAGTTGAAACTGTAACATTCAATATTAATTTGTTTTAATTGTAAAATTTTCAGGACTAGTAAACTAAGTTTTCTGGATCTGTTATTATAAGCTTTAAACACATGAGGGTTCAACTTCAATTAAATAGTTTGAACTGGAAGAGTATCAGTCCTTTGTTATAGTTTAAGAACATTACCCTTATTATCCCAGTTTGACTAAATTGCAGCTGATAAGCTGTTTAAATATGAAACATGTTTTAGGTGATAAAATGTCAATAATACCAAGAGTAAATGAATGCTATGTAAGAGCCCAATTAATTAGGAAATGATCCCTGAGCACCATCTGGCACCTAGTAGAATTTGTGAATCTAGCACTTAGACATGGATGCAAAGCCCAGGGGCTATGAGCAGAGGCAGTATTCAGATGTTGAGTGAATCACAGGGTCCTGGAGGACAGGGAAGGTTATGATATAAGGCTCTTTTTATATTTGAACCATCTGCAAAGCACCACTTACTAGTAAAGTACAATCTATTTTCGAAGATTATTTTTATAAGGGTTCCATGCCTCCCGAATCTTCAATGTTAGCCTGGGACAGGTGTTTCTCTTTGTCCTAGGACTGTTGTTCTTGTATCATGCTGAAATATGTCTTCATAAAGGGACAATTATTATCATTAAATATTTGAGAATGCTTTGTAAATGTCACTGCACTTTTTTCATGGTTATTTTTATTTGACAATTGAAATAGGTTTGTAGATATAGATGCATGCACATAATATCTATGTATTCTACATATCCTATTAACAACTATGTGATTAAACATTGTCAACAATTTTCAATCCTTATAAATGTGAGTCAAATATATAGATCTTTTCCATCACTGTATCTACTTGAGAATATTTGCAGTCAACATGCAGAAAGAATGCTGCAAACCTTTCTTTCCCTCTCATCATTCCAATATCATTACTCTTTTCCCTGTGTCCCCTCTTCATTATTAATTTTATAATCTCTGATTGAATTCTACTCACATATCATTAGCACATTATTCAAATTTGTTTTTTGTTGAAGCTCCCATCTTAATTTTTTTGTGCTTCACTAACAGCTGGTATCCTTGTTTATGTATCTTTGGAAAACATGAGAAACGAAGGCTATCTGTGATGGAGAGGGGATACGGTCTTCCCATCCAGTGATTAAAAATATTCCCAGCAAACCAGCATTTTTTGTTCATTCCATTTTTAGTATCATCAAGCACAAATTGTCTTAGAGTCTATATTTTAAAAGTACAGAGTGAAGGAAAACATAATTTCAAGTAGGCATTAAGAAAACAATTTTTCTTCTGAGAAAAAGAATTAAATATGTTACTACCCAAGATCGTTACCAAACTTGACCAACGCTTTGCAGAATTCCATGTAAGAATTGTAGATGGTACAGCACAGGAGTGGTAAAATATTATGTAAATTATGAAGATTATGATTTTAATGAAGATTTTTCATAGAAAATTAACAAAAGCTTCAATTTTTTTCTCATAAGAATGATGTCAAAGAGGAAGGAAAAGAAATAAATAGTTAATTTACAACCACAGGAGAAACACTTAACTGGAATGTTCTATTCCCGTGAAAGCCTCAGGAGAGATTTACCTACTGAGCCAGTCCTTTTACAGATGAAAAGCTTTCTACATGAAGTCTCTGAAATATGTGTGTGGGTTGTATGGATTCTATTTGAAATTATTAATAATAAAATTTCCCAAATTTGCTTGGTGTTAGTTCATTAATAATGACTTCTTCAAATAAATATTTGGGGATGGATTTGTATCCATTTTTATAATTTTGTGTGTTCTTCCTTCCCACATCCCTTTCTATATATAAAATACATGAATATTGAAAAAACAAGCAGGGCTTTGCTTAGCAATCCAGAGGAAGCAAGGATTCGCGGAAAATTGCAGATTAATAATATTTAGTGTATTTATAGATTCAAGACTTAAAATGGTAGGATCAAACAAATTTTTATAAGAATAAAATGATTTCATTTTTAAAAACTAAGTATACTTCAATGGTTTTGTTACCATTAGGGCCATATATTTGGTAGTAAATGTACACGAGTCCTCTTTCTTTGTGTATAATCACTTCCCAACTATTCAGCCTACAGAACTAACTCCATGATCTGAAATCTAAGACAACAAATAATTCTGAGAATGTAAAGTGGACAAACGGTGACTTATAGTTAAAATGCTTATTTAAATAATATGAATTATTTTAAAAGATATATAAAGTACAGACAAATGTATACTATATCCTGAAAACCTAGTTTAAAAAATAACTATCAAATTAATATGAGTAACACCCTATTTTAAGTAGAGTAACTGACAAGAGGTATCTGAAAATAGATTTCAGCATTACTTGGGAGGCAGAAGTTAATGCATGTGCAATATGTTCAATAGTACTAAAAAGCAACTCTGCATGTTTTTCAGGAAGTATAATTCCAAATAGGTCAGTCACACTGAAGGAGAACTTCTTTAAACATATAACTCCCCACCTCTGCATGCACCTACCATTTGGGTGTACTCCTGCATTTTAATAAACTTTCATTAAGATTTTAGTAATGGTGAAGTGGGCTCTTTGTATTGTCTGATATTTTGATTTACCTAGAGAGTTTAATTATAATAGAAACATTATCAAAATAAATGGATTTACATTTCTTGTTGTATATGTGTTTTGGGGTATGTGTGGGGTTTTTTTGTGATAAAGCAAATGGTCCTCTTAAAGAATAATGCCTCAGAAGTCAAATGTATTCTCTTTTGCAAATTTGTAGAAAATTTCTGACAAAATAGTATTTGCCACAAGATGCAACTCCACTGCAGTTACCACAGAGGAGTTCACAGTTAATCTTTTTGACTTTATATTTTAAAGCTTAATGTTTTCAGTTACTGTTCCAGTAGGAAATGCAGGTCTGAAAGGCCCACCCTTAGCATCTTGAGAATCAGATCAACAAAAAAGGCAAATTCTCAGGAATCAAGTAGTGCATTATGTATTTATTCCCCTGATAGATTTTTTTGACATTTTATTCAAAGATTTTAAAACATAAAGGCTAAATAAAATCTCTATAGGCTGACTCACCCAGAGACTATAATTGCTCACATTTAGTCAACAATACCAGAAAAATCCAACAAAAGTGAGAACCGTGAGATCACTAATTTCTTTGGAAAATGAAGGTGTATATTACTTGCATTTTTACTGATATTAAAAGAGAGGCTACTTTTTCTGAGTGTGAAGTCTGTTAGTTTTATTTGCACTCTGAGAATTAGCAAAAAGTGTTTAAGAAGGGGTTTTCTCCAGTGATAAACCTGTTTGATCTGGAATTCTTGGATCCAAATCTCCCAATTTGCTTTGCATTTTGACTTCTGAGAAGATAAGAACTGTATTTGTGACAATGCTGTTGAAATTACACAAATCTGGTTTTAGCTGATAGATTCTATTCTGTTGTATTGGTATTCAAAGAGAGAACTTAAGTGAGCAATCTTCTCCAGGTTTTGTTAATAGAACTTTATAATCTCATTCCTTCTCTAAGTACATGCTTAATTTGTACATTAGGGAGACTTGGAAAACTAGCTCTTTGTGTTGGCATGGGAATACAAAGCAGACTTCTTGGCAGTAGAACACCATCCAGAATCCAGGATCTAAAGCTAATGTCCAAAGTCAGACCCCACAGGATCTAGTAACAGGGTAATGGGTGTTTCTACTGCTTTTCAATGATGCATGTTCCACGTACCTATGGTAAGATAGTGTCAGCTTAGTGATGGCTGTGCGATTCTGTGGCTTGTAATTTTATCTCAAGTGATAGAGCTCGGATGGGAATGCCGGCTCTGATTCCTAGGATACTGTGCCTTTCCTAGGAGTCCTGGCACCTGCTCAAATTTTCACAGTCAAGCACACTGACAAAGAAAGATCCTCCTGGTTCTTTCTGGAGCAGGAAGGCAAAATATTTCATGTGAACTCAGTCAATGTTTTTTGGAGCAGCTGTTTTGGAAAAATGACACAGAAACTGATAAAAGTATGTCAGCTCCTTTTAGTGTCAGAAAAGTCCCTTTGAGACAAAGCAAGACCTGTTCTTCCATGGCTGGTTGTAAAACCGGAAGTGACACTGGAAAAATGAATAACCTGACGAAACAATATGACTTTAACATTGAATTTATTTAACTGTTTATGGTTTGAAGGATAAATTAAATGTCAACAAAATAAAAAAAAAGTGATGAATTTCCTTTCAAATTAAATTTAAAATTGTCCATTATACTTTACACTCAGTATAGAATGTCTTTGATGTATGAAGAGTGCTAATACATTGACATTTAGTTTAATATCTTAACTGATTTTTTAATCTTTGCAAACTATTTTTAATTATCTCTTCATGGCAGTATATGCAAAGTTGTTCTGAAATAAATAGCAAGATCAGGGTTTGCATAATACTTTTTTTCAATATAACTGATTTGGACTATTCTTTGAGAACATAAAGGTGATTAGAAATATCTCTCTTACACAGTAGAAATACTGGCTCATTCATATGCTAGCATGTGGTAGGAGACCTGCACTGACAAGCCGCTTGGCTTCTAGAAGCCCAGGTTGCTCAGCCTCTGCTTCTGCTAGTGCCCCAGGGCTCTGCCAGCTTCACTAATGAGCCATTCCTCCAATCTCTGCATTCTTTCTTCCCAGATTTAAATTAAAAGCCTGCTTCAAATCTCAAGCCATAATGTCCACATGCACCATCCTTGAATGAACATAATTGTCCAATGCTCCTTATCTGTTGAATTTTACTAAGGAAAAACAGCAAATCAGACAGATCAGGGCCTCTAAATATATATAAATAACAAATTCATCTTAGCAGTCCCTGCTACTGGTGGTCCTGTGTTTTCTAGTAAGTTTCTCTTTCATTCTGCATTTGGGTAGGTTTAGAACAAATGCACAATATCCCCTATTGTGTCAGTTATATGAATTACCATGAAATCTTATCCCTGATATTAAAAGGGCATTATGTACCCTTCAAGGTGAAAATATAGACTTACTACTTCTGTAGTTTTTATTAATACCAGAATCATATGTTTTAATAAATCAATTGAGATATATTCTAATTTTAATGTCAAAGATAATTAAAAAATGTTTTACAAAAAGGTTAATATGATAGCCTCCATTATTAGTATGGTCTAAATCAACAGTAGGGCCATCCAAAAGAGTTTTACCTCTGAAAGCATATTCTGATGCTATTAAAGTGAAACAACATATAATCAACCCTCTTCATCTTAAGAAACTCATTCTTTTACATTTGAAAATAAGTGCGTGGTGGGGGTGGGCGAGCAGTTTTTAAAATAATTCTAGTTAAATGAGATATCCCAAAAGAAAGGTATTAAGCAAATATAAAAGCTTTATTTATTGTGTAGAAAGTGGACTTCTGTTTCTGTAAGAGCTTATGTACTGCCCAACTAATCACACTGCTTATTTGGCTATGTAACATACAGGAGCTTTGAGTAGGGTCTCTTCATCATCTTCAGTTTGCAGATAAAAGGAACCAGTGGCAAGCAAACCAGACCTACTATTTGTGTGCCAACTTCAATGTTGCTCCAGCAGACGCCAAAATCTCCAACCCAATACTTTGCCCTTAAGAGATAAAGCCCCCCAAATATAGTACCTAACATGTTTCAAGCTATTTATTGCAGAAATAAAGAAACTTATTTTTTTACTGTATTGATTAAAAAAAAATACTATGGATGATTTCAAGTACAGGCATAGCACTTCCTAAAACAATTTACTGTGTTCCCATCATTTTGTTTCAACAATATGAACACTCATATTAAACATACAATGTCACCAAATTCACTTCATCTTGCTGTCACAAAATTATTGTTATTACAATCCCAGATGCCATATCATCTTTCTCTGTATACATGCTAGAAAGTAGACTTTTAAACAACATTATTATGACATTGGCACATAAGCAATAATTCATCTTATTCAACTTTCCCAAATTTTTATGTATAAATATGTAAGTATTTATATGACATTTACACATAGCTATATATTCCTAACACTGCTATGTCATGAATATGTAAATAGGTATTCTGCATGTTTATATGCACATATGGGCATATGGGCAGGTATGTACATCCATGTGGATATGTATATTTCCCAAATACTTTTATGTCAAAATCTACATTAAGTTTACATACAGTGTTTGGTTCCATTTTAAAAAATCATTTTAAGTTCTTTGTACTTAAGATTTTCTCTGCTTTTATTTTTCTTATTGTTTGTTGGTTCAAATAATTGTATGACTTACACAGGATAATTTTTCAAATTTTGAGTTTTTGTCTGTTGTATTCCCATGGGGTGTTTAATATGTCTGCCAATCTCAAAATTACTTGCAAACTGATAGTTTGATATTGCCTATAGGCTTGCATTTTCTGGTTCTATATTTTAAAAATACATATTTTATAGTGAGTACATTCTATTGCATAAAATTAGAATGAATATTTCAGGTTTATTTTCTTCTTCTTTCATGATGTTAACACTGGCCCATCTAATATAGAGGTCACCATAAAATTTCTACTTGATGGCTTGAGCTGCTACTCTTTCCAATTTTCAAAATCCATCATTTTATTAGGGATTCCAAAATGTTAATATTCTAATTCTCTTTTCTTTTGCAGTTATCACATAAAATTCTATAAAGGAGAATTTTCCTACGTGAATTACTTGGTTATAGCAAAGTTCATATAAAAAAGAAAAAAAATAATAAATGATTGATGTTTTCCTTCTCCATTTTTTGCATGTTAAAAAAATGAGTCTCATAAATTGCAGATTGGGTATATCCTAGCCAGAATACTGTCAAAAGTGACATGTGTTCACAGAATGCATATTGATTTTAATATTGCTTGATAAAGAATAATAAAATGCACCAGAAGGGGAATATAATATGTATTCATGTAGGTGCACTTATATTCCTATTGGCATGGTAGATATTTCTCAGGAAATTAGTTTGAATGTTTAAAAATTGACGCTGAAACATAAATGGGATTTTAGTACAGTGTTGATTGTGAATAAATTTCATGTGGTAACACAAGAGCTGGCCTTTTCCTGGTAACTCGCTAATAAAAAAAAAAGGAAATTTAAAGTGCAGTGAATTCTTTCTTCTTATTATTTGTCTGCTAACTGCTTGATATTTTGCTCACATTTTCCACATGACATATATCATTCTTACTTTGTGGAAAAATCAAAAGTCCCATGAGCCAGAACTTGAAGAGAAAACTGCCTGCTTTTGAAACCATGACCTACAATTCATTTTTGTCCAGTATGAAAACTGTCTTTCCCCCTGCCTCATCTTCTCTCAGCACAAATGTCAGAAAGAGCAACCTACCACCTTGTCTGGTTTTCCTGTAACTTGAAAGTCATTAGAAAAGAGTCATGGCACTCAGAGTCATAGACTTCAAGTAAAGATAAGCTATTCTTGTAATTTATCAAGTTTAATTAATGCCACCCGATCACTTTTGAAAAGCACACCAAGTCAGTGTTCTTTTTTGTATTACTCACCTATAGCACGCCTAATACTAGAGTATTAATATGGTGGGTTAAAACTGAAATCAGGGCTGGGGTTGTGGCTCAGTGGTAGAGGACTTGCCTAGCATGTGTGAGGCACTGAGTTGGATTCTCAGCACCACATATAAATAAATGAATAAAATAAAGGTCCATCAACATCTAAAAAAATATTTTAAAAAAGAATCTTAGTTATTTAAAAAAACTGAAATGAGAGAATTGGACAAAGTTTGAGAAAATTATGCTTTGGGACAAAACAAAGAAAACAGGAGTGTTCTGAAGTACTCAGAACAAAAACTATAGTTTAAATCAACTCAGAATTAAAATTCAGTTTCTTTAAAACCACATTATCGAAGAAGCTGTTTTGATTTATATCAAGAGGCTTTTAAATATTTATTAGTGTGTCACAGTTATACAAATTAGTTCATTTTGACATATTCATAACCACATATAACCAGTTTGCTCCATTCCAATCCCCAGTTCTCCCCCTTCCCTCCTCTCCTCCTTCCCCAGATTCCCTCCCTCCACTCTATTGGTCTTCCTTCTACTTATTTATCATTTTGCTAATTTGTGTATTATAACTATATGTAAAAGATAAAATCATTGTAACTTATTCATTCCTGCCCAGAGCATGGTTGAGTTTCATTCGACAGTTCCTTGCCTTTCCCATCCTTCCTGCCTCCCCATCAGTCCCCCTCCTTTCTTCTGCTGTCCTCCCATTTTTATGAGATTCTCCCATTTTAAAATCCTATTTCTCCCCAGTTTTCCCTGCATATGAGAGAAAACTTCTAATTCTTGGCTTGTCAAGTCTGGCTTATTTCAGTTAGCAACATTTTCCCCCAGTTCTACCCATTCACCAGAAAACGATATATTTCATTCTTCTTTATTGCTGAGTAAATAATTCTTCATCCATCCATCCATTGGGTGATGGGCTCCTAGATTTTTCCAAAGCTTGGCTACTGTGAAATGGACTGCTATAAACATTGGTGTGAATGTATCTTTATACTGTGCTGATTTTAGTTCTTTTGGATAAATACCAAGATTTGGGATAGCTGGGTCACATGGTGGTTCCATTCCTAGTATTTTGAGAAGTCTTCTTACTGGTTCCCAAAATGATTGTACTGATTTTTGACCTGCCAACATTAAAAGAAAGTATGTTTTCCCTGTATCTTCGCCAACTTTTCCTTCAGAATTATAGGTATCAATGATTCATTTATACCTACCATATCTTGTTTATTCAATGATCTGCATATTAAATAACATGCATATGTACTTGCAATATTTTTAAACAAATATATTATTTTTTAGTAATTTGGGGAGCAATAACTTCCTATGGACAATATTCATAATGATTATTTTAATCATAAACAACAGTGGCTTGACTTTGGACCCAAATCTAAGCATAAAACACACCCAGTAACAAAAGTTTGCTGTACAATAAAAGTTTTTCTAGCTCCTCTTATCACATTAAATATGCAAGTCTTGATGGCCTTTATTGGCTTTCTCTTTGCAGTGAGTCCATCCTAGGAAACTTAGTTACCAACAGATTACGTTCATTATATTTAGGGAGCTGGCATTTGACAATTCTTCTATTACCTAAAGTTTTAAAAAATGTCATTTTGATCAAGAGTACTTTGAATTTTTAAAGTAGTTTAAACATCACTAAAACATTGAAAACATTTAATCTTGATATCCCAAATAAGATTTATATTTATTCACCAAATATTCAAGTACCTATGTTTATTCACCACTCTTTTTAATATTTGAAGATTGTTTTCATTAAAAGTTTACTTGAATATTTTATCTTTCTTTTTATTACAAATTTGAAACTTTACTAAAAATGATGGCAGAAAAAATAGAGAAAATGCAAAGAGAATTGGATTTGAACTTCAATACTCAAGAGTCAAGATAAGGTGGAAATGGATGAAGTGTGGATGCAGACCTTTGAGAGACTTACATAGACCACGGAATGTGCATACTTCCACCTGGGCAGGCAAGGATTGCCCCCAGGCCCAAAGATCCATGCTTGAAATTGAGTGAGGGAGATTCAAGTATAAATATTTTAGAGATTTTCCAGTGCTGTACAACAAGGTGAATCAAAGTTTACACTAACTGAGGTTGCCCAACCTGTGGAACCCTGGAAGGTCAAACCCACACTTGTGTTCTCAGTGGAAACAAAACCTTCAATGTCATTACCTTCAGTTTATGGGAAGAACCATAAACAAGAGAGAAAGCCAAAATAAAGAAGTATATAAAAACCAGTAACCAATAGTAAATCTATATGACCAAGGTCCACATCTGTAACCTCTATAAGGCAGTTCGTCAATCAAAGGCGTATATAAGAAAGGTTGTGCCTGGCAGTGTTTGACAAAATCAGGTGTTCACAGACATTACAGAGTCTCAGAGTACGTCATTCTGTTTCATTCATGATAAGTTTTCTTATTGAAGGACTTTAAAATATTTGGAAAGTTTATAATAAAACCGATAAAGTCATTGAGGGTCATGTAAAAATTTGCAGAGTTATGCTTCTTTGCCAATTAGGTCATTTAAACTATCTAAATACTTTTTGGTTGAATGAAGTATCACTTTACATTTGATTAGTGAGATATGCCTTGTTAAATGATTTTTTAAAGAAAGCTAAAAAATTATATTAGATAAAAAAAATGAATCCAGTATTTTTCAAATGCTTTCATAATATACAAATATTTTTCTATAATAGGACCATGTCTGAAATAGAGAAGTACTTCTTTAATATGCAGATGATATAAAAGGATCTGATCTTTCAGAGTATTTGAGACTCTAGTGGTTCAGAATTAAAATATGTTATCATAAATATATTTACTTTCTTCCAGATTAATTACATATCAAAAAAGTTTAAAAGTGAGTTATCACTACTTTCAGATAATTGAACATTTAAGTAATTTAGTAAATAACTGTGGTCATCATCAATTGCATTATTGTGAAATGTATATCAAAACCTGACCCATGGTTTATATATTTTATAGCTGAAAATTAGATTAATGTCAATTTTAACAATGAAGCTAAGATATACTTATTCCTTTTAATGTTTTCTGGTGACTACCGAGTTTGGTTACATTGTTTAATCTTTGCCTTACTCCTACTTTACTTCTTATAGTCTTACCTTATGGAAGAAACTTGAGTTTGGGTGACCTCATCTCTATTTTTCTCTAAGCTATTGTAGCTTATGTCTTATTGAAGATAATATTAATACATTGGTTATTAAACACTAAGTATTTGTTCATGGATTCACACTGTCATGTGCTTATCAAGTTGCTACAGAGCATATAATTTGTAGATAGTGTAGCTTGCTATAAGCCTGATCATACAACAAGGAGCAGAATACAGCCATCTGCAGCTGTGGCATGGCAAGAAATTCCCTTATATAACAGCAAGCACAAATGACAGGAGATGAACTTCCTCTTTCACTTACTACTTTAAAAGCTGGCCACTCCTCTCCTATAGACTCTTCTACATAAGTGAGTGCTTCATTTTGCCAATATTGTTTAAGCCTTCAAAATGAAGCAGACTTCTGCAAGGAACTGGAAAGAAATTAGGGAACTCTCTCCACTAAGTCACTCCCAGCTCTAGTTCATGCACCACCCTACTGTGGTTTTGCTCTTCGAGTAACAAATCAAAGTGAAAACAACCAAGTCAAGCACCTCCCTTCTTGCTCATTTAGGACTGTGAATGGATTTACTGATCTGCCTATGTTCAAAATTCTAAACCCTAACTTTTACTCAAGACATGAAACCTCCCACAGTTAGCAAAAATGATTTCCAAAGGCTTAATGGGCATAAAAGACCACATAGTTCTCAGAACGGTTAAAAGGAGTGTGAATCTAAAGCTTTTTTATTTTCTTCTTTTATTGTTTCTAAAGATTGCAATATTCCTAGTCACTCATGAGTTTTACTAGATTCTATTGCCAATTTATGAATTGATAATTAGTGGTAAGTCACATCGTGATTATTGTGCCTGGAGGATTTCAAAACTTGGCCTTCCATGTCAAAGAATTCAGTGGCTTAGATTTGTCTTCCAAGCATTTGCATTTTATTTTTAAAAGTCTCATCATAGTAAATTTTGGAAAAATTAATTACCAGAGATTGTCAAAAATTGTATGAATAATATGACAACCAAATTGCTAATTTTGCATTTCAATCATCTAACAACTTAATTTTAAAAACAGATTATTTTGTTTTGCAATAAATTATAATTACATAATAGTGTATTTAAAATCTTGATATTTTGCCAGTGAAGATATTTGCATAGATTTAGTTATTTTAAGTTTTAAATTGCATAAAAATATTATTTCCTTGATCTTTGAGTTTTTCAATGCTCCTTAACAACCTATGCTCAAGATGAGCCACTCACTCGCATTTCCCTATTCCCAGCTCTATTGTAAATATTACAGCTTTTTCAAGGCAAAAACAACTTATTGCAGTTAAAAGATAAAGCTTTATTACTGCCATAGGATTGTTTGATTTAGATTATAGGTAACATAAATCATAATTTGATGAAACCTAGTTTATCAAGAATGAGCAAAGTATTTTTAATTAATCATTTAATTAACATCAGTATAAGTTGAAATAGTAAGACAATAATTGAGTGCATAGAATCCCCAGTTTTTAGAAACCCATACCATTTCTTGCAGTCTAATCCAAACTTCCTTGAATAAAGCTTTATGCACTTAATTTTCTTTGACATATGGATTTATTAGTCACAACTTGCTACTGTATTTGCTCAAATCTATGCGATGGTTTAGATACAATGATTAATTAGAGATATCTTCATTGATTATTCTATTTATCCGAAATAATTTTCATTATGTTTGCAATTCTATTGTAGCTTCTATAATTCAGCTTTTTAAAAACTATATACTCATTAGGATTAAAAGTAATGATGGATATATTCTGGTGATATTATTACTTCACCAAATTCTCATGATCCGGTAGTTTCTACCCTGCATTTTTCTTACAAGGAGCATTAAGCAGTATCTCTTCATTACAGATACCTCTTCTGCAAATGTCAGTTCTTTTATGAGTATCTGAAACTACTGTCATTTTGTTTCAGTGAATTTCTCAGCAGATAAGCCAAATAAAGCCTCTTTATATTATAAATAGTATAAATTATTGGCATAAAAGCAATGTGTAATTTATGGGCAAAAATGAATAGACAGATCAGGAAACACAATGATAAAGAAGCTGCACATATAAATTCCAAACCTGAAGATAACAATGTTTAGCATTTCTGCATCTCTTGTTTTACAAAAAAGAGATACCCATTACACACTCCTGGTAACTTGATCAATTTTTAAACACTTCATAAATATATTGCATATTAAATATCATAAATAATGAGTAAGTCTTCCCTTATCATCAAACTGTAATTTATTCTATCCATGCCAACCATATTTTATCACTTCATTTTTAATACCACAAACAATGCTACAAGAACTGAATCTTTGTAAGCTTCTTTCATACTTTTCCTAGGACATATTCTTAGAAACTAGAAGAGTTGAGTAAAAAAAACTTTAGTTTAAAGTTTTGATAAGAAATTATATCATAAATTTTGTGTCAATTGACACAATTCACTTTTGAGGGGTTCATTTCCTTAACACTTTATGCAAAGTAAATATCCTTTTTCCCAATTTAATAAGTGAAACACTGCATCTAGTGATACTTCTATTTGCACTTATTTGATGATGAAAAACTGATCATTTTTTTCATAAACTTATGACCATTTCTCTGGCTTATGACCATTTTCTAATTTCTTTGGGAAATGTGTGTTTCAGGTTTCCTGTTGGGAATATATTATCAATTTTAAATGGTTAAGAAACTAATTATATCATTATTTGCCTATTGTATATGTTGCAATCGTTTTTGAAGATTTCATTTGCTTTCCGTTTTCATGTAAGTATTGTTCTCTACATAAATATTTCTATTTTGCATACATCACATATGCTGGCATTTTTTCTTAGTTTCATGTTTTAGATCCTAGGCCTTGCAAAAGCCTTACCAAAATTCAAAATTATTTTTTGACCTTATATTGTATCTCTTTAAGTTCCTGAGATTTGGAAACTTCTTGTAAACAAAACAATATATTTGGGCATTTAGTCATTTTGAGTCCTATTGAATTGATTATTAGTAACTCATTTTTAACACATCTGTACTTAAAAATAGATTATAGGCCTCCTAACTACCTGCACCACAGTATTGATTCTCAGAATTTCATTCTATCCTTGAGGCTAAGAGTCTGATTCTATTCCTTTTTTATCAATGACTAATTGTAATGGCCTTGATCTAATTACTTAATTTTAAGTTGTCTGAATGTTTCCATCTCTAGGGTGAATTTCTGAACCACCTGGTAGTTAAGATTGCTTCTTCTCCAAAGTCATGGCTCATTCATACTCATGTGCAGCATGTAAGTCCTGAGCACTGCTCTTTCCTCACCTGTGCAGACTTCCTTTATTGTATGAAGTGTGGATCCAATGTTGAGTCTACTCCAGCAGCAGATATGAATGCTTCTATTGGTTCAGAGATGCTTGACATGTACTTGGCAAATAAGAGCCCATATTGTAGAATACATAATGTTATTACATCACAGGACAAATTTTTATAATTTTCTATTGTGCTTGCTAAATTAGAGAATAATCTCTGAAGTATACATTTGTAAATGCACTCTGTGGAGTCAGACACCTATAAATACATCTGTATTTCTGGGAGAAAACCCATGTTCTGGGTATGAACTTTTTTAGCTGTCCTTCCATGGGTGAGGGGGAAATAGGTCTAGAAGATCTCTCCAGAACAACATGAAGACATCCAAACACCTGTTAAGTCTTCAAACACTGTTCAATCATGGTGGCACCAGTTCATTCCTTACCTTAGTGGAAAGTAATATGATGCCCAAGATTGAGTAGGAGCAACAATTTGGGGAATTCTAAAATTTAATTTTAGGACTATGAAGCTGTAGTAAAATGATAAAGATATTGATATATTCTAACTAAATGAACAAGTCTATATTTTTAATTCAAGCCTCAGTTTTGAGGTCATGTCTATTGTTTCACTTTTTTAAGTTTTTGGTTATCTTGCTCACAGGACCTGTTAATTATGATATCAAAGGACAAAAATTTGTTGTTTTTAAAAAAGACAGCTGGAATAAGACACCAATATTAACACTAAAATTTGTAGCTTGAGCGATCATTTTAAAACATGCTGTCAGTTTCCTAAACATTCTTGTGATATTAGATTGCTTAAAGATATCACATACAATGTTCCAAGACATTCTCTCTGCCCTGTGGAATTCTCTGGGAAGTAGGAGGAGTACAGGGTAATAGTCTCCTATTTCTTTCTGGACTGAAAAGCCACTCACACCCACATGCACCTCTGCCAGTCCCCTATCTTAAACAAAAAAATGCAAGAATCTCTGGTTTCAGTAATCTCTAAGCAGTCTTGAGAGCATGTCATTGTCACTTTCTCTGCTGGCACATCCAAACAACCACTGCTGTTCAGCAAACTGAGAAGCCATGCCACAGGTATGATTCCCACTGAGAGTGGAGACAGTATCCCCACTGCCTGTTCCTAACTGCGGGTTTTGCATTCCCAGGTTAAAGAACGGATCAGCCTTCAGTTGCTAAAAGACAGCAACAGGAAAAGATGAAACACTTCATTTTTCTTCACAGTTTTCATTCATAATTCACCTGGGTAGCAAAATGATGGATTTCTAAAGCCTCATCTAGTAGAGAGATTTTCTGTATCAAAGACAAGAAACATGAATACACCACACATGCAGTATTTCAATATCAGGACGGTTGCCAAGCAACAGAGAACCATCAAGGGCACTTGGTTTTTACAAATCTCCAATGACTAGAGGGAGCCACTGCTCTCCTCCATGACACACTGGCTGGATTTTGTTGTTATTAATTTCCGGGTGTTATTTGTTAGGGGCATCAACAGCAGCAGCAGATATTCCACATCGGGGAGTTGCATGTATGCTATTTGAAACAAAATAACAGGTCTAGTAGTTGGAAATAAAAATTTAATTAGTAAAATAATTATTTCAGCGTCTGAAATGAACAGCCGAAAAGTGCACTTATCTCTGCTTTCATGTGCATCTGGGACTCTGAAACTGTCTAAACCCAGAATAAGAATTTGAATTAGCCATGCTATGGAACAAATTGTACAGAGTGAAAACTATTGGTGTGATTAACATTCTGAAGTCACCAGTCTCTGTTTCAGAATGATAGTATATAATATGAGCAGAGAAGTCCTCATAGGCAACAAAGTTTGTTTGCAAAGAAGCATAATTTAGTAATGGCTTTGAGCTGGATAGGAACTTCCCTCTAAGTTCTGATGTGGTTTCTGCCAATGTGAGAGTTATCTAAATAACTGAGATGGGAGGATGTAGTGTCCCAACTTGGAAGGAGGTGACTGAAAGTGGCAATGTAGATAATAATTATGGCAGCCAAGGGGATATGCGCATGGGTATCCTTAAGAGCCATGAACCTTCTTCAAGATAATTAAAAATTGTCCTCAAAAATCCTGTAAATCTCCAAAACATTTGATATGATTGATTGTTGAAGGTGTTATTGAAATGGATATAGAACTGATCTTCATATTGGGTCACCATAGTTGGACACAAGTGAAGAATATCCCTAGAAACTGAGAAGCAATGAAGGCCAGAATGTAACACAGTGGAGGCTTAGTTCTAAGATAACAACCTGGGAAGGGTGGGTAAACCTCGGAATACATGCTGGCAATGGAATTGTTCTGCTCATATTTCTTTAGGAGACATTGCCTATGGGGTCCTAACTGACAAATGACTTTCAGTTAGAAGCTAAAGCCATGGCTCATTCCAGTCAATGGCTGAGCATGGTGGAAATGGTACCACTGTCCTTCCTTGTATGATATGGGACTCTTCCATCAAACCACCTTGGCTCAGGTATTCTCCAGAAGCAGGGAAAAAATCTGACTCTTTTAAACCCTCTCTACTTTATTTTCAGTGAGAGGTGATCTGAGATTTTCCTTGATTTTCTGATTCAACATTTTCCCAATAATTCTCTTGCATAACTAGTCTCACCTCAGTGTCCACATTTCAGTTGACCCAATATAATATATAGATTGACCTTGAGTCAATATAGTTGACAGCTGTTTGTAAAAAACTTGAAAAGTCAATGTTTTTTTTTTAAGTTCAACCTATCCTCCTCACTGTAATTAGACAAATAATAATAATAAAGGTGTACCCCTAAAAATCCGGGATCTTCCAGAGAAGGTGTGTCTGCACTGTCACCTTATTCCACCCTGCACTGCAGGAAGGGAGAGGAGCTAGAAGCAGGAGTGGCAGATTTGATCCTTCTTTCTCTCTTTGTCACCAATTCAAAGCAAAGGGACACTTTTCCTTTTTGGGGGGTGTAGGGTATTGAATTCTAAGACAGTTGAAGCACATGAATAACCTAGCCACTGTTTACATCCATCATTTGTGTAAATGATTTGTTCAGTTTTTTTCCCTGAAAACTATTTTGTAACTGTGTTAAATACATTTCTCCCATGGTAGAAATCCAACCAGATCGCGGTTTCCTCTTGTAGTTCAATTCTATCATTGCAAGATAATCGTAGCACTAATATATTTTCCAAGGACTACTTTGGGAATTACTCATTTTTACCTTGCTATAAATTTATGGAACAGAGGAGGGAACATCTTTCTCATTCTATTTAGCATATGGAGCTTTCTCTTTCTGAAATATTTCTTAACAAATGTTCTAGTTTAATCTTTTTTTAAATTAAAGTGTAAACTTTATGAGATGATCTCTGTCAAAACCGTTCAGAGTTCAAATCTAAAACTATATTTATAAATAATGTAATAAAGACATTTTTACACACCAAAACCCCTGTTTGGAAGAGTATATTATATGGCTTTGAAAGAAGCATTGAGGGATGCTTTGTCCATGTACACTGTCACAGGGCTGATGTGCCAGTCAGCCCTCTGCCACTGCACCTTAGATAATTAGGTCATAAAGAGAAAGGTTTATGATGACCCAGAGTTTTGGAAGTTTCAGTGCAAGAGGAGACAGGCCTTTGCTTTGGAACTCTGATAGACGTCCAGGATAGCAGTGACAGCATGTGCAGAGACTCACCTGCTCAGCTTAGGGCAGGAACAAAAGGAAGAGAAAGTGACTTAGGTCCCCTTCTCCCCCTTCTCCTAATTATTCCACCACCTAAGGCTTTTTCACCACTTCCCCAGATGGTCCAGCTCTGGTGACCAGGCCCTTAATCCATGGGATTCTCAGGGACATTCCTCTTCTAAACTATAGCAGCTGATATGGTTAAGTAGGAAGACACAGTACGCAGCTTTCTTTGAATATCAGGATGAAATTTTGCTACACATGTTTGAGACCGAGGAAGTACACAAGAATTAAATGGCTGTAAATAACAACCAAAAAAATTGAAGGTTTTAAGTAGAAAATGTAGGACAATGCTAAGAATACACAAGGGAGTTTGCACACTGGGAAGAAAGTAGAGAGAGATAAAAATCTTTGGTAGCTTTGCAAACACAAGGGCATTTAGAGAAAATAATCTTTAACTATATTCTTTTCATGTAGACTTTAATGTCCCCCATCAAACCTATTTTGCTGAAAAAGTTTGAGAAGGATGTCAAGCAAAGTGAGGTAATTCCAAGGTATCTATCAATTTTTTTCCATTTATTTTTTCCTGAATAAACAGATTTATTTATTTATAACCTATAAGTGAAAGTATCTCAAGAATTAATAGGAACACCAGTATTTTAGGAAATTTGTGATAATAATAAACACCTGGCCTCCCAGTGTCTACCATATATTAAAATAAAAAACAAAAGGGTTCAACACATTATAGAATTCTTTTTTCAGTTTCCTTTAATCAGATTATCTCCCCCCATTCCTATCATCTCCTTTTCCCTTTCTCTTGCTCGTCTCACATACACAGACATACAAAAAATAATCCCACATTTGCTCAGTTTGATTTATGCATGTTCTTTTGTATCATTGCTCTTTTTAACTGTTGCCAACTGACTGAGACTTTTTCCATATTTCTCATCCTATTTTTTTTTATTTTTAAAAAAGATACGTCTAATTACATTTGCTAACAACTACCCCCATGGTTAAGCAAATAATTTGAAACTAAAGTACTCAAAAATGTTTTGTCCTGAGATGAGAATCAATGGTAAATAAAGATTATGGCCACCTAAAATGTTGACATCCACAGGAAATTCTAGGTATAACAATTTATCTTACTTAAATGAGGAAAATGAGAAAACATGATCACCCTTGCTAACAAGGAAAGGGAATTGCCCAGTCCTGTACTGAATTGATAGGAATGAGTCAAACTTAGAAGACAGAGATAGTGCCCCCTGAATGATTAGTTTGAGAAAAATATTGTATCCTTTTAGAGCAAAGGACAGTTGAGAATAATTCCTATTGTAAAAGACTCAGAGGTCTTTTGCTGTAACACAATCCATCCTGTGTGTGAGGCCTCCTCACATCACCTATTGGGGTTTGGGGCTCTAAGATATGAATCCAACACTGTAGAAATGGCTGTGGGTGAAGTCATTTAAGTCTTTGTATCAGTCTCAGGAGTTCCTTGTCTTCTGCTTTTATGAAGCTACAGCAGCCTAATGTGTTAGCTTTCAAGCAGGGTAAAATCTCAAATCCTTCACACTTATTAACAGTTTTGATGATGAGGATGCAGTGCTGAGAGGAACAGAAATTTCTGGAAGAATGAAGAATTATGACCTCAGGAGTTGATTAACATAAATTGTTGAAAGTCCATTAGAACTGGTAGTAAACAGGCTGACCAATGGGAAAGCCAATATGACCTTGTTAGTGCAGATCTTTGGGCTAAAGATACCATCTTGTTTCTGTATCTAAAGGTAGAGTAGAAAATAATGCATAATGTGTTTTTCTTCTGTCCTGTAATTTCAGTGAAAAATAGATTTTGTTCTATGACTCATTCTATTCTATTATATTAATACAAGTCATTTCTTGGGAAAGGTCTAGTTTATTTCAAAGAGAAACTAATATACATAAGCTTTCCAATCATTAAAATGACTTTCAATATAAAATGGAACAAATATATGAGTCAGATTAACTTAAGGGGTTTGTTAACTAGATGCTTAGCCCTCTTTTTATAAAGAGATAAACATGGATTTTTCAAAACAAACACCAAAAGGAAGTCCCTTTTGTATGACAAAGATTTTCAAATTCTCTGTTGGTTCATTTGATAACCAATTAGGTTGTCAAAATAAAGGGGTAAATCCATTAACATTGAGGGATTATGCTTCATGACAAGAAAGTTTATGCTGGAGGGCGATTCCCTCTGGGGAGCTGTTTCTCATCTGCTCTCTGGCAGAGTGCATGCTCGGTTTGTAATCCTGCCATGTCCCTGTGGTAAGCAGCCCCTCACATACCAGGGAAGTTTGGAGCTGTCTCTGCTCTGCACTCCCAAGTGCCCCATTAAAGAATTTACTCTACATTTTGAGAAAACAGTAAGCTTTTCCAAGAAAGGAATCTCACATGGCTACATTGTTTTTTCCACATAGGAAGTTTAACACATTGCAACTGACTCTTTTTTTTATTTTTTTTAACCTTTAGATGAATACATAAATTAACAAATATGACCAGAAGAACACATTCCAAACTTTCCTGGAAAAATTCTTTTGGTAAAGTAGTTGAACTTCTACTCCTTTACAGTATATTAAGTCAGTGTAGAATGGCTGCCATATCTAGCCAAATGTTTCATATATATGTTAATACAGACTAACAACTATATCCCAGAAAGATATTAACAGCAAGCTTCACTTTCTGAAAATAAATGCAATAAAAATTCAATAGGGTGGTTTGGATTTGCCTCAATGACAAAAACAAATCTCTGTTCCTGTCAGTAAAACTGATGTTCTTCGAGTCTGTAGGCCTTATGGCTAAGGCTTTTCTTGTTATATTTTGAAGTAGGAAGCTTGCTCTTTGTCACCTCCGATTTGACATTTTACAGGAGCAAGAAACATAAGTCAGACAGGGAAACATGTTACATGTTGTTTTGTTCCCTCTAGCTGACTATCAGTAATCTCAAAAGTCAGCAATGTCAGATTTCAATTCTGTTGTTCACTGAATTACCACACTGTGCATTGAAAACTGGGTCTTTACTGCTTCTGTTGTTCCAAGTGTTTTCTAGTAACGGTTAAAAATGAAGCAAGAGACCATCCGAGTCATCTGACAGCTGTTTACTTTTTACCTCTGCTTAAACATAAAACTTTCATATTATTCAATCAAGCAGTGGGTGGGTGACTCATCCCCTGAATGATGCAGGGTGTATAACCTAAGAAGAAAGCAGCACTCTTGATGGGCCCTCAGCATTCATGGAGCACCTGTTTCTTCACAGTGGGGGCCTTGTATGTAGGACATACTGACTAAGCTGCAGTGCCTACTAAAATCAGGCACAAAGGGCCATTTCGAAGGATAGTGATAGACCTCGCATTGGAAGACATATTCACTATTTTCCCGAAACAGGAATAAAAGTCTATTCCCTATAATATACTGATTCATACATTATCTCCAACGGCTAAAATGCATAACTAGATTCAGATGTGATTTAATACCTTGTTAATTTCTTGAACAAAGAACGGAGAATTCTCTGGAATAATTATTATGGCCTCAAGCCCCCCACCGATTACTTTTGCCATATTTCATTGTAGAACCTCCAGGTAGCTGCAGAGTCCTGATAGAGAGCACTCAAGAGCAATGCCGAGAAAATCAGAAATATAATCTTGTTTATAAAAAGGAATTCTTGTACTGAAAATAATCATTTAATTATAGGAATGGCAAGATGAACAAATTTGGGAACCACACTACTAAAATAACTTTACAAAGTAATAGGTGTTAAAATAGAATATTCTGAAATTATCCAATGAATTTAATAAATATATTTGGAACACAGAACATGTTTTCAGGAACCAGGGGCTAAGGAGAAAGAAGAGAAATATAAAGATGTTTCCCATCCTCCTAGGCTGACATTAGAGAGTGAGTGTGTGTGTATGTGTGTGTGTGTGTGTGTGTATGTGTGTGTGTGTGTGAGAGAGAGAGAGAGAGAGAGAGAGAGAGAGAGAGAGAGAGAGGAGAATTTATGATTACTACTGACATTTAGTAATTATAATTACAATGAGAAAAATTGTCAAATAAAGTAGAGGAGTTGGGGACTATCATCTAAGATATTTAATCTGAAACCTGAAAGAAGAGAAAGAGGCAACTAGATAAAGAGCAATATTGGTATTTTCTAAGAATATTATTTTAAAAAGGAAGCAATGGGCCTGAAACTCAAAAGTGACTCAATATTTAAGGGATCTGCTTGGTTTGTGAGAATCTGGCTGACTGTTCCACATTAAAAGGCTACTTTCAACTAAGACAGTTTATATACAAAGGAAACAAAAAAACAATTATAAAAATGATCAGAGAATATGGAATACAATGACTTATCTAACATTGGATGCGGTGGCCCAGTCTGTGCCTTTTGGAAATGTATAACTAGCCATAGCAAAAACCCCCTTGTCACCAGGTTTAGTCTCCTGAACTCAGAGTCCACAAGTGTCACTTGCAGGATCCCATGAATTATGAATATCTGCCTGGTCATTTAAAATAGCCGCATTTTTATGGTGCTGCTATTTCATTCTCTGACATATCACATAAAAGTGTAGCAGTAATTGAATAGCCTAGAAGAAATAGATGAATTTCTGGACACTTACAGCCTGCAAAGATAGGATTAGGAAGAAACAGAAAATCTGAACAGAACAACAACAAATAAGTAATTCGAATCAGTAATAAATAGTATCCTATCAAAGAAAAGCCAGGTCCTAGGTCCTGATGGCTTCACTACAGAATTCTATCACACATTTAAGTGAAAAAGTATTACCAATTCTTCTTTAAATTATTCCCAAAAACTGAAGAGGAAAAGAATTCTTCCAACTTCATTCTATGAGGCCAGCATCACACCCATACCATCCCCCCCACCCCCACACTGCAGGTTAATATTCTTGATGAAAATAGATGCATACATCCCCAACATAGGACTACCAATTGAATTTGACAGAACACTAAAGAGATTATTTACCATGATCAAGTGGGTTCATCCCAGGGATGCAAGGATGTTTCAAGATATGAAAATTTAGGAACCTGATACACACATTAACAGAATGAAGGACAAATGCCGTATGACCATCACAATAGACATGAGAAAATCATTGGATAAAATTCAACAATCCTTCCTGTCAAAAAGTCTGAACAAATTAGATGAAAGTCTAGAAAGGAAAGAGTTATTCTAGATTTACAGAATAATCAGCACCTAATTTCTTGAAAATACCACCATCCACAGCTGCTGATTCTTGAATTTACTCCAAAAGATTTAAGTTCCAGAAAGACTATCTGAATACCCTTTCTATCCAAAGTAAAAGCTATATGAAGCAAAAAATTCATGAAGGAAAACCAAGGTGTTCACTAAGATGAGAAAAATACCCAAGATTCACGGCTGCCTATTCAAACTCTGTGCCTTAAGTCCTTGTTACATATATTTGAATGTGATCAAAACCTTTTATATAGGTATTTGCTAAGCCTTAAATACTAAGCATTAATGTTTAACCATGGCTCATTGGTATATCTTTTAAATTTAGGGTACAAATGCTCCAAAAGTTATGAGGGTGGGGGGACACTATTTATTCATACTCTATTTTTTTAATAATACATAAAACAACACCCATAATAGTAGATAGGACTCAGCAGATATTGCTGATTTACAAACTCAAGAATATCAGGAATAAAAGTTGTATGTTCCATTGTCAAAAGCTGTGAAGGGTCTACCCAATGGGTTAGCCTGCTACCGTTCCATGGATGTGGACAGAATACATGACTTCAGAGGGTCAGAGAAAGAGCCAAGTTTAGCGCTCACAGCAATTGTATTAGCCAGTAAATCAGCATTTCTACTATTTCCCTGAGTCTCAGCTCTGACAAAATGAAACCAAGGAGATCACCCAAGGCCTGCACCATATAATGATCTGGGTTACAAGACAAGAAACTAAATTTTAAAAAACCCAAATCTTTTATAATCATCAGTAAGCATGCCTGATCTATGTCCTGGAAGTATGAAGAATCCTTAGTATATTGGGCAGCAAGTAAGCCTGCTCTTTATTTTAGAGGGAGAAATTTTCTCAAACTTCCACAGCTATTTATAGCATGAATATGATTGAAAGGGTAGTCTAAAAAAGACAGTCAGTGTGTCTGTCTGCTAAGTCTGCAGAAACCTAGATATCCGTAGAAAATGGTCTTTCAGTGTTCTTTCCCCAGAACTTCTCCACCTTAAATGTATGATCTTCCTGTCAAATAAATTTTAAATAAAGTGTGGCAATTTTCTGTTTATATGTCTATAAGCAATTATCATATCACTGCCATCAATGTCTTCCATATTTTCAGAAAACTTCAGTCATAAAGCCTCTCCATTAAATATTTCGTGTGAATTAACAAAAGAATGAACCATGTTTAATATTTGGCAGGAAAACAAAGTGAAGCAATATCCGTATTAAGTTTTCATTATACACAGAGGGACATAGAACATATTTGTAAAAAGAAATTCAGATTACTAATGAGAAATTTAAGCTAAAATTGTGGGTAGTCTCGATAAAAGCAATTTTTAATGGTCTTCAGTGATGAAAGACAGCCAACAATTTCAGCCTCTTTTGATTACAAATATATTAGCAAGGGCTATGTTCAAAGATGTAAAAGTCTTCAAAGCCAAAATTCAACTTCAAAGAAGCAGACAATGCACACATAGAGGGTGCCTTCTTTAAGGGTTTCTCAAGTCCTGGATGAATTTTCATAATATAAAATTAGTCTCTTTAAGTTAGTGAATACAAAAGACAAAAAAGTTCCATAAAAGAATATTTGCTTTGAAATGCCTCACTGGGGTATCATTTAATACTAGTACAATATAAAACAGAATGTCCCTGAAAAACTTATCAAATAAAATCTGGTATTAAAAACTGACAAAAGTCAAAAACAACATTTTTACTTCTTCTTTTTTTTTTGTTTTTCTTTTTTTAAATAACTCAGCAGACAAAAGAAGGATGCTGATAGAAAAGTTTTCTACAATGTAAGATTTAGTGGTAGTAGTCAAGTTATTGAAAAATACAAGTTTTCAGCATGTGCCCCATAGTTTAATAGTAACTTGAGCCACATATTTGTAAGGGAAAATTACCAACAGCATATTAGTCCAGTTTTCAAGGTAGATAATTTTATTTTCTGTGCTTAAACAAATCTATCCTATAGGGCATTTTGTTTCTTTATCAATGGTACTCATCAAAATATTGCACTCAATATGAAGAAAGGTAAATCCATTGCTTTGGGAAGGAAAGGGGGTTATTTTCAAATATCAATTGTTATTATGATGTATACAATTTGGGCATAATGACTTAAACAATGATAATCATAAAATAGCATTCTCTTATGCACAAGGCAGTGAATGGAGGAGAGCTCAATCTTGAACGTGTCCCTGTGAGTGTACCACAGTGGCTAAGGCGGGCATCCCTCATCTGCTCCTGTGGTACTGATCTCCTTCCCAGGACCGTGGAGTGTGTGCACACTTCCTGCACTGAGGAGAACCTGGGAGAAGGTTTCACTTTTCAGTTTTCCCTTCAAGAGAGGAAACAAGCAATTCAAAAGCCAACCTTTTACACCAAAAATTAAAGAGGATAAAAATTAAAAAGTGATATATTGTTCACTGTGTTTTCTGTCATCTTTTTGGTCAGTCCACAAGAAAGGCTAAAGAGAGTGAGATCACACCTGTATTAAAGGAACAGTGGTATTGTCCAAAGGACTCAACCAGGTTTCAGACTTTATTTGTATTAAAATTTCCTGAGGAACCTTAGGACTTGAAAGCCAAAATGATAGAACAGCAGAAGCCACCTCTGCCCCACAGACAGAGAGTTTGCCCTTAGATCAGCATGAGGCAAGCCAGGCTCTGTTTTCCAATAACTCTTGGTCTCTGAATTGATCCACTGGCTCTTCCTAAGGCTGTCACACGTCTGTCCATCAGACAGGTACTTGCCCTTAACCTAGCATCCTCAGATTTAGTAACTCCTATTACCATCCTAACAAGACTTCCCAAAGACGATCATTGGAGGATATTCTGCTAAATATGCATAATATTCCCTTAGGCTATCCCTTCCTAGTGTTCAGAGAGAACTGACATTCAGGTATTTTGATTCTGTGCCATGTCTTGGAGCCAGATATACAAGTAGAATTCATTTTCCCTTTGATTTTTGCATGAGAGAGCAAAAGATGATGTCCGGCACTTCCTTTGCCATGATTTTCCAAGTTTTGCAAAATTGAACCCTGATTGTTGGCCATAGGTTCATGATATAGTCCTGCTTTTCATTAAGGTGTAAATGGTGTTGTCTTTTCACATCTTAGGTATCTATTGACGTTACCAATAGTCTAATGACAAGGAATAAAATATTAGGATGTGAAAAGAATTCATGAAGCATTATTCCCATTACTTGAGCTGAAAGATATTTTTTTTTTGCATTTTCTTTCTGTAAAGTCTTCTATATAGTTGGAAGGTCTTATCCTACCCAAGTGTCCTCGTTTTTGTTATTCTTGTTTTCAAATGCAATAGCCACGTAGTTCTCCAAGGCATTTGGTTCAGTAGGTACTTTGTCAAATTTGCTTGGTAATTGTTCATCCTGATATCACTGCATTTCACAATAACCAGGCTATCACTTTTAATTAGCCAGGACTCTGTTCTAAGTAACAGTCAAAGTAATTGCAGAATCCCATATTTTAAGATTAAGATTTTTGAACAATTTCTGGTACTTAGTAGTGAATTAAGCAGGGTCAAATCAAGAAAACGGAATCCTTTTTGTCATTTAAGTAGAAGAATTCACAATGATTCTGTATTGACTTCAGTGTTATCAAAATGTTCCTGATATTGTCTTGCTTGTGTATCCCAGAAGAGACAAGCATGTTCATGATGAGATGTCCGTAGATCCATAGGAATTATTCTGTGTGTCAATTAGAAGAACTAAAAAAGAAAATAAGAAAAACTCGAGTGTTTCTTAGGCGTCTACAATATTCCCAGGTTAGCTAGGAAGTTTGCATATATAATATCCTTTTTATAGTCATCTAATGAGCACGTGCTGAGCTCTATTTTAATATACACTCAAGAGGACAAATGACTGGTTGAAGATCAATCTAAACCACTTTCTACTGAGTCTCTGGAAAATCAAGCAGATGTCATGATTATCTTGAATTCCACAATTTGCCAAGAAATTTATATGTATCATTCCTATAAGCAGAGTAGTAAATCATTATTGATACTAGTAGCTATTAGACAAACCAATATAATATTTAAAATGTGCATTATCTTATTTGGTTTACATTCATGTTGAAGTTAGTCTGTGTAATTGCTACCATTCATTAAGCAAATTATACAATTTCAAAAATACAAGACCACAAATAAGTTGTATATTTATATTTATACTTCCTTACTCTTCATTAGTTATTTTTAAATCATACATGGATTATAATATTACTTTATTATCTAAATACTGTTTTATGTTTTTCAATGATGGATAAAAGGAAGTGTAACTTTTTTTCTTAGAAAATGCAGAAAGCCATTGAAATAGAAGGTCTATGCAGATTGTTTTATTTCACCTTTAAAATGAGCCAAAGCCCATCTGCACCAAAAGTAGGATTACATTCAGGGACCCAGCATCACCTAGATGCTCAGGGAATCAGTGTCAGGAGATGAGTTTGATATTCTCTCAGAACTGTGAATAACCTGTGATTACCAGATCACACATCTTCCAAATTGGTTTGGAGAGTATGTTGTCTTTTGTCTGAGGATCCTTAGCTGCTACAGAGTGAAAATTTTAGGGTATCGTAAACTGAGGAGCTGTACCCATGCAATTCACTCTGAAGAATCAAGGTGAAGAAGAACCTTTCATTATTTTTTTTTCAACCCAAAATGTTGACTGGCTTGTCTTATTTATAGACTCAGAATGAAATGAAGAATCTGGTGTCATAAAAGCCTTTAGTATAAATATCATTTCTATGTAACAATAGGAAATATGACTTTATTTCCTTTTGTTTGTTTCAATTTCTGTGGCTTTACATAAGAACATATGCAATATGCCTAACAAATTTTGCAGAATATGTTCTTGGAAGACACCTTCAATAAAAATTAAAATTGTTTTGTCTAATTTTAATGAAGAAGCATAATGATATTTTTTCAAAACTAAGGAATACAGTTTTGCCTTTTGGAGCAATAATTAGAAACTAGAATCTAGAATCTACATAAAATTGTTATGAAAAACTTCAAATTTCTCTTGCAATAGGATTTGAACATAATAGATTTTTTTAATGAAAGACACTAAAGCCAGCCAATTTATGAACCTGCTGTATTTATTGTTGGTTTGTCATTTAAAGAAGTTGTTTTTCCAGAAGAAGGTAGCAGAGCACACTCTTCTGCCCATACATATATACATAAATGCACTTAATCATTTTACTCTCCCCTTCCCCCAACACATCTTAAATAATGCCTAAGAAAAATAGATGCATTTACATGTACATGAAGCAGGTAATTCATAAAAAACAAATAAAATTGACTTTAATTTCTATGGTCCTATAAAAATATTAACATATCTCTCTATATATGTATCTCTCTGCTTCTGTATCTCTGGCACATATATGTTCACGCAGACACACACACACACACACACACACACACAATACACAGAGAGAAATATTGACCATATAAACTAAATAAGCCATGCACGACCAGAGCTGTAATTAGAACACACTGGGGAAGGTGGAGGGGCAGAGGGACAGACTCTAGGGTTCAAGGATGATTTTATTATAAAGCAAGAAACTGGCTGCAATGAGCAGGACTCCCAACAATGCAACTTGTGGAACAGACGCCATCTGATATTTTTGACAATGTGGCTATTGCTATTTGAACTCTTTCCAACACTGTCATCTCAGAAGTGTGTATAAATCTTGAGAAGAATAGATAGAGGCACATCTAAAGGAAGTACCTGTGAAACTGTGTGACACCAAACAGCCGAGAACCCTTATTGTGGGGAAATTCTTTGAATGCAGAGACTCAGAAGCAAGAGAATCATTCTCCTCTTCAATTTACCACAGCTCTGACCAACTATGCTCGGAAAGTCTTTGTAGGCAAAATGATCAGCAGGGATTTGAACCTCGATTTTACATCATTTGCTCACATCTGTGGCATCAGACAGCAGACTCTGTGGGGAAGTCAATAGTGGCCAGACAGCAGCAGGTGATCACGACTTTCATGCTAAAGCTGATGTTGGATTCCCAGGGATACTGCGGGGAGAAGATGGAAAAGCACAGTTGTCCAATGCAATCTACTTGTTGATTTTAATTAGAATTATTAAGTCCTGGAGACTAATAAAATCTAAGCACTTAGACATATTTAAAATAGTGCAAAAAGTCACAATTCCAAAACTTAAATGGTTTTCCATTAGAAATTGTTATCTTTTTAAAGTAATGACTATGTAAAATGCAAAAAGATATTTTAGCAGCAAAAATGTAGAAAACCTCAAAGTTTTATGTAGCATCACTTTTTTCTGTTTTAGGATGGCATCCTAGCATTTTGGAATGAGAAAGAGAATCAGGGTTAAGAAAATTGTGGAGACCTCATAAACCAGGGAGTGGGTTTCAGAGAAGAGTCCTTTACTAGAGACTCCCTCTTAATGGCTTTGACACCTAATGATTCTTCGCATGATGAATAAAAGCACTGCTTAGCACTTTACAATAAATAAATGATAGAACTCCATCATTATAACTTAGTAAAAACAATATGATCATAGGATTTAAATGAATATGCAAAAACCCATTTAAGAAACCAATCACTAAAAAATGTCTTACTGTCTTCTTTTCTAAGATTTCAAAATCTTTTCTCCTGTTACATTTTGGTGAGAAAAGAGGACTAAGAAAAGAGTTTTCAAAAACAAATTTAAATAAAGAAAATATTTATTTTAACTTTTCATAATAAACATCTCCTTAAAAATAGCCAACATGAACCAGGGATATAGCAATGCTGTATGTTCTTTCTAGCACTGTTGTTAAGATACTTGCACTTGTGTTTATTTCATGGGATGGCATTGACTTTTAAAAAGCATTGTACGCTGATGATGTGTCCATCCTGGATAAACAAACAAACCAACCAACCTGAACAGAACACCAGTTCTTTCATTATTGTTAATCAAAGGGTGTGAGTAGAAGCATTTTAGAATATCCTTCAGAGATGGCTCTTCTTCCTTCATAAAAATAGAAGAGAGAATGCATTGTTCACATAAGACTAAGGGGAACTGGAGTTGCTTCAGAAAGTGGACAAGGGAATACAGAGATGTGCTTTAGCATATAGAAATGCGTTGGCTTGTCCAGAAGTGAGAAAGATGTGAGAACATGCTCTCCCAGAGAGAGCTGCTCTCCCAGAGAGAAGTCCAGAAACACTTCAGAGACCATTGTCCAATCATCTAGAGGGATCAAAGTGTCAATTTTCACGGAATTGATCAGTACTCTTAGAACAAGGTCTAGTGCACAACAAATGGTTCATTTATAATTTTTAATGAATGAATGATTACTAAAAGTCTAAATAATATACAATAAGTCTCATATAAAATATATAACATCACATTATATACAAATATTCATATTGACTTCATGGAATATATATGTATTATATGTACATGTATGTATATAATATTTAAGAGAATGCTTAGTTTCTTTTATTTAAATTAAATCTATTTAAATTAGATGTATGGTTTAATCATTTATGTAGGTTTATACCAAGATTTCTAGAAAAACTGACCCATGTGAAAAAGTAATTTACCATATTCATTATAAATAAGTAGGACATAGGAAAAAGAAGAAGAAGAAGAATTCTCATTGTACTTTACAAATCATAGAGAATATTTTTCTAATTACTAATTATTATTGTATTAGCAGGTATTCTCGCAATTGTGGATATGGAGCATAAAAATTATTGAGTGTCAGAAGTATAAGTTCACAAAGATGTTCTTGACCAACCTGGCAATTTACAGGTAAGACTATAACTATATAGAAATATATAAGACTATATAACACAAATATAAACTATATAACACAAATCTAAAAAAAATCATTCCCTTCTTAAAAAAGATCAAATTCTGTATCCCAGATAAGAATATTAGTAGTACAAATGAAAGGAAAAGTGCAAAGAAAAGGAGAGGAAGAATTTGTGTGGGGATTACATTTCACATCTCATAGAGTAGTAATTTGTTAATTCTATTAATTTTTGAACACAATCAGAACACTAGATAAAGATTTTCAAAAGTATTCAGACATGTTCTATTCATAACCTTCAAATATGTTTTCCTTTATAGCAGAGATCCTTGCTTTTTTATGGAAAACAGAAATTATTTCTTTGCTTCTATTTGTAGTTTACAACAATGCTATAAAATCTAAAAAGAAACATATGCATTGAAATATTCCTCAATACTTTTTAATGTATTTTGCTAGAATGGATTTCTCACTACTTGCTCATGTAGTTCTAGTACTAGACATGAAGCAACCTAGCTGTAGTTTAGCTCCTAAGTGTTCCCAGTGAGTGGTTCATGTGATAAAGGGCTGGTCCTCAGTGTGGTGCTATTGGGAGGTGACACAACTTTTAAGAGGCATGTCCTAGTGGGAGGATGGTGGCTCATTTGGAGCATGTCCCTCCTTGGAGGGGATAGTGGGACTCCAGCCCCTTTCTCTGTTTCTCTCTCTCCTTCTCTGGCTCCTGGGCCAAGAGGTGGTGAGAGCTTTGCTCTGCCAAGCCCTTCCTACATAGTGTACTTTCTCTCCATGGGCCCTAAATCATGGGGCCAACCAATCAGAGAGGGCAGTCTCAAATCTATGAACTTAACTAGGCCTTTTTTTTAATAAATCATATCATACATTTATTTTAGTAATCAGAGCTATATAATACAAGTCTAAAAAATTATTCTCTTCCTTTTCACACATTCTGCCTAAAGTATTTCTTTTTTTTATTGCTGCCATTTTGTTTTAAGCCTATCAATCTAACACTTATAAGCTATGGTTTTTTATTTTTCTATATTTACTTTAATTTCTGTTTACTTTTATTTACTTTAAAGTGTTATATTAATTTGAATTTGAGTTAATTTGCTGATGAATAGAACCCAACCACAATAACTGAAAAGATCAGGTTTATGCTTTCTAGCAAAAGAAGTTCAGAGCATCAAAAGCTGGCATTGCAGGAAACTCTGTGGAGTCAATAAGCAGGATTTCTCTATTTTTCTTCTTTGATGAGTTTAGTATTTTACTTATATGCCTGAGGTTACCTGATGGCTTAAGATGCCTGCTCTAACTCAGGGCAGCCAGTCAAATTAAGGACTGTAATTAAGGAAGAAATGCAGAAATTTGTGGCACAAGTCAGTATTTTTATAAATATTTATTGTCCTGGATCACAGATACGCAGCAATTAGTCCACTTAATGAGACTCTTTGGAATAAAAATGTAAAAAGGCAGCAGAGTAGAATAGCAAGATTTAAGTAATCTAATTATGTACTTTTTTTTTCCTTTTCAACTAAAAAAAAAAAAAAGAACCAAAAGAAATCACTATTTATTTAATACAATTTAACAGGTTTTGCTTTCTAAAAAAGCTCAGCCAAAGATTCAAAAATGTAAATTAAGAAAGTTGAGAAATGAACTTTAGTCTCAAACTTTAGGTAGAATCAACATCATAAATAAAAAGTGTTATGTAGATTGTTTTAACAAATGGATTTAAGTGTGACATATATTCAAATGGTCAAAAATATGTTTTATTGCAAATTTCACTCTTGTATATTCAAATTTTAGAGATCCTTAGGAAAAAAATAGATGATTTTTGACTCCAGAGAAACAACCAACCTATGAAAGATCTATAAGGCCAAGTTTTCTCTATCCTCTAAGAATTTAGAGTTGATAGATAAGAAAATGTGTGTATTTATTGCAAGCAAAAGGGCTACTGTAAGATCTGGTTTACCAAATTAATAAGAAACATAGAATTAATTATCAAGAACTGACTGTTTTATTATGTCATGTTGAGGAGAAAGTGAGTACTTCAAAAACTCCCTGTCACTTTTTAAATTCCTAAATGTCGTTGGCTATAAATAAAAACAAATGAAAATACTCTTAGAAATATAGAGCAACTCTATCCTCACTTAAGCTCATCTTCATAGAATAGGACAATCTTGGGAAAACATGTTAAGATAACTTGAAAGAAATAACAATGAGAGCAAATGAGAATAAGTATAAAGGGGAAGAGAGAGTAATTTTCACTTTAAAAAAAAAATCTGGTTGTACCAGATAATCCTGAAAACAGAAAAAGATGAGATTTGTGAGTGGTCAGTTGCAGAGAGCTTAGAGGAAATTTATTTTCTCTACTTTTCTAGAACCATTCGAGTAGCAGAAATTTGTAATAGACCAAAATACTTTTCAATTTCCAGCATGGTCTTCAATTCCAGGACCATTATCAGGAGAATATTTCGTTCCTGGTGACACAACTTGTAAAATTTTAATGAGCATGATTTACTCTGCAAATAGAACTGCTAGATGAAATATTTTAGAACTTCCTTTATCTGTGCATACTCAGATTACCGTTGATCTAGAAATTAGAATAGTTAATATTATGTGGATGAGGAATAAAAGAACTGCCCTGAATTGAAGAATCCCTATGGGAAAAGACTAATGAGGCATAGATGAGTAATTAGAGCAAAGTCCACGGGAATCCAGATTAATTCTTAACAGATTAATATAAGTTGTTCTTTTTATATAGATCTGAAAAATTCTAGATTATACTCTTAGAGAATTGATTTGGGGTCCATATCAAAGACCCATTATCTAGGACAACGGATACCCTGATCAGTAATCAAAGGTTCTACTTCTAGCCTTAGAGCAATTAGAATCCTCAATTAATATATTCAAAGAACCTGCACTTCATGTATGAGGACCATATTTAAACCCAGTTCTATTATATTTAGTGAACACACATGGGTAAGCAAATCATGCTTATTTTTTCGCTGAGTTAATCATTGCAATTTACCACTACATTTTATTTCCTATTCTGCCATTCACTTATGTAATACTCTTAATTAAGCAACCAACAAATTTTATAAAATGATGAAAAATCTTATATATTCAAAAATCTTACACATATAAAATCTATCTATCTATCTATCTATCTATGTAAATCATATATATATATTCAATAGTTAAATATCTGTGCCTAGGAAAAATTTGTGTCCCTTCTATAGCAAAAAAACTCTGAATGTTTTTCTTCATGGAAATTATCTTAATATCCAGAAGATTTCATTGACTATGCAGAGTTAGTATCTTGAAAAATCCCATTTCTTATCAGAAGTAAAATTGGTTCAAATTGTAAAATATTGACTCTTTCTAGGATATGTTATCTTGTCATTTTAAAAGGTGATAAGTATGTACACTGAAAGTAAACATATTTAAAATAATAATTATGTTATATCATTAATAATTATGTGATTATTAATGTAAAAATAATAATTAAAAAGATATAGAATCTACAGAAAATATTTTAACTGATTATCATACCATTTGGACTTTTCTAGGGTAAATATTTGTGCAAGAAACTTATAGAATGTTAAGAAAAATCCATAGGAAACAAAACAATTCTATCATATATGTGTAAAATAA
Source organism: Urocitellus parryii (assembly GCF_045843805.1). Taxonomy (NCBI): domain Eukaryota; kingdom Metazoa; phylum Chordata; class Mammalia; order Rodentia; family Sciuridae; genus Urocitellus; species Urocitellus parryii. Next base: position 9,677,953 of record NC_135543.1, on the reverse strand, counting down.
GGTCCCTAAATTTGAAAATTGATTGTATTGAAAACCCATGAAGACGGAATCTGGAAATGCTAGAATAGACATGAGATTGTCCCAGGTAAAGCTTCAAATGGACTCTCAGGACCCCTTTTCTGAAATCATATAATAGAGACTATTTATATGAAATGTTAAGCTAACTAACCTGTAAGAAAAGTTTCCTAAGACAGCAGAGCATGGGAGGGAGGAATTCTAGACTTTTCTGTAACTGACAAAATTCAGGAGAAAGTAGAGTATGAGACCAAACTAAAGCTATGTCCTAAAATATTCTCTAATCCTCTCCAATTAGATTTTTCCTATCTTCTTTCCTCTATGATTATAGAAATGTCCTAATAAATGCTTGTTTATTTTATGAAATTATTGGACCATTTTTGTTTAGAAAAATAACAAGCCTTATAATGTTTAAAACAAAAATAGACTTTGTGTTTACTTTTTGGAACATTCCATCTTATCTCTCCAGTGTTAGAGGATAGATGGAGAGAGGACAACTGTTCATGAGTTATGCAAGGGATTGCTTTTCTTATTACCACAAACACTAGGAAAATAGAAAAATAAGTGTTAGTACTGAAGTTGACTAAACTATCAGATACTATTTAATTTCCATGGCTTAAAATAGTATGTTTACCTCATAACCTCATACAACTGTGTGGTCTTGATGTTCAGATATTCATGAGTTACAAGTCTAAGTTTCAAATGTCCTATATCTCAATTCTATTGACAGAATGCTCACCCAAAAGGGAAAGAATAAATAAGTAAAACCAAACAGCTGACCACTGCTCAAACTGAAAATCCTATTCTTCAAACAAAGGCAGATCTTCAATAAAAGGCACAACACGAACAAGATCTGAACAATACCCAACTGTCTTTCTGCAGCATTTTCGGAGAAAGGTTCAAAAGACCATGTTTTAGTCAGCTTTTTGCTTCTATGACTAAAAGACCTGAGAAGAACAACTAGAGGAAGAAAACTTTACTTGGGGGCTCATGGTTTTAGACGTCTCAGTCCATGGACAGCCAGCTCCATTTCTCAGGTAGAACATCGTGGTAGAAGAGTGTGGTGGAGGGAAGGGGCTCATATGATGATCAGGCAGCAGAGACTCCACTCATCAGACACAAAATACATACTCCAAAGTCATGTCCCCAGTGATCCACCTCTCTAGCCACACCCTACCTGCCATCAGTTTCCACTCAGTTAATTACATCAGGGAATTAATTCACTGACTGGGTTAAGACTCTCATAACCCAATCATTTCTCCTCTAAATCTTCTTGTGTTGTCTCACATATGAACTATGCGGAGACACCTCACATCCAAACCACAACAGGAACAATCTTTTAATTAAATTTTGTGAACTCTAGGCCAGAACCAATTGTACTGTAGCTGACTGAATTGGTTTTAAACTGATCTAGCAATTGAAAACAAAACCAAGTAACCTTAGTGAGTATATTTACCAAAAGCAAACCAATCAGTAGTAAATAGTCCTTTGCTTTTGAAAACTAGCTAGGTGGGAATGAGTCATTCCAATGATGCATTTCAGAATAACAACCTTCAAATAGTCTTATGGGAGTATTGATTCTTCCACCTATTTAAAAATATAGCCTTGCACCACATGATATTTCAGTCAGCTAAGGACCACATATACGTCAATACTCCCACAGGATCATAACAGAGGTGAAAGTTTCCCACCACCTAGTGATGATGTCATACCTGCTGGGGCATCACAGAGTGACATATTCCTCATGTGTTTCTGGGGATGCTGTTGCAAACCTGCTGTAAAAGTGTGGCACATGTGACTTTGTACGGTGCATAATACTTGATAGTAGCAAAAAATAATAAATGGTTAGGTTACTGGTTTATGTATCTACCTTTCTATTTATTGCTATTTTCTAGTGTACTTTTTTCTAGTCTTCAAAAAATATTTATGTTGGCTGCAGTCTCTGACATCTTGTGTTTACCTTGAATATTGATGTCATCAAGAAGCCCCATTGAGCAACTGAGAGAGCATTCAAGTGTGAGGGTGCACACTCTGGGATGTTCAGGCAGCAAGGACTCATTCTCAGAGTGGATCCCCATCCCTGAATGACACATTCTTGTGGACCAGGCTCAACCACCACATTTTCCATAAACCCATATAAGATCAGCAGTCTTTTCTTATGACAGACTCTGCCTGACAGCATTACTTTCCACTGGTATAGTAAGAAGAAAATTCTGCATTCTGTTTTCTTGTTTCAGATATTGGGTGGTAGTTTTTCCATCCTTACATACAAATATAATTCCTAGGCTTCTAGACCCTTCAGGTGCATAAATGTTGGGGTAAAATACTCTCTCGGTTCCACAGGAGAAGCTTGACTTCTTTGAAGACATCCCTTGCAGTTAAGGACACCCTTTCACATCCAAAGACTTCTAGTTTGGATAAGAAGTTATGTATGCATGCTACCAGTGGCATCCCTGGAGATAATAAAGTAATGCCGTCCTGGAAATACTGTGTTAAAATTCTCTGTGAAAGAATTATGCAAGAAGTCTCAGTCAGTTGGTCTATCATCACAACCATATGGTGAGTAGCATGAATTCACAGAGTGAGGAGATCACAAAGAGACTAAATCTGAGAAAAACAGAAGAAAATAAGAGCAGGGATTATCATCACTGTAAAAAAAAAAAAAAAAATTCAAAAGGGGCCAGAGGTAGACCTAGGAATCAGAAGACAACCATGTTATTAAATCAGGAGAGGAATCTTTTAATAGGCAGTTCAGGAGCCGCATCAACACACATTGCAGAATACTAAGTGATGCATTCCTAATTGTCTACACTGGCGTTTTGAGGAAGAATAAATTCAGTGCCATCCTTAATGAAGAAAAAACCCCAGTAACCAGGCAGTGATATTTCAGGATAATTAGGAAAAAAATACACATCATGTGTATAAATTGTGATTTTCAAAAATGTAGCTTTGAAGAGATAAGAAAAAGATCAGACCTTAGCTGAAGGAATGGACATAGTTTTATCTTTCTTTTAAAAGTATGAATGAATGAATTTGGAGGAATTTAATGTTAAATGAAGTAAACTAGGCACAGAAAGACACACATACTGCATGATCTCATTGTGTGCCTATCTGACAAAGTTGAACTCAGAAGCAGAGAGTAAAATAGTAACTACAAAAGGGGAGGAGAAGAGAGCTTGGAAGACGTGGTTAAAGGTACAAAAATTTATTCAGATTGGAGGAATAAATTCAAGAGATTATCATACAATGTAGTGAGCACAGTTAATAGCCAAGTATTGTGTTCTTTTTATTCTTTTTCCTTTTTTGGTACCAGGGACTTAACCCAGGGATACTCAATCACTGAGCCACATGCTCAGCTTTTCAATTTTTTTTTTTTTTTTGAGACCAGGCTGGCTTTAACTTATGATTCTCCTGCCTCAGCCTCCTGAGCCACTAGAATTACAGGCATGTGCACCCTGCCATAAATATATATAAAACATCGTTCTTCATATCATCTTTATTTGTAATAGCCAAATATGGGAAACCACCTGGATGTTCTTCAATAGGTGAATTATTAATAAACTATTCTATAGTAAAATGAACTATTTCACACATAACAACTTGGATGGAATCTGTAGGGGATTATTGCAAGTTAAAAAAAAAAGCCAATCTCAAAAGGTCAGGTGCTCTATGATTCCAATTATATAACATTCTCAAAATGTCAAAATTATAGAGATTGTATTAGTTTGCTAGGGCTGCCATAATAAATTATCACAAACTTGATGGCTTAAAACAATAGAAATTTGTTCTATCACAGTTCTGGAAGTCCCAGTCTGGAATCAAGATTTCATCAGGGTTGGTTCCTTCCAAAAGCTCTGAGGTGGTAAGCGCCACACCTCTCTCCAAGCTGCTGGTGGCTGGCAGCAATTCTTTGCATCTGGCTTCTAGATGTGTCACTCTAGTCTCTGCCTACATCTTTTTATTGCTTTATCTTTACTGTGTCTTATATATTGTGTTCTTGATCATTGCCATAAGACTAGATTTTTAGATACTAAAGTCCAGGTTTAGAAAAAGTGGTTTCATATGTCTAATATGTATGCTAAGTAGCTTGATTTGATCATTCCAAAGTCTATTATGTATTTCAAAAAGGCTGGATTTTTAAAAACATATTCCATACAGTAAATATATAAAAATTTTTATCAATTTGAAAACATTAAGAAGTTGAAGAAAGAGCATTTCTTTTGTGTAGCCATTATGAGAATTAGTACAGTACCTTGTTGCCTTTATGAAGCATGAAAATGTTCATTGTAAAAGATAAAATCCAATATAGAAAGAAAAGGTATCTAAAGACCTAACTGAAGTTACAACCCTTGAATTTATGATGGAACAAGAGATCTGCCTCACTGACCTGCATAGGAGCCAGGGCCCAGGGCAGGCCCAGGTCCATCTGCTACTGGCAGAGCCCCATCAGAACACAGCCCAGCCCAACCTCTCCAACCTGGGTGGGAGCCAGGGCCAAGGTTAGGCCTGGGTCTGCTCAAACCAACACCACCACCTTGGAGCCCAGATCTAACAAACTTCCATCTTGAGGCACTGCAGCCATCCCCATAGCCCTCCCCATGCAGTAGCCTCTACCTTGGGACAACAGACAGGGTCTTGAAGAAGCTGTATCTTGGAGCAGGTATCCCAGAGGCAGTGTAAGTCCTACCCTTTCATCCCCATCTTTGAAAGATGTTGCATCCATCTTGGGGCACCTCCACTGCTATCTCGACTTACCTCCTACTATTGCTGCCACCACCTATAGTTGTAATAGCAACCATCCAGGGACACTGGCAGGGTCTGGAAGCCCAACACCAAGATGAGATACAGATAATCTGCACAAATACCACAAGATTATATGTAGAAACTGTAATAACTCAGAACCACATTGCAAGAAAGGAAATCACATAGACAATATTGAAAAACCAGGGAAAAAAGTGCCCCAAACAAACCAGGATGCTACAATAACAGAACCCATGGACAGAGCAGTTGATGGAATGTCAGAGAAGGAGTTCAGAATGTTCACAATTAAAAACAATCTGTGAATTAAGAATGACCTAAGTGAGCAAATACAGACAAAAAATAATCACTGTAACAAAGAGATAAGAGAGCAAATACAGGCAACCATTGATGACACCAATAAACAGAAAAGGGAGCAAATATAGGAAGTAAAAAATTACCTCAAGAAAGAGATAGAGATTCTGAAAAGAATATCTCCCATCTCTCATGCTGCACAAAACTCAACTCAAAATGGATCAAGGACCTAGGAGTTAAAACCACAGACACTGTCTCTATTAGAAGAAAAAGTAGGCCCAAATCTCCATCATGTCTGACTAGGCCCCAGCTTCCTTAATAAGACTCCTATAGTGCAAGAATTAAAATCAAGAATTAATAAATGGGATGGATTCAAACTAAAAAGCTTTTTCTCAGCAAAAGAAACAATCAGTGAGATGAATAGAGAACCTACAATTTGGGAACAAATTTTTGCCACATGCTCACTATATAGATCACTAATCATTAGGGTATAAGATAACTCAAAAATCCTAACACCAAAAAAACAACCCAATTAATAAATGGGCCAAGGAACTGAAGAGACACTTCTCAGTAGAAGATATACAATCAACAAATATATAAAAAATGTTCAACATCTCTAGCAATTGAAGAAATGCAAATCAAAACTACTCTAAGATTTCATCTCACACCAGTCAGAATGGCAGCTATTAAGAATACAAACAACAACAAGTGTTGGCAAGGATGTGGAGAAAATGGCACACTCAAACATTGCTTGTGGGACTGCAAATTGATGCATCCAATATGGAAAGTAGTATGGAGATTTCTTGGAAAATTGGGAATGGAACCACCATTTGACCCAACTGTCCCTCTCCTTGGTCTATACCCAAAGGACTTAAAAACAGCATACTACAGGGACACAGCCACATCAATGTTTATAGCAGCACAATTCACAAACTATGGAAGCAACCTAGATGCTCTTCACTAGATGAATGGATAAAGAGAATGTGGCATTTATACACAATGGAATATTATTCAGCATTAAAAGGGAATAAAATCATGCATTTTGCAGGTAAATGGATGGAGTTGGAGAATATAATGTGAAGTGAATTTAACCAATCCCAAAAACACAAATGTCAAATGTTTTCTGATTTAAGGATGCTAATTCATAATTGGTTGGGGGAGGTAAGTGGGAGGAAGAACTTTAGATTGAGCAAAGTGGTGAGAGGGATTGGGAGAGGACATGTGGGTAGGAAAGATGGTGGAATGAGACAGAAATCATTACCCTAAGTAAATGTATGAAGACATGAATGGTGTGACTCTACATTGTGTACAACCAGAGATATGAAAAATTGTGCTCTAATGTGTAATATGAATTGTAATGTATTCTGCTCTCATATATAACAAATTAATATAATATATGTATATACATATATATGTATATATGCACAAGACTACCAGGTTGAATGAATTTCTTTATTCCAAGATAGAAAAAAGGGGAACTATGATGGTTGATCAATAAGACTTTTTTCAGGAGTGTTTAGTAAACATACGAAGGGTTATGGTTGAAGTTTGGGGCCATGAGAAAAGGAAGAAAGAAAAAGTGAAAAGAGAGATGGGGTAAACAATAGATATCAAAGGATTTTAACTTCTTGTTTGATTAAAAAATAATAGTAATCAAGGTTTGGGAGGCCAAGGGATTTTTTTCAGAGAAAGTATGATACATTTGATAAATGATGATATTTAAAGTATGGATGCATAATAGTACCACAGCCAGATTCTGAGGTTTTAAATCTAAATCTGCCTTAAAATAACATATAATTTTATAATAGTCAGATTAGATTAATCCTATTGTATTTATTTGCTTTTGTTTAGCTGCTATAGCTTCTGACACTTTAAGAAACACCACTGCTCCTAATGTAGATCGTTCTCAGGAAAGTTATCTACAAATTAAAGAAAACAAAATCATAACATTCTGCTTTCAAAACTATATGCCAATATTGTAAAAACTATTAAATTGTTATAAAAACAATAATACACAAATATTTACAGTTAGCAGTGTCATTGCTTTTTCAACTGGTGCAAGCAAATTTTAATGGATAAGTAATTTTATATTAAATGAGTAAAATCTGTTCATATTTGGATGACTATATAATAGGTAAGACAAACAACAGGCAGAAGACTCCAGCCTTATTTTATGTGCACTCAATATTGCAAGAATATTTTTTACCTCTTTCTAGGTCATGTTATGTGCAGTAAGAATCAATTAAAGAAGGCATTTGTCATTAAGGTCAGTACTTATGAAACTGCAAAGGATAAAGTGAATATCAGAATATTGAACATATCTGAAAGGATTTTTATTTTATCTTCCTATACTCTACTACTATCTTCCAACAATCTTCATCTCATTCAGAAATTATCAGGATTTATGGGTAAATATTAAGACTGTATATTTTGAGAAAATATCTACAGGTGGCTGGCTGTGTAGCTCTGGATAATAATTACTCCTTCTCTGGTTTCCTAAAACAGAAGTTCATACAACCCCAAGGGGTCCTTCACTCTAACTTGACAGCCACTTTCAAGATGTAGCCCATGCCCTAAAACTTCCATCTATGGCATAATCTAGCCTGGACTCCATGCCCTGTGAGAATGCTAAAACAAAGCAAGTAACAAGTTTCTTTTCTATTTCCGGTCATTTGAAATTTCCATTTACCTAAAATATAAACATAAATTAATATAAAAATAAAAATAATATATAATATAATATGAAATATAAAATATAATATAAAAATTAATATAAATATAAATTGAAAGAGCAATTACTTACAACATCAAAGTAATACTTTAGTGAATGCATTTAATCTTTAAAGTAAAAAATTCATAAACCCTAGTATTGTTTAAGCAGAATGCATTTTCATGACAGGTGTTAGCTCAGCTTAACAGTTACTTAGGATAACTTATTAAAAGGAAAGGTTAAATTTGGTTCATGGTTTTGGAAGTTGCTTGGGTCTGTAGCTTTTGGATTATGGCAGGAGCATGTGGCAGAGCAAAACCATTCAAGCCACAGCCAGGAAACAAAGGAGAGGAGAAGGAGCTGGGGTCCTACTTTGCCCTTCCAGGCAAAGTGATATAAAGACCTGTACTCATCCTCAACTCTGACATGTTTCACCAGCCCCCAGGGACCAAGCCCTTAACACCTGAGCCTCTAGGAGACATCCAAGAGCCAACTTCTAGTGCCAAGTGACTAAGCAAACTAAGACTGCAGATCACCAGTGAGACTAGTAATATAAAAGATACATGGCAATATCCTGATATTCATAGATAATTAAAATATTCCCCAAATTTTAAGATATGTTAATCAGTCTCACTAAAGTACAAAACACATTATTAACCTTATGTATTATTTTAAAGGCATTTTCCATAAGAGAAGGGCACAATTTCTGATCTTTTACCTCTAATTAGTAATCATGAGGTATGTAGTCAATGGTTTCTAATCCCTTACACATAAATTGCTCATATGTCCATAAAGTCCTATTGTCAATGTCAAGAAGCAACTTTCAACATTCCTTTACGGCCATGAATGTACACTTGGTACCACTGAAATGGTGATCACAATTGTGTTCCTAGGAAGCTCTTTCCTAATATAAAACATAGAGAACATAATTATGGTTTATTGGCAATAATTTTTGACTTTTAAATTTTAACTCTTTTATGGAGTGAATTTCATATTCACCTAGCACCAATGAAATCCTTGCGGAAGGATAACTAAGTTCCCAACTATTATAATTCCCTTTTGCCACACATAAAAAAAACAACCAGCAAACTATATTAGGATAAAATTTAGCATATCTTTAAAGAGCATCTGCTATCTAAAATTTAGCTACCAAATTTTACAAATAATTTAATTATTTTCTTTGCCTACTGACTCCACATATTAGTAAAACTTGTGATCAACTTTTTTTTCCCAAAAGAACAAATTGCAAAAGTCTAGTATAAGACTGAAGATAAGATTTTGTTTGATACATAAAGGATCATGTGGATAACTATTGTCAGAAAGAATAAAATTCAGTTTATGGGAATAATTGACTTCTTTGAAGAGTTTGTATCAGTTGAATAGGCTACTGGACACAGATCTTTGCTCTGATAGGTAGAAAAACTGGGCAGGAAATTAGGTTCAGGGATCCCCATCACTACAAACAAAATCTTTGTTACGTGATGCAGGGTTGCTACAACGTCAGCCCCCAATCAGATCCAGGGAGCACTCTCTTTATGATCCCTAATACACTGACAAGTTTTAGAAAAATAAGTTTCTACTCAGCCTCTGAGACAGTTTTAGGCAATAAAGACGATCTGAGTTTTCTTATTCATAGATTACTTTTAAACACTTTAGAAAAGCATTATAGGAGATTAGGAAATAGAAACATTTATTTTAAAAATTATGACTTTTTAAAAAAATAACATTTGTCCACAAATCCTGTCCTCTGTGATACTATAACTAATTCTGGCCTCCTTGTTTTTCTCCTTATTTCAGATTATTCCCTTATAAAATGAACACATGTTATTGAATTTTCTATTTGTGGGGAACAAGTGATAAGTAGGACATTGATTGGCTCATGTAGCTGGAAGTCCATGTAGATGGGGAAGGCTTTGGTTCTGGCCTAAGCCTGATTCACTGTTTGAATTCTTTACTGGACCTCTATTCTGTGAATGTGTCATTCTCAACTTGAAATGGAGAAAGCAGTTCCAGACTTTCCACATATTAGACTGTCCAGATGTGGGGAAAATTTCTTCCTCTGGGGCTCAAACTGTAAGACTTCCTTCCTAATATAGTTTTTGGCAAAACTTCCTTAGCATCACATATGTGTGAACTGTCACAAACCAATTTCTGAACCAATCTCTGTATCAAAGTAATGGGATTACCCTGGATTGATGAGGCTTCACCCTTGGAAGTGATAATGGAGTCAGATTCCTGACCAACTTCCTGAACAAAATTTGAACAAAAACCTACACAAAAAAATATGTATCTTGGAGACAGAAAGAAAAAAACATTTTGTATCCTGGATTTTCTCTTCACAAAACATCAAAAACCAATTTATGAAAGGCATTGATTCTTTTTGTTTTGGTTTTGATGTTTTTGCAGTACTGGGGATCCAACTCAGAGTCTTGCACATACAAATTCATTCATACTTGCCTTTTGTTTAAACATGTTAATGGTAATGTTGCTTCCTACTTTGAATAAATGATTGTTAATTTTAAACTGTGTTTTCAAAGTGTGTGTGTGTGTGTGTGTGTGTGTGTGTGTGTGTGTGAGAATGTGTGTGTTGAAATGGCTCATCTCTGTTCCATATAGCAGTATTTTTATAGCAGTTCCCCAGGCAGCTTCAATAGGGACTGGAAGGTTCAGTTTCAAGATGACTCACTCACAAGGTAGAAAATGCTAAGCAACTTTAGCTGGAGGTGTCTGAAAGTGGCAGAGAAGGGCACATGACCTGACTGGACATCCTCAGAGCAGAGCAGCTGGATTCCAGAAGCAAATCTCACAAGAGAACAAAAGAGAAGTAAGTGGCAGTTTATCTGTTTATGATCTCCTTGGAACTCAAATAACATCAATTCTAGCACGTTCTGTTCATCAAGATAATCACAAAGAATCACTCAGATTTATGACTTCAGGACCTGATGCAAAGAGTGTCAAGCTCATGGGATGTAAGGGTAACATGTGATAGGAGATATGGCAGCCCCACATCTGTAAAATACTACCTCACTCAACTCTGAATGCTTCTTTCTTTCCCCTCTCATTCCGAGCTTTTTAATGTTCACTACCTATTACATATTCATACAGACAAAGTTGGAGATAATTGGTTGAGGAGTCATAAAAATAGGGTGTAACAAGCAATCACTGCCACAAACCTATAGTCCACAAACTCTCTTTTCATAATCCAAATGCATATTTAAAATTCTGCCTGCCCTCTGTGTTCTAATGACCATGCCTCTCTACAGCCCTACAGTCACAGGGATTAGATTGTTCATATACAAACATCTATATACATTCATTCAAACTCTATAAAAAAAAAAAAAAACAATTGCACAATCTTTAGAAGTGGACAATGAGATTTGATCTTGGCTGTGACACTTTTTTAACAATGTGTTTTTGAAACCATGTGTTTTTGATACCTGTAAAATAGAATCTTATGAAAAATATTCAGCATATTATTTAACATATAATAAATGTCCACTAAATGTTAACTCTTTGTAATAATTCATTTATGTGTGAGTGAAACATATATGTGCTGAATAATATAGATGAATGGAGCAGCAAATCTGCCTAGATTGCCCTGGTAGCTATGAGGAGATATGGTTCTGTGAGCAAAAGCAGTTTTTCAGACTATTTGTGGACAATAAAGAGAAGAGTCCAGTGCTCTGTGTGAAATGCTTGCTCTTTGTAATCAAAGCCCAAGGAGTCCAGATTGTCCGGGATGTGATGTGCAAGTTTCAGAACCAGATCACTGGGAGGAAAGGGAGGAAAAGTCATTTTTGCTTGCACATTTTGGTCTCAGACTCATGTATTCTACTTATTGGAGAATTGACATCATATAAAAAGCCCTGATTTAAAGTTCATGTGTGAAGATGCTGCTGTATTCTCATAATGTATTGCCTCTGATCTGACACTCAACTGTCCCTTTAGCAGGCTGTTCCAATGCTTTTCTGATTAGTGCAACATCTGTCACAACCAATGGATGTCATAACCAGGGGCCCATAGTCCACCTCCATTGCAATACACGTCCTCTTGGTCAGGATTGGGCTATGGGGATCTTGTGCCTGTGAACCAATCACACTGTGAGCCTTCAGATAGAGACAGACAGATGCCCTGCAGGAAGGCCAGGTGCAAGCCTCCATTCCTATCAGAATGAATCAGCATCCTTCCTGAATAGGAGGGGTCCAGGAAGATCAGTCAGTCCCCAAGGATCACTTTCCTTGGCATCTGCTGTCCTGGGAACGCATTACTTCCTTGACATTTGCTCTTTGTTGTTGGCAAATTTGCAAATTGCAGTGACAGTATTTAGATCACCCTTGAGAGATAAGAGCCAGGTGGGGGGCAAAGGCGAACCTTCACCTGTGCCCTATTTTTGCTCTTTCAGTCAGGTGCTGGTTGTGCTCAGTGACAGAATCCGATGGCCTTATCTGCCCGAGTCCTCTGGGTCTGTCAGATTGTTCACTGCCTCCTGCACGGCAGAAGCCTGATGCAGTACGGAGGCTTTCACTTCAAGCCCACTCTCATTGACTAAACCTGTTTTGACCCCAGTTTTTGGGGGGGATACTAGGGATTAAACTCAAGGGGCACTTAGCCACTGATCCACATCCCAGCCCTATTTTGAATTTTATTTAGAGACAGGGTCTCACTGAATTGCTTAGTGCCTCACTTTTGCTGAGGTTGGCTTTGAACCCATGATCCTCCTGCCTCACCCTCCTGAGTTGCTGGGTTGACCCCAGAATTTTTAAGGTGCAACCTTCCTATCTTTTACTTTCCAGTCTTCTACTCAACGGGGTGGTATTTTAGCCTGTAGTAATTTGACATATAACCTCAGGCTGTTTTTCTCTCAGTACAAGGTAGACTACTTCTTGAAACTGTGCACAAATGGAGGATTGTTTTCTTCCCCACTCTATTTCAAGGCCATGCCTCAGGCAAAGACTGGACTGCACCAGCCACCCATTTCAGCCTTCCTCTGCACTCTGTGAGACCCTTCTGTGAAGTAAGCTCCATTTCCCATGCTCTCTCAGCTCTCTGAAGGTATTCAGCATGCAGTCATAGTTTTGTTTCAAGGGAAGGTCACTTGGATCTCACTAGCAGATGACATAAGGGCCCGAACCTTTTGTGATTGACAATTCTTCATCTTCTCATTTCCAACTTAAAGACCATTGCTGCAAGTCCCATAGAACATTATCACTCAGCCAGTCTGAGTCTTCTGCCTGACTGGTAGCTCCAGCTGCATGGTTACTTGGTGTCCTGTGGTCGCACATCTCTGTCTCTTCCAGGATCTGGTAGCACACCTGGTGGTAATTTTCAAAAAGATATATAATTATTTGATACAGAATACATGTTCTAGATCAAGAAAGCCCTCCTGGTTAATGCCGTTATTATTCTAGGGCTTCTTCCCATGAGCCACTGATGACATCACTTCCCATTGTTGGTAATTGGAAACACAGAGTCATTCACTGAACTCCAGTGGCTCTTCAGATGTGCTGCAGTGTACAACTGGGTCTGGGATCCGCTCATGTCACTCAGTATATCCGTAGGGCACACTCCCAAGTAGGAAGCATGATAACTACAAATTCAAGAGTGCCTGTCCTGACTGAGTTTTTTCCTCCATCATGGAGGTTCAAGGTACATACAATAAATTGACTTTTATTCCTCTTGGTCCAAATGGGTTAGGTGGTGGTGGTGGTGGTGGTGGTTATTATTATTATTGAGACAGGATCTGACTGAGTTGTCAAGGCTGGCCTCAAACTTGTGATGCTCCTGCCTTAGACTCCTGAGTTACTGAGATTACAGGCATGTGTGATCCCACCGGACTCAGTCAGGTTATTTGTAAGTTTTAACACCCAATTTTTTATTAACAAAAATCTCAAATATATGATTCTTATAGAACTTTAAGTTATCTTCTGAAATTAAAACAGTAAAATAAAAAACACATATTTAAACAAAGTTTTGTAAACAAACATGTAGTGGTTTCTTCATAAAATAATAAGTACCCATTTCTGCCTTTAGTCAGATTCTCAGAGAAACCATTTTCACTCTCTTCAGTCAGTGAATAACCAATAATGTTACTGTGTTCCGATTCTTCTCATTGACAGGATTTTAAAAAGTAAAAAGAGTTGTGCAGTGGATGAAAAGCTCTTTGCTTTGGAAACTAAGTAGAAATCCAAAGCCTGGAGGAATATTGAAAGACTTGTGATGTGAAATGAAACAATGAGAAATGGATTCGGCAATTACTAAGATGCAGTGTTAAGTTGTGATGATATATGGTGCTAAGCAAAGAGGAAGATAGTCTTTTTGAACTCTGATTATGTGGATTAAGAAGAATTTGATTGATACAGGTTCTGAAAATGATTGCTAGGACAAAAGTGTTTTCATAATCTGGAATTTAATTATAAATTCACTAATTGGCTAATGTAACTTTTTCACTAAATAAAAAATTTAATGAAAACAATAAAGACTTTAGCAAGTCTCATCTATTCAATTTATGTCACAATTTAAACAGAAATGACTTCATAAAATCATGGTTCTTTTCTGACATTGAGAAAAACATGAACTGTTTCATTTGACAAAATTGTTCTACATTGTCCTTAAGAAAGTAATTCGGGTCCTTTGATTCAGGTGACAAAGAGATTGGTTTTGAAAGCTTTTCAAATTTATTCAAGGCCTTCTGATGTCCGATAGGTACTTTATAATTGTCCTCTGGCTTTGCATACCAACATGAGAAAATAGTGATAAATTTCAGATAAAATAATCCAAACTTGCTTGGTTCTAAACCTGCTGAATTTCCCATTGAGATTCAAAATTTTATTTGATAACTCAATATTAATAACAACGTATTGCTCTTTTTTTTAAAAAAAAATTACTATTGCATTTCAACAAACTGGTCTCTTGTTCTTCTGTCTCTTCCTCCTGTTCTTTCTAAAATGCCTGGATGCACATAATGTCTCCATCCTATCTTCTGTCCTTCCTCCACCCCCTCCCCTCATATCTCTATCACTCTCTCTCCCTCTGTGTGATAATTAATATGGTGGACACCAGAGCCCACTCTCCTGCCCAGCCCAGCACTAGTCATGATCATCATCTCAGGTTTCTCTTTTCTCTCATTCTCCTTTTTCTTTCCATTTTTGAGGAGTAATTACAAAAGGTACAAGTATAAAACACTGTCTTTGAAAAAAAATATTGGAAGAAAAGAAATATTTTGGAAGCAAAGGACAAAGGTGTGTGGGGTTGAAAGTGTGGGATGGATGGGATCGAATCAAGACAGAGACAAGAGATGACCAGAAGGAATACCAGGAGGCAGAGCAGGAGGGTCTCTTTCTGACACTCCCATGGCCGTCTCAGCAAGAACGCAGCAGAGAGCTGAGGCTGAGAAGCAGTGGTATCTGACAAGCCACTAAACCCTCAAGGCTGGAGATGGGTCATTTTCAAGATCTCTTCCAGCCCAGGTGATATTAATCTGATCTTTCTAAATGGCTGCCTGTTGTGGGATCCTGCTGCCTTGTTTGACTAACTAATACTAAAACAAAGAGAAAAATGTTTAAAGTAAACCTCCCTGAATGTCAGTTTTAATGTCGCTAGGTTCACTCAGGAATAGTGACATTGTTTCAAGCTGTTTATAACTGGAACTTCTTTGGGACCAAATCCACTCATGACATAACACTGTCTAGTGCTCAGCCTGGCTTAGAGATGATTTCAGCTTAAAATAAATTTCTATGTATTCATCTACATTGATGAAATGGAGAAGAACATATGCTTCTTTCTTGTAATTATTGCTTACTAACAGTTATTAATGTATGCTAAAAACCTTTAAACTAGTGCCTGTCACTAAATGACATTGGTACAGCATGGCATAGACTTTCTTTATTTCAATTGAGGGAAATTTGAATACTTGCTCTTCATTCTCTTTATCAACTGCTTTTTCACTCACCTGAATTGCTTAGAATGAAGGCAGAGATCCTTTTCTGATTATTAATATGTCCTAAGTACTTATAGGTTTGTCTTTCACAAATTAGGTGCTTCCTATGTTTATAGAATGAGTGGAAGAATTACATTTAGAAATTATATATATATTTTTTTCACTGTAAAATGTTATTATTGTAATAGTAATTTCTTTAGATTTCCTTAGGCAATAAATGTTTTTCTAAGTGTTTCGTTTTGTTTTGTTTTTTGTTCTTTGTACCATGGATTGAACCCAGGGGTGCTTAACCGCTGATTCACACTCCCAGCCCTTTTTGACTTTTATTTATTTATTTATTTATCTTATTTTGATACAGGATCTCACTAAGCTACTTAAGACCTTGCTAAGTTTGCTGAGGCTGGCTTTGAAACTGTGATCCTCCTGCCTCAGCCTTCTAAGCAGCTGGGGTTATAGTCATGTGCCACCACATCCAGCTCTTATCTTTAATTTAAAGGATAAATTCCTCCAACTGTGCATTACAAATCATTTATTAATTAATTTGATACAAAACAAACTTTTTTGTCAAATTAGTACTCAATTTGAAATTGTCATGACATAAACATTATTGCTTACACTGAAGGCTTAATCAGAGAAACTCATTCCAGTGATTTTATTAGCATTATAGAAGGAAACAAGAAGATATGAAAACTCAATATACTGAAAAAAGTACATATAAAAAGTCGTACATAGCCATCAACAAAGACTGTGTGTATCGGCATCAAGATAACTTCCTATTAAACTTAATTTGAAAATTTTAATAACTGTTTGAATAATATATCAGATGGCAGCTTGCATGATTAAATATACGAATCCCCAGTCTTATCTAGTTATTTATAAATTCAAGTGGGTTTCCCTCTAAATTTTGAAAACTATTTCCCTGGTCTTATAAACCATGCTTGTATGTAAAATTTTTATAACCAAATTTGCTCCACAATGCAATATCTAATGATTAATTCCTTTGTACTTTTCACAAGAAAATCCTTAAAGAGATAACAGAAAGAAGGAGGTGGCTGAAGAAGAGAAAGGAAAGGCTAGAGAACATCTTTTAAGAGCAACGCAATCATTCATACCAATGAAATCAGAATTCCTAGACTTAAAAGGAAAAACTGATAAGAGCTCACAATCACTATTCACAACCCTTGGAGCTCAAATTATTTCAAAAGTGAAATGTTTAATACTTTTGGAAATAACCCAGTACATACATTATATACATTGTAACAAACTCAAGGGAGCCCAACATAGTTCCCTGTAGTCAAATACTTTAGTACATCACAGCCAAGTGTGATGTACTAAATGGAGCCAGTACTCTAATAAGTAGTAAGTACAAGTAAGTGCTTTGCACATATGATAATTACAAACATGGAATTCATTACACCTCTGCATATACCAAAAACATGGGTTGTGGGCAAACAATACCTAGAAGTTTATTCTTTTGAATGCAAAATTAATAAATTAAAATTTGGAATGATTTGAACTGTGCAGAGCTGTAAAATCTTTCATGACTTAAGAATCTTAGAATCTATTTGGGAAGACACAATTTATATTTTAAAATAAGAGTATTGTGGTAATATAAGAAAAAATTGTATTATGGATTATAAATAGTAACATTTTCATCATGATGGGAGTGTTACTGTAAAATAATAAAGAAAATATACAAACTGAATGGAAAATAAATCAAGATGTGCTAATACAAGAACAAAGGGACCATTTCTTAGAAGTTTGACTGGATCTTCTTGTCATACAGAGAAAGAACAAATGTGTTTTATCCCAGGCATATTTGTGTGAATATTTGACACAGCCACATTGAAAAATCCTTGCAAAAGTAAAACCATTCAGGAACTTTTTTTCATAATAATGTATGAAAACGATATATCATATCCTTATTCCACACTTACTCATCCCTTAAACTGATTTTATTTTTCCCCAAACTCATTTTAATTTTATTTATTTTATGAAGATGTTTTCTTTTATAATTACAAGAAAACTAGTTTCTAATTTTATCATTATTTTCCCCCCTAAGTTCCATTGCTAATCAACTAAATACATTATTAATTCATAAACTATTCACAAAAAAATCAGAAAATATAGGTTTTTCAAAATATTCATATTCTCAGAGAATGAACAGAATGGTGTGCTCTTCAGTTTTAGTAAGCAAATAATTCTGATCACATGTGGTTTATCTGACAGATACTGCAAAGTTTATAATCTCTGCCACTGCGCCCCCCCATCTCATCCTTTACCAGCTGGTATCCAGGATAACATTCGATGTGTATTGCTGACATAAGCTTATACATTATATATTGCTCAAATATAAAGATGCTACAAATATTGTAAACCTCTCATCAAGTAAATTTTAACACAGAACATCTGTCACTAACTATAAACCATTTATTGGCATTGTCATCACAAGTAAAAAAAAAATTACTCCATCTCAGGTATGGGTTAGTATACCCATACCTGAGATGGAGTAAACACATTAAAATTTTTTCTAAGATTACTACATTGATAATGATTAGATAAAAATATTAATTCATAATTAATTCTCATAATTTCCATTACATACTTTTATTGTGCTATTTTCTTAGATTCGGGTTATGTGGCATCAATAACAAACAAAATATTGTGGATGATGTGCATTAGTATATTTTAAATTATTTGACATACTGTTAGCTTTCTATCCCTACTTATAAAATACCAGTGAAATAAACTTACAGAGAGAAAAGCCTTCTTTTGGTTCATGCATGGTTTGGGGTTTCTGACGCAGCATTGTGGAGGCCCATTGCTTGGGCCTCTGATCAGGTGCTGGATAGAAATGGAAGGAGCATAAGGCAGAGCAAACTGCTCACCGCACCACCAGGAAGCAAAGGAGAAAGAGGAAGGGGCAAAGGTTCCACAACACCCTTGGGGGGCGGTGACCTAACACCTCCTGGACACCTCCACCTGGTACCAGGTGGCACTGTTGGGCCTCAGCATCTCCCAACAGTGCCACCTGGTACCAAGGCTTTCACACCTGGTCCTCTGGAGGGCCTTTGAGGTTCAGCCACAGCGATTACCAAATCACGGAAATCACTTTGGGGAATATCACTCTAAATTTTAATCAGTTGCCTTAAATTTTTATGTTTTGTTTATATTTATCTACAAAATTTTATAGATATCATCTAATTAATTGCAGGGCTAAGTTTATATTATAATGAAAATAATGAAGGTCTTAAATATTTATTATAACTTATGTTTGTCATGAGGCAACGAACACATTTTATACAATGTTTCCTTTTCAGAATTACTTTTTGCATTTTTCCGGTGTAAGATATCCCCTATGTTCATATCTTTCCCTTTATGATTTTCTTTAATTAATGGTATAAATATGTAAATCATTTGTCAGGTCAAATTATTTTGAATAATTGAAATGTTACCTTTGGTAATTCAAAATAGATTATTGTTAATAACAGTGTTTAATGCACACATGCGTGCACACACACAAACACACACACACACACTTTTCCCCAAAAGTTTTTCATTCTGATTTCACATTTTCTTGAAATACAAGGTCAAAATCAATTTTCAAATTGCTTTTTATTTCTTCATTATATAATCCCTTTTGAGACATAAATAATCTTCAACCTCATTACTTCAATTCTCAGTTGTTCAGATTTATTATTCTATGTTCTGTGGTATTTACTTGATGTGCTATAGAGAAATTTATAATTAATCAAGGCAGGATTTCATGTAATCTACTTGATTTACATCTTTTCTTGAATGATTCATATTTGAGCATGGTATGGGAGGTCGTATCCAATTAAAAGACTGAGAATTATTTGTGTGAAATGTTTGATAAAATTAAAAACTCTTCTGTCATTACATCAGAACAACCTATTCAAAATTTAATAACTCTCTTTATAAGTATTTCTTTTTGAAACATTTCCCATAAGCACCACCCATAATTTTCATGTTATTTTGTTTATTGTCTCTTATGGCCACAGGAGTTAAAGAAAAATGTATACAGTTTCTGGCTTTTCATAGATTCAAAAGATTTTGATGATACATTAAAGAAATGCAAATAATCTTATTCAAACTTAATCGTCTTTTTCATTCTGTGTTTTTCATTTTTAATATTCTATCAGAATTCTTGAGTTTATTAACATCACAAAATCTTATTAATATATATAAGTTGCATTTGTATTCAAGAAATAATTGCGATTCTATCCAAGAAATAATAATTTCCAGCTTTCAGAAATAGCAGCAGCTACCTGTTTTGTGAACAGTGTGCTGTCCATTTTATTTACTCCTTGCATTTCTATAGAACCAGCAGCAAAATATTTTGTACTGCTCCGACTTCCATGATGTAAGCTGGAATGCCTTCTCTGATGTGGTGTGACAGAAAGACCTTTGTCTCAGTCACTGTGACATCCTACATCTGTCAGCTTGCATTAAAGTGTTCACTCATCAGAAAAGTTGAATTGCTAACTTTTCTTCTTGCCAGGTTCACCCTCATAGTAAGCATAGGCATGGATTTATTTGTGTTATGGCAGTAGAAAATGTCATGTCAAAGGGCACCAACTGTTCATCATTTATTTCCCTATAAGAAAGGAGTCTATAATCTGTAGAATGGTTTATAGCTAAGATAGAAGAAATAAGAAAGACAATGGAGTCAAAAAAGAACATTAAAGTAAGATTTTAATTCAGAAATTCCACATATTTTTCCAGGTCTATTTTTTCCCAATCCTGTTTTCTTTACAGGCCTCTCACTCCCAAATTCCTGGGAAATCTGTGAATCTACCCATGTATGGTTAGTTAAACTCCCAATGAATTGATTAAGTAAAGATAGATATAATATCCGGAGAAACCTATAATTTAACAGACTTCCCAGAACTGTCTACTGATCAGAAACTGAAGACCATGTCAGCCTGAGTATCCTGAGACTGACCAGACCACCAGGAACTGTCTTGAGATCCCCAAACTGATATAATCACTATATACCTTTCCATACCCACCTCTCACATGACTTCACTTAAGAGAGGAACCAGGAGCCCCCACAATATGCCACCCACTCTCCAGATGACCCACTTTCTCCCTTGGGTGTGGTACTATTTTCCTACATAAACCTCTGTCTATTCCTCTGACTGGCAGGTGCTGAAGTTCTTTTTCATCAAGTCAGCCAAGAACCTCAGTGGTCCTGAGTCAAGCTCCCCTTCTCTCCAGAAACTCCTTAGACCCTCTTCAGAGACACCTTCTCACTGGAGCCATCTTGACAATTAGATTTCAATGTCTTAATGAAAACTTGAAAGAAGCATAAATAGAGCTGTTTACTTTCCGACAAAACCAAATTTACTTCTCATTCTAATAGCAGTACCAAAGAAAATGCACCCAAACGTGACTGACATTAAAATGATTTTGTCAAAATATCATATATGCACAGAAAGTGTTAAGAGAGAAGATTGACAGGGAGGTCAAATCCAAATAGTATGTCCTTGGAGTGCACCACAATTACTTCTACAATATAAAAGTAATTATCAGAATTTTTTTCAGGGGAATACTAGTATACTATAATAGTAGAGGTTGTGTTTTGAGAAGATTAATTTAATCCATAGTAGGGCAGTTCTAAACTCAGAAAACATAAAGAAAAAGGTCAGTTCAAAACCCATTGTCATTATTTAGGATTAAAATTAAAAGTTACATAGGATGGAGAACGTGGAAATGAGAAGATCTTTTATTTTAAAGATGGAAAACACAGGATTAAGAGAATTATAAAGCAATGTAGATGAAGAATAGAAAAGATGTTAAATATGAAATTCAGGTTTGTCTTGTAATATAAAATTATATTCAAAAGTAGGCAGCCCAGAGCTGGCAGGCAGAGGTGCCCAGTACTGCCGAGGTCTCTTGGTTCCTACTGCTAGTCGCACAGGAAGAAGTGGGAAGGGAAACCATCAGAGACGGCAACTCTGGTCTCATCTCTCAAGAAAGGAAAATAATTACACGTTTTTTTTTTTTTTCAAGCATTCCCATAGGTCTCATTTATCATCTCACTTGCATCACATGATCACAGATTGTGGCCAAAGTGAGACACATCAGCCATCGCCCTTGCCTGTTGGGGCCAGGCATGTGTCAGCTGGAGCCTGAGAGGTGGTGAAATGTGTCCTGCCATGACTCCCAGATGGGCCAGGGTGGCCATGGGGGAAGCCTCAGGCCAGGTGTCTCCCTTCCCCAGAGCCTGGGCTCAGGCCTTGTGGCACACACTCTCTCCTCTCACTCCATTTGGCTTCTCATATGGGTTTCCCTTAACCCAGCCCACCTTTGAGAATAGTCCATTTCTTCAGTTTCTGTGTGTGTCTTACTTGTTTCCTGCTGAAACTTAGTTGAATATATAGGAAAGCAAATAATTTTTATTATAAAATGTCCCTGAGTAAATTGGGGGAGAAGACAGGAGCAGATTTTTGGTTAAGAAGATAGCAAATAAAAAATTCACTTAATAAAAAAAATGAGACAAAATCTTAAATATGCATAAAAATATGACCTTGAAGATTTTTAACTGGGAATAAGTTATCCTTACATGTAGCGGGCAATGTGGATTGAAACCAGTTAAAGAAGTATAACTAAAAATAACTTTGGCGGGCTGGGGATGTGGCTCAGTGGTAGAGTGCTTGCCTTGCATGCTTGAAACCCTGGGTTCAATCCTCAGTACCAAAAAAAAAAAAAAAAAAAGAAAGAAAATTACGCTTTGGTTAAAGATGACATCTAAACCAAGTGAAATGTCATTATTGTTCTTAATAATACTGTTGTTCAAATAATCTTTCAAAATAATAATCAGGGTTTAGAATCTGAAATTTTAATAAGACAGAAAAGTGAAAAGAAGATGACCTTAGAAGAATGTTCCAGAAGGCAAATATTTGCTACACTGCTTCCTCCAAATTACAGCTACCTAACAATTAAAATCTCAGTCTGAAATCTGACCTTTAATAAGTGATAAAAAGAGTAATTTTCAAAAGTAAAGATAATCACAAGTAGAATTTGAAACAAATAAGCTTGAAATAAATAAATAAATAAATAAATAAATAAATAAATAAATAATCACCCTTCAGGACACTGTATAGGAGGCAGGTGAAGGAAGCAAAGTATGCACATCAAAGAATGACACCAAAGGAAATCAAAAAAACATGAGTGATAGAACTGAGCCAAATATTCAAGGTATAACAGTCATAAATAGAATAAAACTCCCAATCAAACAATAAACAAAAGAGAAATTGACTCCCGAGGTCAAAAGAAAATCATAGATCATGCAACCTCCAAGAGCTATGCCTTAAACAAAGAGACACTATGCAAAAGTAATTTTATAAGCAAGTTATGTCAGACAAATATAAATTTAATTTAAGGCAGAAATCATTAAAACATACAAAATTAGTTATTTCAAAAAAAGAAAGTTGATAATGTAATAAAATTCATAGAAATATATTGTGATTAAAGAAATATATAAACATAAAATGAGATTGATGTAAATTTCAAAGTTCACTTCTATCAGGTACATTAATGTGAAAAATACTTTAGGAATCTGAATTACAATTTTATATGATATAGATTATACCTGTAATGGGTAATTTAAAAAACCTCATGTCTTTGAGGCATGTGTAAATAAATTCACTTTTGAACTTTTATACCTTGAGACTAAAAGGAAATGTTTGTACCAAATGGCCTCTAGTTCCTTGGAGATAAAGATTGTATCAATTTTTCCTGCTGAATTCCAGAATTGATGCATCAGTTGGTTAGTTACTCCCTGGCTGCACATGGGTATTTTTCTTTTTTCTCCTCTCATGCCTGCACCATGTCCTTTAGACCACTAGGGTAACATTTAAAGAATTATTGCTTCAGTGGCTTCCCTTACAATGTACTTTCAAACTTCCTCCCTGTGTTATATTCTGGGCAACTGCCAGAAAATTACAAGATATTTTCCTTGTAGTATTTTGTCATTTAAGTCTTGGCTGAAAACTCAAAGATGAGAAAAAGGTCATATCTCTTAACTTTGAGAAATTTATAAAACTCCAAGTAAAAGTGAATCCCAACAGCTCTTATGTGCAGAAGTACAATAGCTGTATTTTGATGCACAGGTTATTGATTAGAATGCATGTGTCTATCCTGAGTTCAGTGTAATTACTAATTAGCCAATAAGGTCTTTTCAGCCTAACTTGTCTATTACATAAGAGGAATTTTAAAAAAACTACTGAAAGTCCTAAAAAATAAATTCACTTATAAAACATGTGATATTATTATCTCAACAATTTTCTCATCATAAATTAAATTAAATTCCCGATCAGGATTTTTCTATTTCTAAACTTTGCAATATTAGGATGAAAATAGCATAGAGCTATTTTCTATGTGAGTGTGGTGAGTCCTGTGATCCACTGGGATAGTGTACATTCCTGTAAGAAAAAACAATCAAATGTTTAAGCAGTTAAATAACGTGTAATTATAACAATTCAAAATATATTACATTCTATAATTAGTTCCTCCTCTGATTTCCTGCTTCACTTGCATTTAATTCTAAGATATTGCAAAGTAGATATTAATATCTTTTTACCAAAATGCAATATCATGTATAACTGTTGAGTAAAATGTGTTATATTTCTAAAGTTATTTTCTATATTGTTAACATTTATGTAGAGTCTTTTTTTTAAGTCAGCATAAAGGCATAACCAGAATTAGGAGTGTGGACAAGAGAAAATCTAATGTCCTTTATAAAAATTTGGACTGTCCTGAGCAGAAATATATAAATGCAAATAATAGGAAAGGAAATGCAGTTGAGATCAATTAAGGGTTCACTATTTCATTTGATACTTCTTAGGACATCAACTCTTCAAACCAGTTCACTCTCAAATTCCCTAGAGGAGCTTACAGTTAATTTTCATGTTGTGTTTCTGGCTCCAGAACTGCAGGACTTGGTTGCAAGAGTGGGTGGTTCATGATTCATGGAGAGCCCTTAAAACCTGGTATCAAACAAGAGATAGTGGGAAGAAGGCAGAAGTTCAATGTTCCATGAAAGTAAGATAGATATAGACAGTAATCATAATAGCTAATACTCGCATTGAATCTGCATCTCTCTAAAAACTTTGTTATAGTAATTCAGTAATCCTCAGGACAATCCTACGAAGCAGAGACCATTTTCACCCTGTACCATGAACAAAAGGTAATCAGTAATGAGAACTAGAATATGAAAGAAAACTTATAAAATTTTGCAAAGATTATATTGCAAAACCCAGAAAGTGCAACAAAGAATGATAAATCAGTAGTATTGAAATTATGAATTTAATATGCATTTATTGTTACCATAAAGAGTATGAAATGTCAAAACTCAAACTCAGATATTTGTGAACTTTAACTCACATGGATACAGGTACAAAATATATAAAAAATAATTTGTCCTTTAGTAATAAGACAATGATATTGAGACAAAGGCCCAAGTATTAAAAAGTTTTCTAAAAAAAAAATAATAATAGTAATCCCAACCAAAAATATAAGCATAAGTATCAAGAAAGACTGAATTAAAAATACAATGAAATAACCTTCAGGTTATCAAGTAGAAAGATTGTCTGGCAATATCAATCCCTGGGGGAAATGGAA
This sequence comes from Urocitellus parryii, assembly GCF_045843805.1. Taxonomy (NCBI): domain Eukaryota; kingdom Metazoa; phylum Chordata; class Mammalia; order Rodentia; family Sciuridae; genus Urocitellus; species Urocitellus parryii. The sequence goes on along the minus strand of NC_135543.1, from coordinate 9,652,592 downwards.
AATAGCATCCTCTAGTTTGTTACTAGTAGGAATGTAAACTGCTACATGTTCCTTGCATAAATGGTTTGAAATTGAATAATTGAATACATTTGGGAACCTGAAATTCAAATATTACATAACTGGCTGGGATGTGGCTCAAGGGTAGAGTGCTTGTCTAACACGTATGAGACGCTGGGTTCAATCCCAGGCAGCACCAAAACCAAAATCAATAACAAAATCCCCAAATATCACATGTCTGTATTAAAGTCCTAGGAAAACTTTACACAGGTATACCAAAAGACATTTTTATTAATAGTACTAATAACATCAACAACAAAACCACAATTAACCCTTCTAGAGGTTTATTTTTATAGAGGCTAATTTTATGTATATCCTAAGTCATTTAACAATTTAGATCTTAATACTTTAATCTTGTGAAATAGGAAGTAGCATAATTTCCAGTATTAATACACACACCCACAAAAATTAATAAAACAAGCAGGGAACATTTAATACACATCAAGATAATAGCTGCATGGATGAGATGTGGTTGCATTGGAGGTGTGGTATAATGGGCCTTCTGTACTATCATGTTCAATTTCTTATTCTGAAAGGTAGTACATGTATTTACTCTTTTATGATATATACTATATATGTACAATTGATGTATTTGAATGCATCATTCTATATATATATATATATAAAGATTCAAAGAAGTATTTCTCATTAACCAGCATTCTGCATTTTCATTTATTAGTGTACACTGTAAAGAAATGTATACACATAAATATACAAATGTTTGTGTCATCTTTGTGGCAACCCTAATCCAGAAAACAAAGTGGAGATATTTACCAGGTCAACATGAAATATATGAGTAAAACATGATAGGGCTATATGGGTAAAACAATATAGTTGTTAAATATTGATACATTGAGCTTTACTAATAAACTAGATCTTTAGGTATTGGCATATGTGTGTGTTTGTGTGTGTGTGTGTGTGTGTGTGAGAGAGAGAGAGAGAGAGAGAGAGAGAGAGAGAGAGAGAGAAACATTGGCTAAAATAAGAAATAGTTATGTCAATTTTATGTATTAATTTTCTTCAAAAGGATGAGGATCAGATAGTGATACTAAAGCAATGTTTAAGCAAGACATTAATTTGTAAAATTTTGTATTTTGAAACAATCAGAAAAAGTGTTATAAGAAAAAGTTTTTCAACATACAATGAGAAGAATATGTTCTTTCATTGCTTTCTAGCTTTCCATACTTAAAGTATTCAAGTGCTGAGGGCCATTGCCAAGTAGGAATGAAGCATCCAAATTTCCTTGCCAGCGTACCCCATGTTAAATGGACTTGCCTTGGAAATTCGCTGTGACATTGCATGTGTGTTTGAGAAAGGTGACCCTGCTCAAGGACGAGGGTGGATCCAGGTTTAGGGTGTATCCTGCAGGTTTTAGGAAGTATCCTGGTTTAGGATAATTTGGGTTTAAGGCGTTCCCGGTTTAAGACAATCTGGGTTTTAGGGCAGTTCCAGGTTGAAGGTTATTGCTGCTGGGAATAGGGCGTATCCTGCTGCCTGAGTTCCCCGTTGAGTTCTCGTGGAATTCAGAAAGTTTTTGGGACGTGAATTGGGCAGCAGAACTTGGATTTCCCCAGAACGTGTTTACAGAGGGCCCGTGTGAGTTCGGGAATAAAGAATTGCTGTTTGAATCTACAAAGCTGTGAGTGGCTCCTGATCTTGTGCCCAGCCAGACTGCGGCATTCAAGAAAGTACATTTCTTTAGAAACATATACTTTGACTTTTTGAGAAATGCCAATAAAAAGATACACACACACACACACACACACACACAAACACACACAGATGTTTTTTATTTCTTCCCTTGATTTTTTTTTAATGCAATCCTCTGCAGGCACAGGACTATAGAAGACCCAAATTCCAATTTGGGCAACAAATAAACTGAACAGGTAAACTTGCATCTTTCCAGATTCTAGCCTCAGAGGCACTTGGAGACAGACTTGCTGTCTGGCTGAAAGGCAGCATCAGTCACTTTGGTATTGAGTGCAGAGAAGGCAAGCGCAGCTCTCTTAACAGCACACTGGAGAGAGCAAAAAGCACAGCCCAGAGAAAGTCAAGAATCAGAGAAGCTCCATGCAGAAGATGGCAGGGACTCTGGGACCTGGGGATCCTTGGGAAACCTGCAGGTGGTAGAGAGGGAAAGAATGCTCATCCTTTTAAGAAGACATTCAAGAAAGTTAGCGAATAATCCAGCAACCTGGCAACCCCAACAGCGACTGAATAACTTGAAGTAGGTTAGAAATTAGGAATCTGACTACATTTATTTTCAAGTAGTCCTCAGTTCATACTACTGTCTGGGCCTCTCTCTGCTTCTGTCTTTCTCTCTCTCACAGATACACACACACACACACACACACACACACACACACATACACACACACACACACACACACACATTCATACATAGTGTTAGGCCGTAAAGACAATGAATAGGGACATTAATGGTTCTATTGCTCATATTTTTTTCTGAAACATTATCTTAATTTTGAAAAACAGAATGCCTCACTAAATTAAGGGAGCTTATATTATCTAAGGTAAACAAAACAAAACCCCATCAAATAAACATGTTGTGAGTATGAATTTCATTCTTCAGGACCTGTAGAAAAAGACCTGAAATATGTAGAACTATTTGGGCTACAATAAAATATCTTCTGTGGATTTTTTGTTTGGCTAGACCCAAATAATATATGAATACACAGCTCAATTATGATAGCAGACCACAGTTAGTCCATCTATGTCCAAGTCAACTCTCCCTGGATGTGAAATCCTCATAGATTCAACATTCTGTCCTCAAATTACTGACAGATAACAGTTTTCAGTTTCCTGGAGTTGATAAACTTATTTCCTGGACAAGTCTTCTAACTTTGGAAAGAATCATAATTAAATATAAAGCTAATAAAAATAAACACCCTCACGAATTTAATTCTTCCGTGATAAGTTTAGAGCTAAAATATTACTCATTTAAATAACCTGTGTATATTTATCATTAACATTCAGGGACCTTTAATAAAATTATCATTCTAGAGATTCTGAAAGAATTTCCTTAACATTTTAATTTTCAAATATCTAGTTAACTTTTCCAAAATTGTGATAGCTAGTTGAATTGTATCACAGCTATTTGACAATGTTTTAAAGGATATTGAAATCATTGAATGAACTTCAGCCCTGCCATACTTAATTTTTTTTATTATTGGTTACAAAACTTCTTAAAAGTTTGTAAACATTTTGCTTTTTGTCTTAGTACTTGACATATTCAAAAATAAAATTGAGCTTATTTGAAAACATAAATATCTGATGAAATATAATTGATAAGTTATAAATGAAATAAATAGACTTATGAGGCTATTGAGTTAAATTTAAAGCTAAACTGAAGCATTTTATACAATGTGTCACTTTGATGAAACAATGATAACTCTCAATTGCAGACAATTTTTTTTTTATACAAAGGAATGGGGATATAGCTCAGTTGGTAGAGTGCTTGACTCACATGCACAAGGCCCTGGGTTCAATCCCCAGCACCACAAAAAATAATAAAGAAAAGTACATGCTTACAATTAACTTTTTTCTCAGAAAAATTGCATCATAGGCAAAACTTGTTTCCTAAATATTACTTTTCTTCCATCTCTGCCATTCTGCAATATTAAGATTGCACTATCTCATGTCAGCTAAAGTTGATTCATATCATTCTGTAACTAGATAGATGGTAAATAAGCTACAAGAAACCAAGAACAGTGAAATATAAATTTTAAAATGAATTTCCAAGAACTGGGTTTATCATGATTATGACTGTAGCTCCAATATCTAATTGAATTAATTAATAATGACACTAAAACTATTTTGTTTATGAAAGCAAACAGTGCAGCAGTAGTTTGGAAGTTAGTTGATTTTGCCTTTTGTTTGAGATGAAAAAGAAACTGGAAGTTTCTGGTACAATAGCAAGAGGTGGTAGGAGGAAGTATTTTGTAAGGAGATGGTAGCTGGAGCACTAAAAGTCCCTGGGAAAATCATCAGAAATGCTGGATCATAGGTGCTGCACTACATCAGAAGTCAGGTTATGTGTTTGTTCTTGAGATGTTAATAACCACTGAAAACTGGTATCACAAGAACATTTCCCCATAGGAACATTGTCATGCAAGCCCAAACATATGGCTTTGAAACTGGAATATTTGAATTGAACGAATATGTATTCCAAACATAATTTTTGCACAAAAAACTGAGAGTCAGAATTAATAATTAGAATCTTAGACTCAAGTCCTGTAGTTTTCTAATTCTTTGACATAGAACACGTCTCTCAGCCCCATTTCTTTTACCATGAACAGTTATTATAATGCCTCATAATGTGCCAGCTGCCATTCTAAGGGTTTTGCTTATTTGGCTCAACTGAATTTTATAATAGCCTCATGGAGGGTCTTTTAATTATTTTATATCTTAAAGAGACTGAGGTGCAAGCCAGGCGTGATGGTACGCCTATAATCCCAGCAGTTTGGGAGGCTGAGACAGGAGGATCACAAGTTCAAAGCCAGCCTCAGCAATGGCAAGGCAATAAGCCACTCAGTGAGACTGTGTCTCTAAATAAAACACAAAATAGACCCAGGTATGTGACTCAGTGGTTGATTACCCCTGAGTTCAATCCCTGGTACCATATATGTATATACACACATATATAAGATCAAATCTCTATTTGAAAGCACAGAAGAGAGCATGCTTCTCTGAGTCTGAATGAATATTGGGAGAATTAAAAATCACTTACAAGGGGAAATTTTTTATCATTTTTATGTATGACTTTAAGATTTCCACAATTATAAGCCTCATTGTACATCACATATTAAAGGGTCTAAATTCAAATAGCAACAGTTCTTACACGATAATTTGTGTAACTCATGCATCCTCTGGACTACATGACATGATTCTATGAATAAAGTAGGACATAAAAGCAATCTGGGTAGCAATTTGGGTATCTTTTAAAAAATGTTTAAATAAACATTATGATTTAGTAAACTCTGCCAAGAACTGTCAAAAGAAGCAAGAAACATGAACACTTTTTAATACCAGATGTGAAGCAGTTTCTCCTAGCGAAAAGTCAGAAGACATTAGTGTCTCAGTATGGTGACAGCTAGCACCCTGGAGATTATCTCTTTAAAGTGCAGAGACAGACTGAGGAAATTAATGATATGTTTGTGTGAGATTCAACCTAAATGTCTGCATATAAAATACTGCAATAATGTTTCCTAGCAGAGTCACATTTTTAAAGTTGGCAAGATAACACAGTAAGGAATGTTAATTTCACCTTTGAAATCCGTATTCTGCTTTATGAGAATATGGAACACTAGCTACAATTTTGTCCCATGCCAGGAGTTTTAGCAATAGGAAAATCAGAAGCAGAAATTTGGCTTGAGTTCTACTTATTAAGCGTAGTGCTCTATGGGGCTGTTCTGACCCCACATGGCGATTAGAATGTCCAGTCAAGACATGTACCTGCAGGGCTCTATCCAATCCAGAGAGGGCAAACTAAAAAACTAAGGGAAAACAGCACTAAAGTTAATATATATTACATATTAGTGTCATGGGAAGATGTTGATTACATATTAATTTTAATAATTAGATAACAAAAATGTTTATTTTATATGGCTAGTGCATATTAAATTGATTCTTTGTGTAAAAGTACATATATTTATGCACATACAAAATCCTAGAAGTATACATGCCAAGACAATAACAATATTTATCTCCATTTCAATGGCAGTATTTTTATATTTATGCATTTGTGCAGATGTATTTCATTTGTTCTGACCATGTGTAAAATTCATTTTAATTGTTGCTGTAATTGTCCACATTCTTAGGATAATCTTTCTTTCCAGCAAAGAGAGGAAAACAGAAGAAAAGTATGTTCATGTATCATCACCTCCATTCATTCAGCACAATTTCTTGTCCGTAATATTCCAGTGGATACCTCCGTGACCTATTTATCTCAAGTCTTTCTAAGTCAGGATTCTCCAGAGAAACTGAAGAATGTATATACATTCATAGTAATATATAGTGTTATATATAATATATATTATATATAATATACAAATTTCTTACATACATTATTTTTAAAATATATTTACATACAAATATAAAATTATATTCACATATATTTTTAAAATAAATATATATTACATGTGTTTTACACACATACACACATATATAGTGTTTTCCCTGATTAAAAGGATTATGTAGGGAAAAAAATAAGCAAAGCTGCCTGACATGGCTGAAGCAGGCAACTTGTTCCCAGTTTCACATGCTGCAAGGTTAAGGACTCTTCCTTGAAAGAGTAGGCTGTTCTTTGTTATCTTTTGTGTAACAAGTACTGATTTCTGTGTTTTTATGAGTCCTCCTTACCTTGTCTACAAGGCAATAACTTACTCATCTTTTAAATCTAGTTCCAAATATATATATATATATATATATATATATATATATTTTTTTTTTTTTCTTGTAAGTAATCTCTAATTAGGAATGTTGTGGCCGGCCTACAGACATTGGTATGGAGTCGGCCAGGCCGCCCACAGGTCCTAGCTCCCCAGAAGAAAGAAAGATGAAGGAAAAGATTGAAGGAAGGAGAAAGTTCCTAATCTAGAATATTATCATTTATAAGGATGCCTTAAATTGGATGCCAAGATTTCTGCCCATAAGAACTCCATGGATAATATAGAAGAGATATAAAACATATTGTGTTATCCACTATTTCCTGGGTATAGAGGAAAATGGTGACATGGGAAGATGCGATTGTGAATTTTCCCTTGGAGGGCTGGCAGGTCCCGGATTCTGCTCAGAAGAAACTGTACTAGGATTTGATGTTGGAATACTATGATAACGTGGTCCCATTGGGGTTTCAAAGCACCAAACCATTCCCACTCTCCAATTTGGAGCAAGGAGAAGAATGGTGGATGATAGATGAAGCTCAGAATGGAGTCTATACAGTCGTGGAGGCTAGCAGTCCAATGTCAGGAGGCCAGCATGCAGCCCTATCCTGCATTTTATTTAGAGACAAAGTCTCACTGAGTTGCTTAGTGCCTCCCTTTAGTTGAGGCTAGCTTTGAGCCTGTGATCCTCCTGCCTCAGCCTCCTGAGCTGCTGGACAGGAATGTGCCACCACATGTGGCATTTTATTTTTATGTGTAATTTTCATTGTATTTAACAAGAGCATAGATGTCTCACCATGAGGACTTGAAGACTCTCTCTCATAAGAGATGGCATGAAAAACTGCTATAAAATCTACTCCATACTAAAGATAAGGAAAAAAAGCAATAGGAAAATAATAGCTTTCCACAGAAAAATCAGGTTGTATTGTAGCTACATTTCTAACAAATGTTAATAAATATCAGACTACAAAGTGGAGCTGTTTCAGCAAAGCCCTATAGTGTGTTGGCTCTTAGCCCTGTCTTGTTAAAATTATTTAATTAATAACCAGGAGGAAGGCAGATAAAGGACATGGTTTTAAGATTTATAGAGGGCAGCAAGCTGGGAGGAATAACTAATGCAATAGAAATAAAATCAAGAGGAAACAAAAGGGAGTGAGCCATCTGGTAGGCTGTGTAGAAACCCAGACAAGATTTTACAGAACTGAGTCTGGCACTTTTCAAATCTCAGTGGTATAGTGTCAGAGGAGAGGAAACCTCTTTGGAGTAGTTCTTTTAAAAAGATCTGGAGATTTAATTGGATGTGTAAATACATCATGATTAGCAGGAGAAGGTACTATAAATTCCAACACAGAGAAATACTTGATTTGTAAAATAAAAGGTGAGCTTGTGCATTATATTTCACTGTTCTCCTGACTCAAGGATGATTTCAAAAACGATTTTCATTTCTGCTTTTGTCAAGTATAAAGGATTTTCTTCTGCTCTCCATCATTTCTAAATTGCTCCAGTCCTAAATCCAGTGTGCAGGGAGGGACTTAGGTCAATCCCAGGCCCTCAGGGTGCAGGCAAGAAGAGCCAGGGTTCCAAGTAGAAGTGTGAGAGCTGGGTGGAATGTTTCTGGCACAGGCGAAGGTGACTTGGAGCTCAGAGAGTGTCAGGGTGATCTCCAGGAGAAAACCGAGAATAGCTGTTCTGGGCCAGGTGAGCCTCCACACCTATCCTGGTGCTGAGATGGAAGTCTGTCCTCACCCCCTGGGGAGCGAAGTCCTCCCTCCCTTCTTCTCTTTTCTCTTCCTCTTGATTTCCTCTTTCTTTGAGAAAAATAAAACAATTACAACAGCACTAAATGCTTTCCAGTAGGTGAACCGCACTTTGCTTGCTTTTGAAAGGGAGAGGGAATTCCACACTTTATTTATTTTTTCTTTTTTTTTATTAGTTGTTCAAAACATTACATAGTTCTTGATATATCATATTTCACACTTTGATTCAAGTGGGTTATGAACTCCCATTTACACAATGAAATATTACTCTGCATTAAAAAATGACAAAATCATAGAATTTGGAGGGAAATGGATGGCATTAGAGCAGATTATGCTAAGTGAAGCTAGCCAATCCCTAAAAAACAAATGCCAAATGTCTTCTTTGATATAAGGAGAGTAACTAAGAACAGAGTAGGGAATAAGAGCATGAGAAGAAGACTAACATTAAACAGGGATGAGAGGTGGGAGGGAAAGGGAGAGAGAAGGGAAATTGCATGGAAATGGAAGGAGACCCTCAGAGTTATACAAAATTACATACAAGAGGAAATGAGGGGAAAGGGAAAAATAATACAAGGGGGAGAAATGAATTACAGTAGAGGGGGTAGAGAGAGAAGAGGGGAGGGGAGGGGAGGGGAGGGGGGATAGTAGAGGATAGGAAAGGCAGCAGAATACAACAGACATGAGTATGTCAATAAGTAAATCAGTGGAAGTGTAACTGATGTGATTCTGCAATCTGTATACGGGATTCCACACTTTAGAGTGTGCCTTTTCCCCCACATCCTCTCCAACACTTATTATTATTTGTATTCTTGATAACTGCCATTCTGACTGGGATGAGAGGAAATCTTAGAGTAGTTTTGATTCGCATGTCCCTAGTTTTAAAGATATTGAACACTTTTTCACATATTTGTTGACTGCTTGTATCTCTTCTTCTGAGAAGTGTCTGTTCAGTTCTTTAACCCATTTATTGATAGGGTTGTTTGTTTGGGGTATTAACTTTTCTGATTTCTTTATATATCCTGAAGATTGGAATTCACAACAGCTAAACTGAGGAACCAACCTAGATGCCCATCAATAGATGAATGGATAAATTAATTGTGGCATATATACACAATGGAATATTACTCAGCATTAAAAGGGAATAAAATTATGGCATTTGAAGGTAAATGAATGAAGTTGGAGAATATTATGCTAAGCGAAGTGAGCCAATCCCCAAAACACCAAAGACCAAATGTTTTCTCTGATTAGTGGATGCTGATCTATGATGGGGTAGGGGGAAGAATGGAGGAACTTTGTATTGGGCACAGGGGAGGGTGGGGAGGAGTTATGATAGGAAAGATGGTGGAATGAGATGGACATCCTTACCCTAGATACACATATAACTGCAGGATGAATTGAAATGCATTCTGCTGTCACGTACAACTAACTACAATGAATAAAAACTTTTAAAAGGTGATATTTTAATAAAAAGTTTCTTAAAAATGAGAGAGGAATAGCTAAAGGATATTACAGTTTATTGGATTTGGAGATTCTTGCATTTTTACTTTAAATGGACCATTTGTCAACTCAAATAAATGCAGATCTTGATATTTAAAAAGAAAGAGAAATAGAGAGAGAAAGAGGAAGTGGGACATATAAAATTACACCACAAGCAGGCCATGTTCCACAGCTTCTCTCTTTCTCTCCCCAGTGCTGAGGATGAATCCAGGCCCTCATGCGTGCCATGCCCAGGAAGCGCTCCACAGGTGTCTGTTACTTGACCCCTCACACCCTTCCCCACCTCACTGCTGCCTCTCCTGATGAACACCTTAGGGACACCACTGCTGTGTGACACTGGTGAGCAGCCACTTCCCACTCAGACAGAGCTTAGGGACACTCCATCCAGACATGGCAGGCCTTCCTTAATTTGCCAGAACACAGTGGAATGCTGGGCAGTAGCAGTGATCTTGTCTTTGCAAGACTACACCCGAGGTGTGTGGAAAAAGACAAAGAAATCAGACTGAGTCAGAGCTGAACCTGCCCCACGGCCCACACATTCTGGGTGATGCTGTGCTTGCTTTATCTTTCGGGTACATTCAGCCATCTCAGAGACGCTCTAGGGCCCAATGAAGCTGGGAATTTTTTAATAAACATTTAACCCAGGATTAACCTTGTTCCAGGCTCATCAAAAATGGAAACAAACAGTCCCTCAAGCAGAGAGCTTCATGCTCATACTTTTGCAGAATAGAGACTCGGGTATTGAAAACACAATCACTTTATATTCTAGCAACATGTATCTGTAATGAAAGCCAGTGAATCACTTATGTGTACCTTTGACCAGAGACCACAAGTCCACTAAAGAGCAGCTGCATGAAAACAAGGAGAAAGGGCTTGTAGAAGGAGTGTGTAAGTGAAGCTTTGCAAAAACAAATGTTTGAGGAAATGGTTTATTGGGTGATCATTCTAGTGAAAAAACAAAAAATGAAATCCAAGCCCTGTCATCACTTTGAGGTGGAGATCATTCTACCCAAATAAATAAACAAATCCATATTTTAAAAAAAAAGACTTAGAGGAAGTTTCTTTTTAAAGATTATTTTCTTTCACTTAGATCTATCCTCAAATTCATGGACAGGTACTTGTTTATTTTATTTTTAAAAAAGAAAATACAGAAAGAGTATATATACATATACTTTTTCTGTATATATATATATATATATATATATATATATATATATATATATATTTTACAAAAACATAAATGGATGTTATGGAATTTTTTTAAACTATGATCTTTTGTACTAAATAAAATATACCTTTAGGGTAAATTCCCTGAATTTGGGTTGTGGATTTAAAGTTAACACATATTTAGTTTGTTTAGATTTTTACAAATTCAGTGTGGTATGTATTGCACCAGTTTGTCTTTATACTAGATATGTATGACAACACATATTCTTTTTAGTAGAGTTTTATTACTATTCTGGTGATACTGAATAAGATGAATAGGTTAATGGACTCCAACTATGCTTTTTTTTTTTTAATGTAAAAGCCACTCCTTGAAATGAAGCTGTATAAATATTCCAAACATTCCAGCCAACTCCTTTGTGTAGGGCATCCTGAGAAAGGGAGGGGGAACAGACCTTTGTAAAATCTACTGGTTCTAACCAATAGTCTTAACTTTCCCCATTTGACCAATAGCCTTGGTAAGTTTCCAAGGTATGATTAGCATTAATGCCCCTACCCAGTAGCTATATGAACCCCTAGATTAGTACATGTAAGTGAAACCCTCATTTGGCCCCCTTTGCCCTGTGGGAACTCTGTTCTTTTCTTCTCATGTCAATACATCATACTCTTTCTTGAACATGGATTTCACTCTTAGAATTCACAAGAACCCAGAAAAGAGGCACTGGCAGGTGGCTGACATCTGTTCCAATACTATAGCAGCAAAGGCTTAAAATCTGGTTTAAATATGATGGGATTTATGTGTATATTTTTATTATGATGGAGGTCAAATATGTTTCCTTATGTTAAAATCAGATTTTTAAATGCTTTTGGTAAATTGTTTATGCTATTTTTATGTTGTTATGAGCTCCTCATGACTTTTTATCTCATTTTATGAGTTCCCTATTGTTAAATGTTACTATCTTTTCCTTCATCAATAACACAATAGTGTACATTCTTCCATTTTCCTTTTCTCTGGTTCTTTTTCACTTTCCATTGCATCTGCAATTGGTGTTTTTAGCAGCCATGCATGGTGCAAGACTATCCTTGGAATAGAAGTGGTAAAAATCAGAAAATCACTTGTGTCATTCTCTTCTGTGAAAGGTGAACTTCTTTACAGTTTCTGCTACTTTTTAATCACTCTCCAATGTCTTGTATTATTTTTTAATTTTTGTATTTTCTCTAGAGTTTGTAGTTGCTGTATGTGTCAAGGTTGTCCCAATAAGGAGTTATATATACTCAAGCAAGTAAATCATGAATCATAATTAGACTTTTCTACACTCACTTGAAGATAGGTTTCCAAAGTAATGTGATAATTTTAACCAGAGATGTTTACCTTAATGTTTTCTCAAATATACATACTCTCCCATTTTGATGTGTAGTACAAACCAAATTTTAAGAGAAAACATCAGTATTTTTGCTCTTATTTGTTACACATCATAAATATTGTTCTGAACTCAACCACCTCTCATATCACTGATAAGTCAGTCACACAGCTACAATATCTAATAAAAATAATGTTACACTGTGAGAAATGCCTTAGTCTCCAATTGTGAGTAATCAAGGTTTATGTTGGTTGAAAATTCAGACAGAATATTACTTTATCAATAATAATTTTGCTCAGCAGGGGATGTGTACATCATGAAGCTGTTAAGTTATTCCATTTGGGGTTGTTATTATACTTGCATAAAAGATAAAATTAAGCACTATGAAACAAAAGTAGCAAAATTAAGGATAAGATGTGGGATTCATTCTGTTCTTTTGGAGTAACTGTTCTGGTTCTTTACTGAAAGTGAGAGCATTTTCAAAGATACTTGTTTAACTGTAGGCTGCTTGAATAGGTGTGAGTCTCTATGTCTAATGTTCTCTAAAACTGTGAATAGTTTAGTAAGCATATAAAACCCTTCCAAAGTGTCTTTGGGAGACTTTTTCCCCTTTTATCTGCAAATTTTCTCTGTTTAGAACAGGCTGGTAAGGATTGCATCCTGGGATCTAATTTCAAGGTTATTTAAGTATCACAGGAGTGCATTGGAATGGAAAACTGGGCACTGCTAGGATGATAACCCTGTGCTCTCTGGAAACTTGAGAAATTATGATAAAGAACATTTTTAATCTAGTTTGTTGTTACTCAGAATAAATTCTGACAAATAACTCAATATTTTGTCCAAGTTTAACTATAAATTGCTATGTCCAACCTTAAAATTCACATTGAATACTGATCATTTTGCAGTACTAAGCTTTCATGTTCAAAAAATATTTAGACTTCAAAATGCAGATTTTTTTTTCAAAAGTAAAATAATATAAAGTAAATGCATTCAACATCATTGAAGATATCCATATATCTTTGCTTAGTAGGAAAGCTTGGAGTAATTTTTAGAATTTTTTCATGTACAAACTCTGTTATTGACAATTGGCCACTAGGAAAGATCACTTATATTATTTAGGTAGAATTTTCTGCATAGCCAGAGAAGGTGTTTTAAATATTCCTTCCAACTCTAAAGCTTTTTCTTCTTGAAGATTATCCACTATCTAGACAATAATATATTGTCTAGTAAGCTGAACACTCCTTACTAGTTAAAATACAAAGATACACAAATTGATAAGCATACACAAATGGATGCATACAAAAAGTTAACACACATTCTCACTGCCTAACTTAAAAAAATTACTAATTCCTTTTGAAAACACTTCAGCAAGTTGGCTTTATATGCAGTGGCTAAAATTTAGACAGAAACATCCATTCCTAGAACTCTCTTGAAAATTTTGAATTTGTATGCTTATTAATAACATTGACAATGTTTATATTTATTGGTCAACTGTATCCTATTTTTTTCCACTTTCTAAATTGTTCCTTTTCTAGACAGAATGTGCTTTCTGTTTCTCCCCAACTGTCTAAATTGAGAAAAAAACAGAAGAAACATAGATGTAATAGTCTTAGTTTTCTTAAAAGTTGGTGTCTACTCCCTTGAGAAAAGAAGAGTTCTGTAGATTGAGAAGAGCAATCCCTCACCTGTGGCCAGGGATATGTATCAGCCTGGTCACTGCAGTGAGCACTCATGTCTTCACTGAAGGAACAGAGGCTGAAAGTGAAATGACTTGTTTCTAGTTTCAGTTTTTCAAAATTTGAAAGTAGAGATGCTTTGAAATTTTGTTCTGTATGACCTCAAAACAATTAGGTATACTAGAAAGACAAACAACAACAACAAACCTGGAATAAAATTACCTCAAGAGAGAATTTTAGGCTATTAATTCTGGCTCAACTAAAGCATCTAAAGGTTGGAGGGAAATGTTTAATTTCTACACAGTATGTAGGCAGCTTTTCTGTACATGGTAAAAATGGCCATGTGAGTTGCACTTTTGAAAAAACAAATCAAGACTAAGAAAAAAGATGAACTGGAATGAACTGGCCTTCATGTATGGCTCACCAAAGTGAACTGCACAGAAACAGCCTAGGAATGCGACTCTGGTCCATGGAGAGAAGTGCTATTTACTTAATTAAACAGGACCAGTCATCAGTGGTGACACTACACCAGTGAGAAGCAGTCAAAGTTCTGGTCACCTGAAATTTTAGCTCTTTACTTTTTGTTTGATAGTAGTCTTAGAAACTTTGGATTTAATCCCAAGGAGTTTTAGACATTTTGTTATTTTCCTGTATGTCCATTTCTCCCCCATTTATTTAGTTGTGGGAGGGCACCTTTTAAGAAGAAATAATTTGGAGTTTAAGATATGAATTTTAAAAGAAAATATTAAAAAGTTATTATTGAATTGGTAAAAACCGATTATTTATTTTATAAATTTTATCACTTTGACTTCTCCCTATTTTTAAGTTGTACTATTATTATTTTTTTTACTTAGAGAGTTACACATTTTCTGTAATAAAGATATAATAAATCCTCACCAGCTTTACAGTGAAATAATGTTTTCTACCTGGTGTTCCTTTTAAAATGTTGTTGATGTTATTTTTCTGTTTTGAACATAAAGCTTTAAAAAATGTATCCCTCGATCTTTTCTTGTATGGTTGCTGACTTTGGTATGATTCTTAGAGTTATTTTCTCAGAGTAATTTGAAATGGCTGTGTTTATACTGGCACCATTAGTCCACTGTAATCTATTTTTGGTTACATGGAGGAATATAGTGTTTTGTTTTCATCATGCATAACATTTCAATCCCTAACTATTGGAGATATTAATAACCAATTTAGATGCCAAGATGAAGAATAAATTTGAAATATATCCAAAGAAATTGGCGATTAGCTCTATTAGAATTAATATTACTGAGCCCACATCTACCTTATAAATTAAAAAGCTTATTGTGGGTGCTTCTCATTCAGATAATCTTATCTACTCATATAACTTCATAAAACTGAAAGGACACTAATACGTGAGTAGAAAATATTTCTCAAGGAGAAATATTTAGATGCACTTTATGGTTTTATACATTTTCAAAATTTTCTTCAAAAAATTCCTATTTAGAAATCAAAAATATGTCATTTTGTGATTTAATTCCATAGAACTTAGTGAGAATAAAGACTATCACACTAGAAAATGCTGAGAATGAGGGAAAGTGTAAGAGGATTCCATCAGAACAAACATTTGCCAATTACTGAAAGACAGAGGCAGACAGAAGTGTTCAGGGTGTGAAAGCAGAGCCAGAGACAGCTCAGATATGGAAGGACAGGGGGTGACAGTCACCAGTTACTGCAGGAAGGCCTGAGAAACCAGAGATGGGTCAGGAGAAAGAATTTCAGGTACAGTCATTTCTCTTTACCTATAGATTCTGTATTTTTTTCAACTTGCCATTAGGAAATTTATTTGCAGTTCCAAAACCATTAATCATTGCACATGTTCATTTGGGATAGATATGCACAGAATGGCAAAAATCTTGAGACATCTGATAAGCACCTCTCAGGCTGAGATTGAACAAGGCAGTGCTCTGCCTTCTTGTTTTTAGTTTTCTGACTATAAACAAGTATGTTTTGCAGAGTCTATTTTGTGCCATTTTCAAACAATTTGGTGTTTTTTTGGTGACTTTTAGAATGGCTCTGAAGTACTGTCTGGTGTTCCTTATGCAAGAAGACTGATATAGCTTACAGAAAAAGATACAAGTGTTAGATCAGCTCCATTCAGACATTAGTTTCAAAAATGGTAAAAAAAACTAAAACATATTAAATGAGATGTCTTTAAATAAAAGCATACATTAATACCAGTTTATATATTGATTGGTTGATAAAAATGTAGTGACCAGTAGCTTCCTGAATCTGATTTAACCCAGTATTCTAGGAGTAATGGTGCAATATTTAATAATTGAGTGTCTGTAACAATTTTATACATCGAAACTACCATGAAAAACTAGAAACAACTGTAATTGATTGGGATGTTATCTACCTAATGCAGGGGATCTCCACATGTCTACACAACAGAATACCCTTTAGGGTGAGCATTTACAAGATGCAGATGCCAGGGACCATCTCAGTCCAAGGAATTCTTAATGTGCTTTGACCTGTGTTATGGTTTGTACCTGTAATGTCCTCTAAAAACTCATGTATTGATGGAAAGCATGGCTCCCCGATGCAGCAAGGTTCAGAAGCGGGGCTTTCAGTCAATGATTGATCATGAGGACTCTCTCCTCATCAGTGTATTAATCCACTTGATAGATTAATCATTAAGAGCTAATGAACTATTGGGAGATAGGAGGAAGTAGGTCATATGAGCAGCTTTTTCCCCCGACACACACTTCTTCCATGATTTTGTGCCTTGGAGTCCACTAACCACTTCTCAAACTTCTGAAAACGTGAGCCAAAATGAATCTTTCCTTCTCTAACTTGCTCTTATCAGCTATTTTGGCCACAGAAACAAAAATCTGTCTAAAAAATTTTCCTCAAGTAATTCCATAATTGTGAAAAGTTGTTGGATTGAAGGTGAGGGCATCACCTGGTATGCTGGACATCCCTCCTGGAATTTGGTGATGATGACCTGAGCTCTACTAGCTTTCTTGGCTCATGAGGCAATAATGAAAATGACAAGGGCTAAATGGCTGTTTTAGTTTATATTACCTTCTAGTACCTCCACTAGTACCTCCATAACTTTTTTTTAAATACCTTTATTTCATTTCTCTATTTTTTTTAATGTGGTGCTGAGGATCGAACCCAGGGTCTCGCATGTACAAGGCAAGCATTCTACCACTGAGCCATGCCCCTAGCCCTCAAATAACTCTTCAATGCTACCAGAATCTAAAAGCTTTTAAAATTGTCATGTAAGCCTCATTTCCACCAAAATCTATTTAACCTTGATAATCAGTTTTTGCACAAAATCACATCTCACATTCTGTCATTCTGTCATGCCACCCCCAGAAAACACACACACACACACACACACACACACACACACACACAAATCTGTTCATTCCTGCTTTCTGTTTTTCCAGGCTTGCATGGGTGCAGCTGAGCAAAACTGGGGAAAACTGGTCTCTTGCTTTCAACACATCCTTTCAAGGAGGCCATGGGACAGTCTGGCAAGGGCACAACATCACCCCACACATGCATTACTCTTCCACTCTCCCAGATGACTATTTTAAACCTTCTTTTCTCTTTCAGCTTCCAAGACCTTTTCCCTTTCATTATTCTCAGCTATTGACTCTGCTTTCTATTTCACTTGAGAAAACAGTAATAGGTGAATGAGATAAGTGGAATAATATATTTAAAGTGCTGTTAACTAAAGTCTGTATGTTCAGCAAATGTACCCTGCAAGAATGAAAGTCATATGCAAGGCAAACAAAAATTGAGAAAATATTAAGAATTATACTTAGGCAGAAAAATATGGCTATAGAAGAATGGTTTGAATAGAAAAATGGAATATAAAGAAAAAGTCAAACATATGGACAAATATAAACAAGTACTGAATGCATAAAAGAGTTATATCCACTTCTGATTTTCCTATAGTAAGCCTTAAAATAATAAGACAAATTTTTTTCTACAACTGTGAAAGTGTGGGTGGGACTAATCATCTCAAAATAATTTAAGAAATGAGAAAATTAAAAGGGAATATAGTAAATAGAGTTATAACCAAAAGATACATGATGATTATTCTAAATAAATCCAAGCATATCAATAACCACAATGAATGTAAATAGATTAAACACTCCAGATAAAAGACAATTATTGTTAGGTTATGAATAAAAATCCAATTATATTCTATTTCTAAGATGTATTCCAAAATAACATGCTACAAAATGTGTAAAAATATCAAACTTTCAAAAATCACATGCTAAAACTAAGCAGAAGGGAGTTGTCACATGTTGAAGATAAGAAATGACACAAGATGACTAAGGAAATCATCAATTTAATAAAGCCTTTATAACTCATGGTCACATAGTGTCAGTCCACACCCAAAGCCAGAAGATACTTGCAAGAGACAACTACAAAAAGGACATAGTAGTAAGTGTGGAATCAAGCAATACAGCTTTCAAGAGAGACAATAGTCTTAAATGAGGGCAGTGAAAACCAGAAATCTTTTAAAATGAGAATGGAAAATGTAATCTATCCTAACAGGAGGAAGTGGCTTGCTACCATCAGCCAGGACAAGTGTCCTCTTGAACATGAGTAATTTCATAGAACAAAGCCACTCAAGACAAAAGCAAGATGACTCCGTAACTGTGTCCTGAAGACAGAGAAGGCATAAATATTTCCTAAAACCCCACATAGTGCTTGTCCTGGTCTCACAGTTAAGATGAGTGATGGCTACTTCCTTGCCAATTAGTTTCAAACTGTCTCTATTCTTCCCTCCTTTTAGATAACATTTATTCAGATATAAAATCGTAGCATTGTCCCTACCTCCTACCTCCTGCCAATGGTGGCCCAGAATAAAATCATGCTTCTTAATTGCCTCTCACTGTAATAAGTAGCAAATCCCTACAAGTTTAGCTGGAAGGCATTCACAAAAAATTAGACCTATGTCTAATTTTTAAAAATACAAAACACAATGTGAACAGAAAATTAGAAAAAAGAAGTAAAACTGAATGATACAAATCTGAAAAGTTAAATGCCAAATTAATACAATGTCAAATACATATAAAATAGTAGGTAGAAATAGAAAAAGCTAAATTAATAATCAGATAGACTTACATAAAAGTAAAATTGCAATCAAGAAATAAAAACTGATTCTCACAAAAAGAGAAGGACCTGAATATGGGAGAATTGGCATTGAAGGTCAGTGGGAAAGAAAAGATAATTCAGTCTTCCACTTTAGGACAAGAGGTTATTCATACAGGAAAAAGAAATCTCATAATAGACAAAACAGTTAATGCTAAATACAGATGACAAAATCTGTGGCAGATGGACTCTAGAGTGATCCTTACCTACCCCAATTGTCGTCTGCATTCATGCCCTGGTATAATTCCTTGCCTATGAGTATGGAAGGGATCAGTGACTGGCTTCTAACAGAACACATCGAAAGTGAGAGGATCGGCTCCCTGATTGCATGACACTGTCTACAGAGTTTCTCTGTTGACTTTCTCCCTCCTTGGCTTTCATGAAATAAGCTGCTTCATTAAATTCAGAGGCCCACATGATAAGATATGGACGGTGCTTTCCAGCCAACAGCCAGAGAAGAACTATGGCTTTTGGACCAGCAACCCACAAGAAGCTAAATCTTGCCAACAGTCACTTGAGCACAGGAGCTGATGGCACCCCAGTTAAGCCACAGTGAGAATGCAGCCCTGGAGAGCAACCTGATGGCAGCTGTGTTAACCATCTCAAAGCACACAACGCTAAGCCAAGAGCGGCTGCCTGACCCAGAAGTATTTTGAGATTCGATGTTATTTCAGGCCACTAAGTTTATGGTACTGCTTTCATAGAACAATACAATAGACAATTAATAAAAGAGTGCTTAGAATAATATTTTAAGATGGCAAAACAGTATAAATAATAAAGTAAAATATATTGACATATTTGATTCCATTCAAATTAAGAAAACTTGTATATTTAAAGACACCACAAAGTCATACTATAAAGGTAAAAAATATAAACCAAAATGTATCCACAACACATAACCAAAAAAGGATTTGTATCAAGAATACATAGTAAACTTCAATGACTTGATAAGAAAAAGAGAACTTAATAGGTAAAGGGGTAATAGACATGACTGTGAATTTCATTTCATAAAAGAAACAAAATGGCAAGAAGAAAGATTAGTATCTATAGACATGTGCAGGCACACTTGTGTTTAAATGTTCTCAGTCATTAAAAATCAGAAAAATGCATATGAAAACCAGATGTGACATCCTTTTTATCCCATCAGAGAGTCAGAAAATATTAAGTACAGAAGGAAATCTGAAACAACAGAAACGCTTCTAGAGTGTCAATTTATATAGCCAATCTGGAAAAGAATGTGGCATCATCTATAATAGTTGAGGACACATGTTTGCATATTAACCCAGAGCCATTCTATCCTACAGAAATATTCCAGGAAGGAAGGTGAATAGGTGAGGGTAGAAAATTCTGAGTACAAGCAAAATTCGTGTATACTTTGTATGTATGTTCACTATGGAACATACTTAAGAATTGTTACAGAGAATTGTTGAAATTTGCAAAAATTATAAATATCTCCAAAACAAATCAAGCTAAAAGTTGAACAAGGTATGACATATTTATATAGTGGCACATTCATATGATGAAATATTACTGTGTTGAACATATGTGATCTTTACATAGAAACATCACATGCATTAGACACAATTTTGAACAAAGAAAATGATATAATACGTACAGTGCGTTACTATTTACTAAAGTCTGAAAACACAAAATTAGCATATGTATACATAGATATATATGTATGTGTGTATATATACCTATCTTTAATATATATTACATGTATGTGTAAGTGTGTGTTTTGAAGCTATAAAATAAAACAAAGAAATATCAAGGACAGAAGTTACCTCTAAGATGTCTGGTGGAAGCAGAGGATGTGATACTAGTTCAGAAGGACTTAACTACCAGAATTAATTGTGCATTTTTTAGGGCAGACGGTGAGTACACTCTTGTTCATTTTATTGCTATTGTTTCTGTTAACATGCATTTTTTACCTTATTGGAGAAAATATGAGAATATGAAATCTAACTTTAAATCCCAGGTTTGCCAACAACAATTTATTAATACCAAAATAGAGGATTTCCAACATTTCAGCTAGGATCAATGCATCTTTTTATTCTCCACTGATTTTTCATTATCCAAATACTACCATTGGATGGATAGGGACAGTAGAACTGGCACATGCAAGAATCAATACAACAGTGTTTTCTAATTGCTTATAGTCAACCAGTGAAAGAATATGGTCAGTAGTACCCAAGAAGAACTAAGAACAGGAAAGGAGTTCCTTTTTATTAAAGATACTAGGCTGTGAGCCCTACTAACATATCCCTATTAACTGGTCTACTGTTGGGGTGCATGCTATTCTGCTCTCCTTGCTAAATGAGTTCCTGGTAAAAGTCTCTAGTATTTGCTCCTGGGTCCCACTCTATGGTCACAAAAGAAAGAAAACATTCAAACTAACAAGCATCTTAACAAGAAAAGATACTGCAGAATGCTACTCTAATCCAAAGAATATGTGTTAATGACACAGAAATTAACAAAAAGTTATTCTACATTAGGTATAATTATATTAGTATAAACTTTTGTTATATACAGTGCTAAAGTGAATAATAATGTTATATATATTTTTATATATACATAATTACAATAATTTGTTTTTGTTAACATAAACAGAGGAGTAAATACAATTATTTACAAATTGTTTTAGGCATTTCAAGTCTAATCCATATTTAATATGGAAAAATTTAAATAGAAAATGGAATAATTGTCAATGTAGAAGTTAATATATACATATATATCCACCAAATGCAGATAAAAACAAAGTTATGCTTGATATACAAATGGGACTTATGACAGAATAAAACTGAGTGATAGCATCAAACTTCAATTTAGAAAATTCTATATCTTTGTAAATCTCAGTAGTAAATACAATATACTCTAGATAAACACAAACTTCAGAAATGATAGAGATACCAAAGTGAGAGTTAGGATAAAACTGTTTCTTGAAAGTATGAACATAAAACAATGATACTTCTAAATCATGATTTTACATGTGTGTGTAACTCAGTAAAATATTAATACTAACATGAATGCACAATTCTTTGGCTTATCTCTCTTTATTCTATATGCTTGAATTATCTGAAAACACTAACATTTTTTTGCACTGGGAAAATGGTACAACTTATGACACATGGGTGTCTTTGAGCACATGTGGTAGGAGAATGAAAGCAAACCCACCTCTGCTATCTCTCTTTCTCCTTCAAGTCAATAAGACTAGAGAATCTGAGGTGGTCACAAAGGGGAACAGTTATTTTTCTATTAATTTTCACACTTAATTTGTTTAAAATGCTTACATCATCTATGAAGGAGTTCTCTAGATGAAGAAATAGAGGTTTAAAATTAAGAAAGAACACAGAGTCTTAGGCACACACACTGTGTGTGTGTGATCTGAAGTAAAAATGCTTCTCTTCATATCAAAACAAGGAAATGGGGGAAAGGTGAAACAAGATCGGTGAGAAACTCATCAGAACAATCAGCAGTCATATAGAAAAAAAAATGTACCTCTTAGGACAATGGAATTTGTAAGGTTTCAATGTGTGCATACGAATATATATTTTTATTTCCCTGTGTTCAACAGTGAGATATTTTAGATAGTTTTGTAATTATTGTTGGGGAAAATGAATAACTGTATGTGTGTACACTGCAGTTTGGTAAGCCTAGAGAGAAATGAGTACTTGTTATCAGGGGCACATGATCCGTGTAGCACGCTGTGCTCTTGCTAGTGCTGGAGTAGCCAGGGTGCTCAGATTAATGTCTGACAATTAACAGTAAAAACTGTCTGTTTTGTGTGAGATTAACTTTTATTATGTGCATTCTTTATACAAACTTTTAATGAGTACCTTATGAAAGTAATTTCATCCCTTCCTGGTTGTCTTCCCTGAGCTTATAAATCCCTCTTCAGAGTTTTGTGAAATGTTGTAGTAAAGCATCAAATTAAAATAGCTCAGTAAATATAAAAGAGCCATATTTAAAATTTTCACATAACTTGAACAAATCTATAACAAAATTAATCTTCTGAACAAAATAGAGGAATAAATAAATGATATATAATTAAAACAACAAACACCAACAAAATTCAACAGTAATCTTTCACCATCATATACCAAGTTCTGGAGAATTTCTGCATATCATGAATAAGGCAAGCTTGCTTATAGAAGGGTGACAGATTTTAAAGCAGGGATTAGAGCTTCTACTGCTCATTTAGTAACTAAGGAAAGTGATAGCAATGGGAGCTGAACTGACTTCCACAAGGGGAAGGACGGGCATCAAGGACTTCTCATGAGCATGCACGTGATTCTCCTTAAATGATTAAGAACAATGCCCATCCCATGTTCAGAAAAAGAAAGACAACACATGGAAGAGCACTTCATGTCTAGAATATTTGAGAAGCCGAGTCACATAAAAGTGAAATTTTATATCAATATTAACACACTTGAAAGAAAAATTAGATTCATCTCTATAGTTGGGTAATACAGAAATAGAGAAACAACATAAAATAGAATAATTGCAATGTGTTATGGAATGACTGGAGTCAGATTATAACTTGTCTTTTTAATCAAGTTTTATCTCACTAAAATCCATTCTTTTAGTTTAGACCATAACACAACCTTTATAGTAATGATTCTTCTTGAGCATCTCCCTTTTCCCCTCCCTCCCTCCCTTCCTTTCTCCCTTCAATATTTTCTTCCCCTCTTTCCTCCATTTTTCCTTCCTTCATTCTCTCATTGCCCTTCTCCTCTTTCTCTCTGGCATTGTTTATAATGCAGGGGAAAGAGCAATAAGTTGGGGGGGCTCACCCTAAAACTGACTCCATGTGAATGTGTTTGGATGACCCTGAAGTCATGGAATTGATGGGAACATTAACTTCCACTTGCTGTAGGTTCCTTTATACTAGGAACTTTGTAAAAAGAAGAAAGAGTTCCTTTATGGTCCCTAGCAGAAGTGTCAGCTCCATTGTCGTAAGGCCATGAAAGCATCCCCTGGATTGAGAGTTGTCTAGCACTGTGGAGCTGGAGGCATTTGGGGTGGTGAGGTTTTGGTGGGGAGGAGAGGAAAATAAAAGATTACTGAAGCCTGGGTCAAAGGCACTGAGTTATTCTTTTTACTGCCATCACTAGCGAAGACACACACACACACACACACACACACACACACACAGTCTGTCAGACCACACTCAAGTATCTCTCCCTCTTTAGGGCATCCCTTAATATTTGATTATAGACATAATTTTTTTTTCTTGTAGTGGGTTGGAGCAGTCAAGTAAGAATGTCAGTGGTTTTGCTCTATTAGTATTTATGGACAATTCTCAATCTCTTTGGAAGGGCTACTCATTGGTGGGATATGCTCTGAAAACAGTAAAAGCGTAAGCAAGAAAAAAAAGCGGGGGCTTCTATTCAAATAAACCAGTCATAACTTCCTCTAAATCATTAAAGTATTCTTTACTCATAACTACCTTGCTTCAGAAATAAGGAGATGAACCAAACTCACTACAGAACAGATACCACTTTCCTTGGGTGGTCATAACTACCCCTCTTCTCTCTCTTGATAATTTCTGATAGTTCTGAAGTCTTGGAGCAATCGCCTATTTCTCACCAGGCAGGTTCATAGTCAACCAACATTTGTGTTCTTCCCTCATGTAATCAATACCTTGACAGCTGATATGCATGAATTAGAGAATTAATGCATGAATGATAAATACAGGGATGATTTCTTCAGATTTTTGGAATTGGAAAAACTGCATAAATCTCTGTCAAAGTACTTATCAGTGGATTTAATTTGGATAAACCACTTGTCATGAGTTTCAAATGTATATGTAAAATAAGTACTACATAGAGCTGTGCAGTTGTATGTAATAAGATACATACAAACCTTATAATTCAATGTGTAGCACATACTAAGTGATTAATTCATGGCAGATCTTGTATTTTCAAAAGATTTCGTTGCGCTTATTACTTGAGGCATTGTTTAATATGCTTCAGGTAACTTTCGAGATGTTTCTTCTTTTTGGCAATATCATGCCTGAATAAAGATCTTACAGTGTGTAAAACGGGGAACAGAGGGGCAGACGTAGAGCACGGGCACTTAGTATGGGCATATTCTTGACATTTAAAGTTGAAGAGCCAGGACTTAGGATTGTTAGGGAACAAAGGTAAAGGCTTGCCATCAGGGTAGGGTAGGGGTGGAGTTCATGTTTACTGGATACATTGTGGGACTGTGTATCTATATTAAACTTGTCCTGCATTTTCCAACTTCTGCATCTTTTTACTCCATAGTAAATCCTAACACTACTACCCATAGACTTAAAGAAGGGGGGTATGGCAAATTATCTTAATTATACTCACATTGCTTTTAGATTTTTATTTTTAGATTAATAAATGAGACTTTTATACATAGAGACCTGACAAACTAGTTAATGACCTTCAGTCTGTTTCCTTTTTAGGTTTGTATTTTGTTGTTGTTTGTTTTGTTTTGTTGCTACCTAACTAGATAAGGTGTGAAAGAAAACAAAAACAAAAATTCTCATGGTTTGAAAGATTTAGCTGAAAATCACCTTTGGAATCAGATTCAATTAAACATGTTACTTGGGTTAAACATAATATAAATTCATATACATTACAGCTCAAGAATCTACAACTTTTTAAAATGTTAGAATTTGTCATTTTTAAAGTATCTAACATGCTCTGTGCAAAATCCAGTACCTTTTGGGCCTCAAAAGTTATTTGGATAATTTTTCTGCCAAAATATAAGTGAAATGATGGCTAGTCAGACACATTAATTTGGTTAACATATAAGAAAAAAAAATATCCAATACCTTGATATATCTTAAACATCCTGAAAGTGATGGTACAACATACTGTCTTCTATTTACATTTTTTCCTAATCAGTGAAAACTTTTCTAATTATGACCAAAGGTAATGAAGTCAAGCAGCATTGAAATTTGAAAATTATAATTTTTTACTCACTTGTAGAAAGTAAATGTGATATACTTTATATATGAAGACTGTTTAGGATCTTTAATAATGCATGAAGTTCTCTGCTTATCAATGTTGCCAATCAAAAATAAGTGGCAGACATCATGTACAAACACAAGAATGGGAAGTTATACTCCATGTATGTATGACACGTCAGATTACATTCTACTGTCACATATAACTAAAAAGAACAAAATAAAAAAATAAGTGGCACACAGGAGGGGTAACAAGTTTATAAAGGGGAATTATTAAGACATGCTAGAATGTAGGAGGGGAGTGCTTCTTTGAATATATTTGCAGCAGGCAATGTGGCAATTCCTCTTATATTCCTTGAAATTTGACATAAATAAAAATGATCCTATTCTTGCCAGGCATTTATCAATTATTTTTAAAAATAATCAAATGTCTAATATTTTGGAATCTAGGCACAGTATATATGTGGTCTTGTGTCATATTCTTGATAAAATCTGTATTTTAAAATATAAATTGAAGCACATTCAGATTTAGCTTCCTTCTCCTGAGAAGATTCTATTTCCTATCCTGTTTGGATTTTTCACTGTGGTACATTCAACTTTAGATGTGGCCTTTATATTTCATCCTAAGAAAATTCTGTCATTTTCCAACTTTGAAAGCCAAATTATCATTACATTTGTTACTTTACTTTTGGCAGCAAAACATCTTTTCAAAATTTCATTGCGATTATTTTGAATAAAATATTGCTATGTAGATTATCCCCAATTAGGTCTAAATTTTGGAAATGAACGAAGGGGTGGCTTTTACATATAGGACATGTTATATAGGTTTTCCAACAAGCGTTTCATCTTATTTGCAAGATGAGTAAAAGTACATGTACAGGCATTACCTTGTGATGCAGAACCTGAGGATGTACTAGGAGAATCACTCACCTTAGGTATTCAGGTTATAAGGCAGAAGCATGAGCATGTGTGTGCACACACACCCAATGGGTGTGTCATCCCCTTCCCCATGCAGGAGAATTTGCAAGTAAAGTCTTGAGCAACTTTCTACACTGGTTACCTAAGTTGTGGGGCTTGCAACTAATTTTTTCCTCTGGAGTAGGAATGAATGAGGATAGAGACAGGTAACTCTAAATTGCTGTTAGGATGAATGGTATGGTCCACTGTGAAGACCATTTGGGTAAACCTCCTTTCTTTTGCCACCATATATTCCCATATTCATCCTCAGAATTACTCTTTCATTTTCCACATTTCTTCTTTCCCCATTCCTCGACATGTTCCATTTAACTCTCTTCTGCTTGTGCAGGCATTTCCATACGTTCAAAAACAGCAGGGGTGGCTTCTGCTGTCTTCTCTGATACCTGCACCCATTTATAACTCTTACATTAGTCAGACCTAATACAACTTCCAACCTGGTGCCTTTTTATTTGATCTGATTTGAGATCACACATCCTGGGAATTGAAAGCAAACACTGAGACTCTGAGCAATAATGGAAACAGTGTTATCATCCATGTAGCAATTTTAAATGTTTGCTGATTGACCCTGAGATAGAATAATCTTCCTTAATAATAATAGTGTAGATTTAAGTCTTCAGTGCCCTTTTAACTTAAATTAATGTAATTTTATTCATTTTGTTATCATAAAGGGAAAATTATGGGAGTCATGGGAAGTAAATGTGGAGGAGGGGAGCAGTCTGATATCAAAATGGAAGGAAAATGATAGCCAAGTTAAGATTTAGCTGGAATGTAACATATCCACAGTTTTATCACTTTGGAGGCACATTTTGACATAATAACAAACTACTGAGACAGAACCACTTTTATCTAGGTCAGAATGACAGACTCTAAGTGTTAGAGAGCTTGAAGGAACTCCAGTTTGTAGTTTGAAGCATCAGGAAGAAGACTGCAATCTGTACAAAGATTTTCATCAAGTCTCGACACTGCCTGATAGTTTTCATCCAATACATTGTAATTACTCCACTGGCTTATAATGGCATAGCATTTTGATTTCAGAACCCAGCAAAGGAAAATGAACCACATTTGATGTTGACTACATTTATAATAAGATGCAGATGGTAAAAGAAACAGATGCCTCTGACATCATCTCCCATTTGCCTTCAATTTTGCAGACACTGGCGGTCTGTAAACTCACTCAAAAGGAAGCAAGAAAAGTCAGGCAGTTTTCCAACTCTGTCTCCAGTCTAAGAAAACACTGGCAGCAGTGGCACGGCTTTCTTTGACTCATACAGTGGTAATTCCACAAAAAAATAAATTTGAATCTGTGTCAGTCTTTAATGCAAAATTAATCATCAAAAAAAAAAAAAAAAAAGGAAAACTCCACAAATACGGGAGGTCAGCAATTAGTACCTACTGACTGTTTTGCTGGACAGTGACAAAAAGGACAGGGTGGGAATAGTGTAATGGCAAACAGCTGTAGCTTCAGGAAGTCAAAAAGAGACTTTTAAACGGACAAGCATGTCTAAAAAACCAGCCCTCAGCACCCAGACTGTTCAGACTTATTTCTTGTTATTTGTAAGTAAAAAATTTTAAGGAAACTTTCCAGGTTACTATTTCTGACTTAAAAAAAAAAAAAGTCTTTATTCTGTATTTCCATCTGCATTTCCAGAAGGAATCCTATAGTTCTGATAGGAACTTAACGCCATTTCTCCAGTGATATCACTGAGTGTTATATAAAGTAAAAGGAATTCACTTTTTTTTTCTTTTTCTTTGTGCAAGATAAGTGTGTTAAAAGACCTTTTCAAAAAGATAAGGAACTTTTGTAGTCCATCTTGAAAGGAAGAGATGCTTGGGTAAAGCAGCAACTGCAAGGCCTTTAGTAGTGTATGAGGTCCCCAGATAGATTAGCACAGTTACAGAAGAAGGCAAGTTAAACAAAATCCTTTAAAATCTTCCCATCTTCCCGGAAGCCCATGATATAATTTCATCTAACTTCTGAAACAGAAATATTTTAGCAGAAAAAAAATTCAGAAACAAAAGCAAGGAAAGTGGTAACATAAAAATAAATCCTGCTAGGCCAAATATGGTGCCTATTTTTTAAATAATCTCTCTGTGCAAATAAAAGTACACACACACACACACACACACACACACACACACACAAATACAAGAATAAACAAATTCTTCTAGTCCATATCCACAAAGCGGGTGGGGAAGCATTAGTGCAAATTTCTGCTGACCTGCAGCATTTAGTCCATAAACTTTGGATATCCTAGTCGGTCCATCAGTGTCCAGCAGATGTTTTCAATTAGTTTAATTTCATCTCTAGGCAAGTTTTGTTTCCAAACATTAGTATTAGTTGGTGATATTTCTCCTTCATATGGAAGGTAAAAAAGGTTTGTGGAAGTGGCAAACAATATTTGGTTTAAACTAGCAGGAGACAAAGGAATCCCAAGAAAAGCAAAAATCCTTTCAGTAGTTTTTTGAGGAAAATGAACAATATCTTCAAACTTGACCAGCTGGTAGCTGGTAGGCAGCAAATCTGTATTTATTCTCAAAGCTGCTGCTGTATTTGCTAGCCATAAATGAGACAATAAGGAGACAGCGTTTGATTCAGAATTTTCTAATTCTTTCTTCAATGGTTCATACTCAAAAGCATAGCCTGAATTTAAGTTACATTTGCCTCTACCTCCCTCTATTTTAAACATTTTTGCTAAGTGCTCTGGTACATTCTTCAAAGTGTAAAGACTTGGCTTACTACTGTACAGCATTGAATAAATCCATGCCCGAGGGTCTCTTACAATATACAATGCCCTCATCGAAGCTCCTAATACTTCCTGAAAAAAATGAAGCTTCAATGTCCAGCTACCGCTACTTAAACTAAGCACAGGACGTGCACTTGGGTAATAGACCAGGTGTCTCCTCAAAGCCCTAATATATTCAGCATCTCTGTCAAAAGCGCCTTTCATTCTACTTCTTTGTTCCAGCAAAGACTCTCTCCTTTTCAGTTTTCTTTTCTTGTCCTTATTTGTTGTAAAATATTGGGCCAGTTTACCCCTACTGGTCTCATGCAGATGGATGTTTTGTAAATGTAGTTTTGTGTCCTGGACTAAAGACTGCAACCAGCCTCGAAGTAAACGGAAATGCCCACTGTGGATATCTGATACCTTCCATTCACAAGCATCTACAAATGAATCAATTTCAAATTCCGTTTCAGGGATATCAATGTAGGCTGTAGGAACTCTGATGTAGAGAAAGTCACTACTGTTGAAAAAAAGTTGTTTAAGTATTTCGGCTCCGGAACCAGGAAGTGAGGTAATGACAACATCAGGAAGATCCACGTAGTGCCCCTTGGAAGACACAGACTTCTTGTTTGTCTCAGTTCCTGTTCTTGTCCATTTTGCACAGATGGGCTGAGTGCAAGTGCTCCACACATCTAGAAGCTCAATAACCCACAAGGCAATAACAAGTATTAGTATCCAACGCATTAGTTTTCTAAAAGAAAGGTAAAACCGCCATTGAAATGTTAAAATCACCAAACTAATGCACAAAATTAATCCAATTGCTATGTTAAACTTAAATCCAAAGGGGAAAATAGCTCTATCTTGTCTTACAGGCAGTACTATTGCTTGAGTACCCAAACCAAATCGGGTTATTTGGCCTTGGTCAGCCACATTGGCAAAGCCACCAAATCCCAGGTAATTGAATCTTGTTTTCAGGTTGTGGTAGTCAGTTACAATGGAAACAACGTGTTCAGTGTTATTGACATTGAGAGAAATCTGAAGTCCAGAATTGGAATTATCAATGAATCTGCAGCTGGAAACATTGACATATGGCCCATAAAAGACATATGCAATTCTTGTGATTGTGGATTCCATCTGAAAGGTCACATTAACAAACTGAGTCCACCGTTTCTTAAATTCAGCTGCTTGTTCTGCTTCCTGTATACTTGCCATGGGGCTATTGCCATGGTGATCAAACCAGAACATTTTGTAGTGTGCATCCCATACATCCATCATGGCACCATTATACCTATTCATAAACCTATATGGGATGTATTTAAAATCAATATCCAGGTTATGAAAGAAGGCACTGACAGAATCTATCGGGGAAGCTTCTTGCCTCTCAATGTGGTCAACGACTAGCAGAGTTTGAGAATTTAAGAGGAGTAAAGCACGATACACACTTTTCAGTCTCATTGCCGAAGAATAAGCAGATACTGCTTCCCCACTCACAAATATCATTTCCCCATGTTGAGAGGCAGTGATGATTTCCCCTGCTGAGTCACCAACTTCCTCACCAGTCCACTTGAGCCACTGTGCACATTCTCCCAGTTGGCCTTCCCAGGGCTTATTACATTGGCTTGAGGGTGATGGAGCAAACACCAATACATTGTTAAGGTGGCTCAACTTTGGTCCATAGAGAGCTTCAGAAACAAAAACTTGCCCATTGGGGGCAAATGTAAATGAGTTCTGATCCGGATGTTCATGTCCAGGGTTAAAGCTTCTCCACCCATCAATCCAGGAGTATGGCTGAAAGTGAACTATGTCATACACAGCTCGTCCCCCCAGCTTCCCAGATTTGAAGGACACAAAGGTATTGGTTTGTGTGTTTGGCAGCCCAGCCCCATAAGTGACAACTCCCCAGTTAGGAAATGTGTGCATCTTTGCAGTACCATAGTCAGCAGGGGGCTGTGGGGTTAGTTGTGGATCATACCAGATGTATTCTGTGTGGAGAGTACTCCACCTTTGGGCAGTGGATGGAACCATGGGTCCATCTTTAGGTCGATGCTTTCTAATTTGCTGAGCTAACCAATTTCCAGCTCCATTCTTTAAGATAAACTTATCCAAGAAAACTAGCTGACTCTCTGGACCATAAAACCAATTATAATTAGAATCTGCTATACCCACAGTTCTTTGGAAGCCTGGCAAAAGGGTGGCATAGTAGAACCAAAAGTGCATTTTTAGCCAGTTATTATCCAAGTTGTTGATATTAAAATGGCGCTGTGCCAAAAAAACATACTGCATGACTGATTTAGCTGTGTAGCTTCCATAGGCCACACCTTCATCCAAGGAGCCATCAACAATGTGATTCAATAGAAACATTGTCTTTTCCATGACATCTACTACAACCTGTTTCCATATATTTGCTTTAGATCCTTTATCTACCCCAGTAACCAAGGCTCCTGTGAGTACTGCTATCATATTGGTAGCCTGATGGTTATGGAGAAGTTGTTTGCCCCATGAGCGAACCTTGGAGTATTCATACATTTCCTCAGTAATAACCCATATTTTTTCCAGATATCTTTGTCTTCGATGATTATCTAATAAGTTATATAAAAAGTCAAAGGCAGTGGCAAAACCTGTTAATGAATGGCCAACTGGAACCTCATCTCCTGGTGCATTCTCAACCAGCCAATCTTTGTAGCTAACCATCCGGTCCATATATTCCAAGACAAATTCAAAGGCAACTTTGTCTTCTGGACATAACAAACAGTACAATGCTAAAGGAGGCAGATTGTTACCATAAATTTCATTCCACTTGGCAGCAAAATCGGCATGCTTGGGTGGAGGTAGGTAGTATGTTGGGTTGGACAGCATAACTGTCACTGCACTTCTGATAGCTCTAAAAAGATGCAAATGGCTTGTGCGAGACTTTTGTCTCATTGCTTGGATTTCTCCAGCATCAAAATATAAACTTGGATGAAGCATACTTCTCCTCAGCTTTTGGTTGGGTCTGAAATCTTGCACTTTCTGTGTCTTAAACTGATCTATATCATCTGTGAAAACTGCCCATTCAGAGTAATTACTCACAGACTCTTCAAGAGTAGAGAAACCAAACATCACTAATGTTAAAATTAGGAAATGTCCTGTAAACATTAACGCCATGATCCATGGGGAAGATACTTTCCTTAGGCATACATAACAAATAGGGTGTTTAATGTGTTTTCCATCTGGCTAATATAAAGCATATATTAAAGATCTTGATTAAACTGAATTTAAAATCTTCTATGCTGACATTCAGCTCATTCAAAGCAAGTACATTTGCCAAAAAGAGAAAATTTTACATAGTGCATGTGTATCCCTGGCACAGTTCTGTTCCAGTAAATTTCAAGGAATATTAATGCCTCTAATTTTTCTGTAACAGAGGAACAGTGGTAATAGTCAAAATTACTATAAATGCAGCGTTTACTTCCTTTACATTAGTCTATTTGAACAGAAGAGTCAAATCATACATGGTACAAGAAAGAAAAAGCACTCCAAAATTAAAATTAAGAGTCATTTGTAGCACAGCAAGCCATCACTGGTGATACACTCACCACACATGTATGACTTGTTTCTGTGTGTTTGACTGAAGACCATGGCAAAGTACTAACATTCTTGGAATGAGTGGAATCACTGATTATTCCTTTCAATCTTTTATGCTTCTTGGTTTGTGAACTATTTCTTCTTCCATTTTGGGGATAAAAACATCTTCAAAAAGTGTTCAAAGTCCCATGTGGTTTAAAAATATTCAAACTCCTGCCTTCATTTCAAATGTCTTTTCCAGGCTTACTGACTCATCAGTCTATATGACACAGGAAAGCATTTTGATGTCTTCTTCTATCAGCTTCATCAGTACAACTATAAAAATCTAATCTCTTCAGCCACCTAGGCACATCTTTTCCAATCATGGAGTAACCATCAACGGGAAAAGAAAACTCCCCTTTCATCAACAGTGACCATGCCGTCTCTTTTCTCTTCCTTTTTCATGACTCTCCTTTCTGGGGGGAAAACAAAACAAAGCAATTGTCTGAGGCTACAGGTAGCTGAAAGTGAAGGCAAACTAATGCTTTAAATACTCTACAGTCACTTGATAAAAATTTGAGAATTATAATAAAATCTAATATTATATACAATCTAAGTGATTGATAGATACAATCAAGTGATTTGTTTTCTTAGACTTATATGCACATACAAGGATTCCAACAAATGTGAGTAGATGACAAGCAGCTGTGATATATAGTCCTTTTTTTGCTTTAGTCCTTTTTTTTTTTTTTTAATGCTTTCATTAAAATGCAGTTAAAGAAGAATCCTGCTATCATTCTTGTTATTTTGGTTACAAATAACCCAGGGACATAAAAGTAAACCTTGAAAGAGCCTTTTTTTGTTGCTACTCTGGCTGAAGGTCTGGCCTTCGCCGCATCAGGAGTCTTCCCAAGGGGGAGCAGGAGGAGGAGGACAAGTAAGAGGGTCACTCCTCCAGGAGGAAGGCCATCCAGGGCGGCACGGCGGCCTCACCTGTGGCCTGCGCCAGCGTCCCCGCTCGGGCCAGCAGAGGGCGCGCGGAGCCAGCGCTGCCCGCCGCCCGCCTTCGCCGTCCCCGGTCGGTCGGCAAGAGCTCACCAAGTTTCAGTCTCGGGCAAGTCTGCTCTCCGCAGGAGATGCTGTCGCTAGGAGTTTCCCGACCCGCCCCGCCTGTTGCATTTTCTAATTCGCGTCCCACCAACCTGTCACCCCTGCCCGCGCTCGCGGCTCGCCCACCGGGACCGGCGGTCCGGGGCGGGCGACCCCCCGATGGCCCAGTGCGCTTACCTCCGGCGGCTGCGACGGGTCTGGGGCGGCGCTGGGCCCCAACAGCCGCGGCGGCGGGGAGTTGGGGACTTCGCGGCGCCGGAAGCCGGCCCCGCAGGGACCCCGCGCTCCGACGGGCTGAGCCGGCGCCAGGGGTCCTCCGCGGCGCTCGCACCCCGCGCCCCGCGGCGCTCGGGCACGCCCGCCCTCAGGGAACGCCGGACGCTCCGGGGCTGCCCCGGACCGCCGCAGGCCACCGTGGGCGGCTGGCGCACTCGGGGCAGCGTGTCCAGCAGGAGCCGCGTCGCCAGGCCGCGACGACACTGCGACCACCGCTCCTCAGCGCCAGCTCCGGCCGCGCGGCCCAGGGAGGGCGAGAGACGGCGAAGGGGGCCGGCGGCCGGGGGCGGGGCGGGGCGGGCGGGGGCGGGGCCTGGGGCGGGGAGCGGCGGCGACGCGGCCGGAGGGGCGTGGTCGGGGCGGGGGCGGGGCCAAGCGCGGCGGGGAAGCGGCGCGGAGGTTCTGGGCTGTGGCGGCCGCGGTGCGCTCTGAGGAGCCGGGCGGGAGGAGCCGGCAGTGAGGGAGCGGGAGTGCCAGGATCCCTCCGGGCTGGCGTTGAGATCATTTGGTTAAGCGAAGAGGACAAGTGTAACAGAGCCACGGGTGGATGGGGTTGAGGATATATGATGGGAGATGAGGTGATGATCCCGGTGACGTTGGTGATAACAAGGTTCACCCTCAGGAAAGAGCCAGCGCCGGAGAGGGCAGGACCACTGTCTTGGAACCCGGAGGCAGCCTGGCTGAGGTTGCCGTCATTGCAAAGCCAAGCCAAAAACGTGTATTACTATATGAAAACAACTTCAGTAGCACAGATGCAACCGACCAGGGCAAAAATAATAATAACCACGAATCAGCTTTACCAATTGAAAATAATTTTAAAGGCAGTATAAATCGGAGCAATATGGGATAAACAAGTAGAAGGAAACTCATAAAATGAACAGAAATATCCTTCCTTAGAAATCTACAAACTGGTGGAGGCAGCCCGTCTTGGTTACTCTCACATGCTTGTGCAACTCCAGAGCTTGGGATTTCCTCTTATACTAGACACTGGGAACTGCTCACAGATACCAGATTTCAGTATGACAAGACCCAATCCAAGTCTCACCATACTATCACAATTAACAGCTCAGTCGTGATAAGAATACATTTCTGTCGTAGTGGGACACCTACCCAGGTCCAAATGGCCAGTGCTTTTCCTTCAGCCCTTCAGGAACAGTATTTATTGTATTTCTTGTTTTTCAATACCCAATACTCAATCAGCTCCACTTACCAGTTGCAATTTTTCTGAATATCGGATTTCTTTTATTATCCTGATCTCTTTTATTATCTGTATACATAACTCCTTAATTTCTGAAGCCAAATTGTATGACTAGCACTGTATTGTTTCTACTTATATTCATCCCTTAAATTTTTTTTTCTTTAATGCTTACTATTTTCCCTGGCTCACTCCTGTACTCTTACGTGAAGATCCTTCGAGTTATGATTAGAATGCCATCCTCTTTGTAGGTGCTATACTTTTGTTAAAAATGAGTTGAACTTTTACAAGTGGGCTCACATAAAGCTTTGTCTCCTGTTGAGATTTATTACTAAACAAAGGTCTTTCACAATCAGAAACAGAACCTCCTGTGAATATCTGCATACTCCCTCCATGTGACCTCTGATGGAGGAAACCCCTGGGTTCCATCCTCTTTATGGAAGAATACAGTTAGGGAAAAGAAGAGCCTGTCTGCAGAAATGCGTACATTTTCTGCAGAGTTGAGCCTAGGAATTAGTTTTAGTAAATGCACTTAGTAAATAAGCAGACTGTGTCTCTGAACAAAATGTACAGATATGGCTATTTTATTCTGTGGATCCAAAGTGCCCCGTGATGCAAGGAATAAATGACTCAGGCAGAATTGGTGCACAAACATCTGCCAGACAGATATTTTAAGCTTCATCCAATCATTATATCTTCAGATTTATTAATATCAACATGATCATTCTGAATTTATAGACGAATGAAACCAGGTACAGACATTGTGGACTTTCAATTCTGCCCCATGTATCTGGGCTGAAGCTCTGGGGATGTGCTAACCCTCAGCATTCTCAAATGAGCTTTCAAGTTATTCATCTTGAACAGGCATCTTCTCACACTTGTGAAATGTGAGTGCATTGAAATAAAACAGAAGCCATGGATGAACAATCCAAATCATTGGCAGAAAGGTTGATAGGTAAATGGCACTATTAAAAATGAAGAGAGTCTTGTTTCCTGTGAACTAAAAATGGATAGCTCCAATTATTGTTCCTTCTACACATGAAGATGGTACAAAGTTAGTTAATTATAAATAATGCATCCAGCCATAGAAGGGATGAGCTATATGCTATGTTATTGTACATTAAAAACCTTTATGAGTGTGGCAAGAGACACATATACCAACAGCTGCTAAATTCAGAATCCTGAAGCAGTATCTTATTTTAATGGAAGTGAAGAACAGTACAGTCTGTTGCTCTGGGGATTTCTCTCTACATAAAATGATCTTAAATCTACATGAGATTTTTCACAGTGATTTCAAAGCACTTATAAAAATCAGTTTTCTTTATTTGCACATCTTTCAATCTATCCCCAACCACTCGACTTGCAACAGTGCTTTTCAGAATAAAATAAATTTTCGAATCAATCCCCTAGTGCAGAAGCCTTACTGTGTTCCCTCTTTCCCTCTCTCCTTCGATGGCTCCCTTCCTTGTTCTTTCCTCCCTTTAGTTCCCTCCTCTCCCCCTTCTTCCCTCCCTCCCCTTCTTCCTCCCTCTCTCCCACCCTCAGTCCCTCCTTAGTTTTTTTCATTTGTTTGTTGGTTCTTTCTCTTTACTTTTTTTAAATTTCTTTATTTCTTTCCTATTCTCAACGACTATTCCAGAGCTTAGCACTTTGTGTTGTATGTGTATTGAAAGTTGAGCATGAATTATCACCCCCATTTCATGGCAGAAGAGAAAATGTCATATAGGTCTAAAGTGGGTTGCGAAGCTGAGCAGAAGCAATGCCCCTTTTTCTTCTAACTGCTGAGAAGTTTGCTTCACACAACCCATAGTTGGAGCTATGTCTCGGGGTGACTTAATTCAAGTGACACCTAAGTCTGGGAAGCCAGCCAACATTTTAAAGAGAATTTCTGCAAGAATTTTATGTCTTGAGATAGGTAAATTCAAGTTCTAAACCTTAGAACATAAGTTAAACACTACATAGTCTTTCAGAACAATAAAATGCAAGCAGTAAAACAAACTTGACACTATATGAAGTCCTTGGGCTGAAGTCTTATTTGTCTGTGATCTATATCTCTTGTGGACTCTTGATAATCGGAACCAAGATATCCCAGAACTAATTGCTGTGCGTTTAGCAACTGATCATGCTCAGCTCTCTAATTTATCAGCTTACCCAACATACACTCATCTGAATCTGGGAATGGTTTTGCTGTTCTTTAGGATAGGCCTTCTTGCTAAGGCTTTGTCTGTGAGAGCTCAAATGCAGATTTTCTGAACCACTTACCAGGACCAGATGTATGCTAGGTTGATCCACTAACAATACTACAACTAGTATTTGCCCAAGTTTGGGGATATAGTCATTTAGAAACAGACACCAAATGCAAGTTGCAAATTTTATCGCAAAATTGGCCAGCAGTAATATGCCACACCAACAATAAAGACAAAACACAGATTTGAGGAAGGACATAGAATCTGGAAATACTCTTTAGCAATTGTTTTGAATTCAAAACATCTCAAAATGACAGGGATTTTGCCTGCAGAGTCACTAATGAAGATGTGGCTGAATGTGTTCCTTAAGTTTGTTTATCCCACTGTATGAGATTGAGTGTGACAGTATTTGGATATAAAATATTTAAACTTACTAAAGTCAAATTCTGAGGAACAGAGTTTCCTCATAAGTCTACTAAAGCTTTGTATTTATAAATGAGAAGCTTTATCACCACTGTATCTGCTTACATACAATTTTGGTTTGGCTCTAAAAGAAAATTTTAAACAAAGTAAAACTTGCAAAGGGATAACAAGATGGTTTTTCCAAGACTCTTCTCCCCCATCCTCTCTGTTCTCCTCTACTGATACCGTTGGTTCTCAGCATGGGGCAGTTTTGCCCCTCAGAGGACATTTGGCAATGTCTGGAGAAATTTGGATTATCACAGCCAGTCAGTTGTGGTGGTGGTGCTGCTGGTCATTTAACAGGTACAGGGCAGGGATGTCATTAAATGTCCCATGATGCACAAGACAGCGCCCCGCCCCCACTGCTAAAGTTATCCAGTCCAACCTGTCAACACTAAGGACACTACACCTCTCTACCCTGACCCATTGACTCTAAAAAGTAACTAGGTGTTAATTTTTGGTAGTTAAAATAAAGTCATGAACTATCTCTGACCGTTTCGGTCACCTCCTTGCAGCTCATTCCAGAGTCAGATTCAGTGTGTGAACGTACATGTCCCTCCAAACTTCACACGTTGGAACCACAATCCAACGTGATGTTGTTAAGAGGTGAGGTTTCTCAGATGTGATTGGGGTTGCCCTTGTGAGTGGAATCAGGGCTCCAGTGAAGAAGTGGAATCGACTTCCGTCCAGGGTGCCTTGTTGTCCTCTGCCTCAGTCTGTTTTGTGCTTCTGTAATAGAATACCTCACACTAGGTCCCTGGGGAAAAGCAGAGGTTTGTATCCTCACAGTTCTGGAGGCTGGGAGGTTGAAGAACAAGGCACCAACAGGTTAGGACCAGTCTTTCTACCTTGGAGATAGCACCTGAGTAAAGCATCCTCCAGGGGTTGGTAAGGAATATGTGTTCTCCTGGCAGAAGAGAGGAGAGTGGAGGACCCACTTCCAAAAATGCTTTTTTATATCAGCATTAATTTCTCCATGAGAACAGAGTCCCCAAGACCTCAACTCCTACTAGGCCCCAATTCCTAACACTGATGTATTAGAGATTAAGTTTCCAGCACATAAATTTGGGCAGGGAGACACATTCAGTACCTTCGATCTCTTTCCTCGGGAACAAACACAGCATTCATCCCTTTTATGCTTATGTAAGGTAAGGACTCACTGTGAGTCTATCTCTTGGAAACAGAAAGTAGGCTTTCACCCAGCACAATCTGTTGGCACCTTGAACATGGACTTACCTGCCTCTAGAGATGTAGGAAATAAATGTATACCTTGTTTATATGACCCCATCTATGGTATTTTGCTTTAAGAGCAGGAACAGCCTAAGACACCAGCTCTTACTAATTTGTTCACAGATGGCTTTCTGTAATCTACTACAGACTGCATACTGACTTCCTTTCTCTTTACTTGTCCTAGGACCAGCGGCTGTCTTGCCTCTTGAAAAAGCTCAGGCACAGCTGGCCATAAGCCAAATACCACCAAAGAGTAGCAAGAGTGAGGTGGCATCGGGGACATCATAAATGTCTTTCTGGTATGGACAGCAGCAAATCCTCTCCCCCCTCCCATCCCTACACTCCCCAAACCACCTTCATTATTGTCTGATTTTTTTTCTTTCTAAAAAATTGTTCTTCAAAATAAATCACTTAAACTCCCAGAATCAGAAAATCTATGCTATTGTTAAAAAGGTCTGTTTCCCAAATCTACCCCAACCCTATGGTTAAGAATCTCAGTGTGTGGCCTGGTAGTCTGTACCTTTAAATGTCCCTTGAATACTTAGGGAACTCTGAGTCCCTCTTCTAAGAGAATTCTCTTTCTTGCCTCCTTCCCTACATACCTCTGGGGCATATGTCTGAGGGTTTTGTCAACAAGAAACATCCCCAGCCTGGCAGGACAGAGATTAATTGGGGTGAGGAACTGGTGTTGCAGAATTCCTGGACAAGTGAGGAGCTGTTTTTCAACGGTTTTAATTATTGTGCATGTAAATTGTTTATTCCTGTGTGAGGAAGTGCATTGGTAGATAAAGTCAACAATAAAGGTAAATAAGATATGTAAAACAGAAGAGGGAACAAAAAAAAAAAGACAATCTAGGAATAATGAAACTTGCATTGCATGTTTTCGGGCACATTGATTAACTGGCAGCTAGCAGAGAAGTTTGTTGCCAAAACCTGAGAGATTAGCTGGGGAGCAGATGTGACAGGCTGTCTGGGAATGTTGGCCAGTAACCTCCCACCAGCGCCTCCACCTTAGATCCAGCCTGTACTACATTCCTGGGAGACCGCTTCAGTGGAAAGCTGGAAGCTAGCTCCCTCTCCTGCCCTCTCCAAGGCCAGGAGACATCTCCTCTGCTTCTGAGCACTGCTTCACTCTCTTCTTTTTCTGAGAATCAGCTTCACCGGCTCCTTCGTGGGGACATGTATACCTCTTAGCACAAATTTGTTATCGCCCGGTTCTGCCACCAGGAAGAAATTAATTGTCCTTTTTGAGCTCCAAATCCAAATGGTCAGAAAATATTACTGCTCAGCAGGGTCAGAGTTCCACTATGACTCAGTGATAGAAAGTAGTTCAGGGTCATCCACGGTATCGATCATGGTACGAGAACATAACTGGCTCATCCCTTGAAACGACCTATTTTAAAATGACACATGCAGAGGACAGTGCATCCCTTGAGAGGCATATGCGAACAATGGATTTGGTGGTGGCTATATGAGGTGGTAGAGGTTAAGGGAAAGAAGGGTAGAAGGCAGGACAGGAGCAAAAGCTCATAAATGCCCAGAGGTCATATAAAGCCAGCTGTTTTATTATTCTTACTCTCTGAAGATTATTCCTTTTGCAGAATGTATTAAATGTACCTGATCATAAAAATCACTTAGAATTGCTTGTTTAAAATGCAAACTCTGAGTTCTCAAGTGCTACCCTACAATTATAGGGGTTATAAGAGAAAGAAAGACAAGGAATGAGTATTTTTAAGTGTCATATTATCCTGTGAAATTGGCAAGTTACCCCTGAAAGGATAACCTTTTAAAATATTTCTAGCTAACAAGAGCTCCCAAATCACCCTCTGCTTACCACTCTGGTAACCATGCTATTGTCTCTGTCTATGAGAACAACTCTTTAAGATTACAGGTATGATCATGCAGTGTTTGTTTGTTTGTTTGTTTGTTTTGTGTGTGTGTGTGTGTGCCTGATTTATTACACTTATTTCACTTCCATCCATGTTGGTTTTGTATGGCTGCATAATATTTTATCATGCATACATATCA
Organism: Urocitellus parryii; assembly: GCF_045843805.1. Classification (NCBI taxonomy): domain Eukaryota; kingdom Metazoa; phylum Chordata; class Mammalia; order Rodentia; family Sciuridae; genus Urocitellus; species Urocitellus parryii. The sequence goes on along the minus strand of NC_135543.1, from coordinate 9,610,860 downwards.
TATTTTATCTCTTCATCCACTGATGGACACTTAGGTTATTCCTATTCTTAACCTCTGTGACCGCAATGGATGTAGGAGCGCAGACAAAATGATTGTCCCACAAAAATGATGACTGGGTAATGTCTATGTTAAATACCTGCATTAATTCATCCACAAGGTATACATACTTCCAAGTCATGTTATATGTGATAAACACATGTAACTCAATCAATTAAAAAATAAAATAGTGCCAATTATTTAAAATAGAGAGATTTGTTTCCAATCCAGAGAGCAATGAAGTACAATGGGAGAAGTGAAGTATACACGATTGAAGCTATGGAGCTATTCTGACCAAGATGGTAGCCACTAGCCACATGAGTTAAAAATTAAATTAATTAGAATCTAATAAAATTAAAACTTCAGTTTCTTTGTTGCACTATTGGCATTTCCAATGTTCAATGGCCACTTGTGGTTAGTGGCTGTATTATTGGCTAGCACAGACAGATTACTTCCTTTGCTGCTGAAATTTTGACTAATGTTTATATAGAAAAAAAGGGGGAAAAGTGGGAGGAAAATGCTTCATTATTTAAGTTAGGGGTACTGAGTGAGCCGTGGGTCTAACAGATTTGCTAGGTAACTGTTGCATTGATGATTATGTCAGTCTGTTTTTCATTACTGTGACCAAAACACCTGACAAGAAAAACTTAAAGAAGGAGAAGTTAATTTTGTGTTCACAGCTTCAGAGTTTAGCCCTTGGTCAGCCAACTCATTGCTCTAGCCTGAGGTGAGGCCGAAGGTCAGGGAAACAAGGTGTGATAAAAGTAAAGCTGCTCAGCTCATGGCAACCAGAAAGCAGAGAGAAGAAGGGCGCATAAAACTCAGGCCGTGCCCCCAGTGACCCAGCCCATTCACCCATATCCCACTTGCCTACAGTTACCACTCAGAAGTCCATTCAAATGGATTAATCCATCAAAGAAGTTAGGGCCTTCATAATCTAATAATTTCACCTCTTAAATTTCTACATTGCATAATATGAACATTAATAATACAAATCATAACAATGATAATGTTGGTGCATTAATCCTAATGACACTTAATCCAAGAAAGCCAAATATCTAGACTATTCTTTTAAAAAAAAAGATATTATCTGTTTTTCTAAAAAATGGCTTAAATTTTTTTGAAAACCCTGTGAAGACTAAATGAAGTACATCTGTGAGATGAATTCAGATCACACACTATAACGTTTTGAATTCTGATTGAGAAGTGGATGCACAAAAATAAATTTCCTGATTTCACCTATGTTGGTTCAATTCTACACGAGGAATTCACCTTCCTATTTCAATGCCAAGGAGAAAAGTGCGATCTTTTAAGTTACCTACTACCGCAAGTCCTCCTAGTGTGAAATACTAAAAAAAGATGACATATTCAAACAGTCATATTTCTATCTGAATAAATGCATTAAATTTCATTTTCTTAATTCATTCAATAAATATTCACTGAGAGCTCAGTAATGCATGGTACCAGACACTGGGAAACCTCAAGGGACAAACATGCCTAGCCAAATGGAACTCACAATCCTGTGGATTGAAAAGTCATAAAAGGCATGAATTATTACTTCATTTTTTTCTGTATTTTAATCATTACTTTTTCATATTTAAATGGCTTTGAAGGATCATCTATATCTTATAGCTCACTGTTTTTCAAAAGTACATTTAATTTTATTAGGGCAGGAAGTTAGTCATGAATCCAGAGCTGGAGAAATAGATCAAAACCTAAATATTGTAAGAAATCTCTAGAATGACTGCATGTTTTTTCAGAGCTTCACCCCTTCTGTTCTAACACCTGGAGTCCGGCCAGGCACAGAGCATGTTGGCTGGCGGCTGCAGAAGGAAGCCTGGAACTGCTCTTGCTGTCCCGCTTCCAGAGTTTCCAGCACAGCTAGCCAGAGACTTCCTATAGACAAGGAGGGAGCTCAGAAACACCCAGTGTGGTCATTCAGCTATTTGTCTAGGAGCGGTTGGGGACGGGAATAAGCCATTTACCCCACAACAGGCTGCAAAGCAGGCCACCGAGGAGACTGAATACGGAAGAACAGAGCACCATGCTTGGCTCACACCTCACCCTGGGCCAGAGCTTCTAACACAGCATTCCACCAAACCCAAAATGCAAAATTAAAATCATCCCTCTTGTGGGATAACTGTTTTATAGAGAAAGAGCTGGACAGAGCCATGTTTTCCAAAAGATCTTGATGATAAGAATCATCAAAGTCGCCTAATAATTCCCTAGCTGGAAATGCAATTCAGGAGGTCTCCTGTGAGATGTAGAAGACAATGTTCTTAGCAGGTACTTCATTAGTAGCCATGAGCAGAGGAGCCATGGAAACACTGCAGTGGATGGCTAGTGAGGACTTCCTTTCCCTCTTAAGTGTTGTCCTCAGCCTCTTTCTGTTTTGGCTCTTACAGATTAATGATGGCATGCCTGGAGTGTGGAGTATGGTGTCCCTGGTTTCAGTCCATCCTCTTGAGACAAAGTCTTGAGATATTAATTTCTATGAAACGTTGGGGCAGGAACATAACTTTTCTCAGTACAGATGTCCTCATATATAAGTTGCGTGGCAGTGTTACTCACTGCATAAACTAATGGAAGTTCAAGTAAGAGGTAAGTTTCTTGGCACAGAGTTTTGGGGTTGGCTCAATGAGAGCTATTTAGTTGAACAGCAGTTTAACATACTTTGTCTCACTTAATCCTCTTAACAATCAGGTGAAGGATGTATGATCAGCTCAATTCATATACAAGATATTGAAGACAAAGTCAGGATACACTCTACAGCATCTTAGGAGTGACAAAAATAGCATCCTGGTGTCTAGCAACTTGCATTCTGGATCTATCTAATTTTAAAGATGGGGAACACTTTAGGAAACATCTAGTTCAGCTCCTTCATTTTACTAGTGAAGAATCAGATCTGGTGAAGCAAGTTGAATTGGCCAATGTGAGACAGACAGGACAATGGGAACAGAATACAGGACACTTGCTGCCCATCTGCAGCAATGGTCAATGTGCCATTGTCTTCAGGAATATCCAGTGATACTTATTTCCAATGTGCTGCTTCTGATATAAAAAGAACTGATAAAATGACTCTTATATATGCTGCTTCAACTAGAGCAGCTTTTCTGAGATTTTTCTGGGCCCTATTTGTACCGAAATTCTATCAGAAGCTTTTTAAAATGCTAAATAACTGTGTCCATCAGAGACCCTTTTTGAATCAGAATCTTGATCAGGCATGAGAATTTGCATTTTTATGAAGTTTACCAATAAAATGTTAGAACGAGTTAAATAATCCATTCTGTCCTGGAGACCAGAAATGGAGCCGTCTTTTGTTGCCTCATCAGTTCCAGCAAGAATCTTAGGCTCATCCTTTCCACTTAGTTAACTTATTGAACTCAGCTGGGGTGGTATCAAATTAAGGTCAAGTGTTTCAAACTTACAAATGTATGGAAGAGCCAGAGACAGAATTCATATAATTTATACGATTTATATAAATTGGAGAATTATGAGTATAATTCTCCTGCCAGATCTATTCATCTGCCTGGAAAAAAATATACATATATATTACACACGCACACACACACACACACACACACACACTTACATATACTATGTGTGTATATATATATATATATATATATATATATATATATATATATATATATTCTATACTTCACAAGTTCCAGAATTTTCAATTCAGCAGAGAATGAGAAAAAGAGACAGGACAAACAGAAAGCCATATTCCTTGTATGGCCTTGTCTTAAAAATGACACTCCATCGTTTTTTATTCCTATGTGAGCAAGATCATGTATTTGTCTTGCTGTGGGATTCTTATTTTACTCCCTGTAGTTGTCCTCTGGATAAAGTTGATCTCATAGAAGTGGAGAGTAGAATGGTGGTTTCCAGAGTCTGGGTGCGGGAGGGGAAGAGTATCTTCAAGGGATTCAGACTTTCAGGTAGACAGAGGGAAAAAGTTCAAGATCTGTTGTACAACAGGAGGACTGGAGTTAATAATAATATATTGTATTCTTGAGAAGTGCCAAGAGAGTGGGTGGTAACAATGTAAGTTGATACATATGTAATAAGCCAGCTTTGTTCATTCTAGCAGGTGATACTTTAAAAATTATGTTGTACAAAGTGAATATATACAATTTGTTCTGTCAACTTAAAAATATTTTTAAAAAGAGAAAAAATAATAAAATTAACTGTTAAACATTCAAAAAGAGACACATAGTTAATATAAATATGCATAAATGTGACCAAGGATTAATACATAAAAATAAGTGTGCAAAAATAAAAGAGTCAAACTTATCACTTCTATATTACTCCATTCTGCATTATCTCAGTGTACACTATTTTTAACACAGCATGGATGGTTGGTATTACTATATCATAAAAGAGATGGCAAGAATATTTCCATTTAGATACTGGTAAAGGCAGATCTGACAAGACGGAAGAATAAATGTTCAATTAATTTTGTATTTATTTTCATCATTATTATGATTCTGTTGTTATTTCATATAAAAATCTCATGGTTTCAGAAAACAAAGAGACAAAATTCATATAATTTATACGATTTATATAAATTGGAGAATTATGAGTATAATTCTCCTGCCAGATCTATTCATCTGCCTGGAAAAAATATACATATATATTACACACGCACACACACACACACACACACACTTACATATACTATGTGTGTATATGTATATATATATATATATATATTCTATACTTCACAAGTTCCAGAATTTTCAATTCAGCAGAGAATTTTTCTTCATAACTTTCATATGTAAAATGAGGTAAATGCTAGAATAACACTATGTATTGTTGTTGTATCAAAACAACCATTAAAAAAAAAGAATATTTGGAATCATTAGCCTAGCACATTTTCAGGTTTGTTGATTCACTTTTTTTTCAACAAATATTAGCAGAGCTCCTATTGCATGCTAAACTCTGTGGTTAGCATTGGGTTTACCACAGTAAAAAAGGAACACTACCCCAGTTCTCATCAAGTTTAGAATCTATTGCAATAAAACAGTCCCACTACACACTCAAACTAATCCTGGAATAATTAGAAACTGAATGATAGTGAAAAATGTGCTCAGTACTATGAAAATGGATCAGGAGCATGAAGGAGTGGGCAGGGAAATCTTCCTGGTGAAAGTGGCAATTGATCTCTGAGTTGAAATCTGAACAAACTGTGAGGGGTGTAGGGAAATAGACCCCACAATGCACTGAACTTCTTATCCATCTCAGAAGTCACATATCTCCACTTACAACGAGATTCTCCATGTTTGACTCTTTCAAACAACTGATATTATCCTATCAAAGATCTTCAATGCTTTACTCCTGCTTCATTAATAACCTTTTTGTAAATCTAAGTGTTTTACCAGATAAGTGTCATGATGTCTTTCGACATTTGTTACCAGAATTTATGTTAAATTATTTTGACATCTATGAGGTTACAAACTTAAGAAGTCCCCTTTCTCCTACTGAGCTTTGCTCTACCTTGCTTTTGTTTTCCATGGGTCATGAGATGTGGTCTACCCTATCAGCCAAAAGAAAATCAAGGAGAGAGTCTTCTCTACACCTTTATGTTAGGGAAAACCTGCCTCTATGGGTTAGGATACTTTGGCTTGCTGGTTCTGTTTGGCTGGTGTGTTTGCATAGCAAGGGGTGGGGAGAGGCACAACATTTATGTGGATGGAATAGCAACTGTGAATTCCTGTGATGATGGGAAGTAGCATGTCAGAAAACCAAAACAGTGGTTTATTTGGATAGGAGGAAGTTTAGGGTAAAATCATGGGAAAGAAGATGTCTTTTTGGTTATGCTAAATAGAACAAATTAGCAAGGAGCTCAGGGGAGACCAGCTGGCCTGTGGCAAGATACAGTAGCTTCCACTAGATTGGTGGCAATGCAGGTGGGTAGATGTGGCTTAACTCAATAATGGGCTGTGAACTCTGCATTGCACTTCTTCCCCGAACCTCTGCAGTCCTTCCAACAATCTGCCATCAGCTGTTTGTATACTCACTATGAGAGACAAAGGCCTTTTACAGTCTCTCCTAAACCAGAACCTCATTCCACTTCTAGACATCTTTCTCATTACTCTCAGGTGGAGAAATCTAAGATTGATACTGTATTAATCAGCTTTTTCATCAAAATACCTGAGAGGAAGAACTTTGGGAAAGAAGGCTTATTTCAGGGTCTGATTTCAGAGGTTCAGTCCAGGGTCAGTTGACTCCATTGCTGTGGGCCCAAGTGAGGCAGAACCTCATGGTGGCAGGGCATGGGAGAAAAGGTGCTCAAAAAAGGTGCTCTCAGAATGAGAGAGGGAATGATGTGGGGAGCCCGGGACAATATATAACCCCACAGAGCATTGCCCCTGTAACCTACTCCCTTCAGCCATGCCTCACCTTCCTAGAGTTACTACCCAATAATCTATTGAAATTGTTAATTCATCAAATAGATAATTCCACTAATGAAGTTACAGCTCTGATAATCTAACACTTCACCTCTGAACGTCCTGCATTGCCTAACACATGAGCTTTAGGAGGGTCCTTTAAAGATTCAAATACTAATCAATAGTCAGGAACTTTCTGTTCTCTAGCTATCAAACCTGTGTTTTCAGGAAACAAGATTATTTCCTTTGCTTGCTTCCTGCCCCTCATTTTTCCTTCCTATTTTCCTTTCCTTCCCTTTCCTTTTTGCAGTTTACTTTTTTCCCATTCGAGCAAGGCTCAGTGCTAAAGGTCGGCCATTGCGACAGAGAAATAAAGCCCTTGCTAACGTGGAGGCTTACTTATGAGTTGGAGCATCATTCAACAAATAAATATAAAATGTAATGTAGTAACAAATGATGTTAAAAGGTAATAAATCAGATTAAGGAGCAACAGAAGTACTGGAATCCTCATGAAGAGACTGCTCTGAGGGCATGATACTGGAAGAGAAGCCAAAAGAATGAATGAAACAAATCTAGAGACTTTCAGTCTAGAGATGGGCATGGCTGATGGCATTGAAGAATAGCAAAGAAAAATTATATGAGTGGGTGTTTGTGGGGATAGGAGTTGAGGATTGAAAGAAGTAACTGAAGACCAGAGAAATGCACAGCCTGAGAAGGAGACTCAGGGCCCTGGGAAGGAGACTGCATTGTGTTCTCAAGGCAATTAGAATTAATAGGTGGTTTTGAGTAAGATGCCAATGACATTCAAATTATGTTTCAAAAACATTTATCTGATGAGCACATGGAGAATAGCTATAGTGATCCACGTGCCGTTAGGAAATCCAGAGCAGGATGCAGAAATTAGTAATTTTCTATGATGAAAAGTTCCACACCCTGACCATAGCATGTCACTGGAATGGAGTGCTCTAGGAGCTGAGAGACTTGGAAGATTCACCCGCAGGGACATTTGCAGGAAGTGGGTGAGAGCATTTCACGAGTGAGGTGGCCTCAAACGAAGTCCCCAGTGACAGTAAGGAGGGGTAGAATGTGGTAGAGTTGAACAGCATGAAATCAAAAGAACAGGGAACAATCCCAAAGCCAATCATGGACAGGATGTCAGAACTAAACAAGACGGTCACTTCAAGGATGTGTAATGTTGAAATGTGGTAAGTCTGTCTCTAGAATGCGTGCCTCCCTGTTGGGATGAAAGGAAATTCAGAAACTAAAATCTAGCCACAGTTTAAAATGATTTCAGTTATACTACCATTTGTTATGGTTAGATAGTAGGTATCCCCCAAAAGCTCATGTGTGAGATAATGCTAGAAGATGCAGAACCTAATCAGTGATAGAGATTAACTAACTGGGTGGTAACTGTGAGCAGGCTGTGGTTGGAGGCAGTGGTTCCATGGGGCCATGCCCTTGGGGATTATATTTTTTTCTATGAAGATAGGGGGAACTCTTTCTTTCTGCTTCCTGGTGTCAGGTCCTGACCTGCTTTCATCCACCAAACTGTGCCACCCTGATATTTGGCCTCCCTGGGCCAGCTGACACCGTGAACCCCAAACTAAACTTCCCCTCCTCTAATTGTTCTTCTCAGGTGCTTTGGCCATGGCAGCACAAAGCTAACTAAAACACCATATACCAGTACATTGACCAAAGTTTATATAAAGCAGTATATATAAAAGACATTAAATTTTAGGTTATATATATATTTTTTTTTTCCAAAAGAAAAATAGAATCCTATTGTGAAAAAAAAAATCCTTGATAAAGATGTTGCACAAATCAGACAAAAGAGGTGCACAACATTGAGAAATTAATTCATGGGATGAAGCTCAGGGGTAGAGAACTTACTTAGCATGCTTGTGGCCCTGGTTTTCATTCCCAGAACCACTCAATAAATCGATAAATAAATGAATAAATTCAACACTGTTTTCTCAAAAGAAGAGATAAAATTTAAGTTTGGTAAATTCTTTTATTCATTAACATATGAGACTTTCACAAATAGAGGTCAGCCTCGTGTAGATTAGTTTTTATTGTTCCCACTAAGATCAATGTTAAATACTATTTTTAATGTGAAAGAAAGTGAACATTTGTACTCATTGCACAAAGCTTTTCATTCAACATGGAAAGGAATACAAATACCAATTTAACAGAAAAACATGAAGACCAACAAAGTTTTCTTGAATTGTGGAAAGGACACTATGTGGCCCTGCAGTAAGTTACCCTTACAGAGAGGCCAGGAGCTGGCCCCTATGTTCCTGGGGACAGAGTTCCTCCTGATGCAGAGGGCCTGCTAAGGAGTCTCCAGGCGGCGAGGTCAGAGGACAGAACGGAAGGCCAAGTGTGTCTCCTCAATGTGGGTGTTATTTTCCACATATCTCTTGTTTATATTCTTTTGGCAACTTATGAGACCTGTCTAATTTTGGGTGGAAAAGCAAAGAACACTTACCAGGGCAAAAACTCTATACTAACTGGGAAGTGTTTTTGTGAACTAATGAGATTAATTCAGAGTTCCATGAAAAACAATGCATTCTTAAAGTGAAAATGTAATTCATTATTCTTATCCTTCTGTCTTCAAACCTTTCTGCTGTGCTACAAAGTAATTTAAAATGACAAATTAAATAATTCTTAAATGTGTAATTTAAAAAGAAATGCTTAGGGGAATTTAAAAATGACTCTAAATGGTCACTTTCTCCCATTCATTCTGTCAACTTAATTTCTATTATTCACTCCCAATGCCCTTATCTTTGCATTTCATACTTTTGCTATGAATAGTATTATTCAATATGCATTCAATTTGGACTCATTTTTGCTTCTTAACTACATATTAATTTTTGCAGGATGAAACCTCATACAGTTCAATAGCTTCAAATATTTCATTCCACTTTTTTAAAATTACTGTTTAAAGTTTTAAATTCTTTAGTGGTATATAGTTACCAAAACATTACAGCAAAGAAAGAAAGTCTCTATTTATTTTGAACATATACATTCTTCATCTTGTTGATCTGTAATATGACTGAATCACAAGACCTTTATATTATTGTACTGTTGATTTAATTACATCACTTGCTCTTATGAAGAAGAAAGAAGAATTGAAATAGATTGGGAAAAGTCAAGTAAATCAGAAACCTATTGAATAATTCACCTGAAAGCCTTGAAGATAACTTACTTACACCTATATTCTTTCTAAAATTAAACAAAATGTTATTTTTAAGACTATTATCTTATTCTACAGTGGTATAGATTTGGAATCTAAAAGAGAGTTTTGTGTTAAGAGATTTAATTTTTATATAGTATTTCTGTACAATTCTCTATTTGTTGGAATTATATGATTTTTAATTTCAAAATTGTGCACAGATAATGAGCTTAAAAGAAAAATAATCTGAAATTCAGTTTATTAAGGGTAAATCATGCAAATGATAACTTAATGAAAAATAAAATTTACATGCCTATAAACATTTTCTCTTCGGTTGTGACATAAGGATATCTATAAAACCAATTGCTTCATATCTCTGTTATTTAGATTATTTTCTTCACAAAAATGATAACATATTCTAAATATCTCAATTTCTAAGGCCTTATTTGTGTGTGTGTGTATTCACATACACATATATATGTGTATATATGCACATATACATACACATATACAGAAAGTATTTTATGAGCCCATAAGAAACAATTTTTCAAGATACTTTAAGGATCTAGGACTTAGATACTTTGAGATTTCTAATCTCCATTCATTTGCATTATTATCCTCTGGGTCTGCTGTAGCTCTTGATGCTGTGAACTGTAATTCACACTGAATGAACTTTCAAACCACTGGATTTAACAGTCATTCTGCCCTGGGCTCCTTGTAGCCCATACTCTAATGATAAATCCTATACTAGCTGGCCCGGTGTAGCCAAGTGGGCAGAGTTCTGTGTTCAAAAGCACTGTATCCTGTATTTGCAAATAGAACTGTGTCTTATAGGACCCCTAGAGCTTTGGCTGATTTTTGATCCTAAAACTTGAGAACAGGAAGAAACCTTGGTGGCAATATAAGCTAACTCCTTTTTGTGTCCTAGGGAAATTGTCACGGTTCCACTTGCAGATCCTAACTGCTTTACAGAATAAGAGCAACAAGAAAAGGAGGACAAGGACTCCTTCCTAGAAGAGCAATCTTAGGCAAGACCGTCCAGTACCCAAGGCCTTCAGTTAAAGGCATGTGTAACTGGAGCAAAGCATAGAGCCTGCTCACGTTGCCATCACTCACCTTTCCTGAGTGAATTGATTAGGGATAATAGAGGTGAATCTATTACAGGAAATTCTTCCTTTGGAGTCAATTGAATTATAAAGGGAGGTCATGCTAATTATTACAACTTTGTGGGATTCCAGTATCATTGCAAAGCTGGCAATAATTTTGATAGCAGATCCATTTCTGAACAAGGCAAATCAATTTGCTGAGAGAGATTAAAGAAGAAATGGAAAAGGAGACAACTATATGCCACCTGATTCACACAGTAGGGTTTATTTCTATTTTTGTTTATTTATTATTTATTTCTATTTCTACTAAATATGCCAGAATATCTTTTTCAGAGGAGAAACGAGTGAAGAGCACATTGGTAACAGTGTCAACCTGTGTGTGTGTGTTTATTTTCCTCACCAAAGTTACAGGATGCTGTCCTCTTCCAAAGAAACTGCCTAGATAACAGATCAGTGGAACTGCAGTTTGTGCCGGTGTCTCCTGTGGTGACAAAAGGGCAGTTGACTCAATTGATTTAACAGAAACTTATTCCATGGCCAAGACAGTCCCCAAAAAGTGGTGGATTTGTTATTAATAGAGTTAGAAGTGATTTTTAAAAATGTCATGGTTACTGTCCTTGAAGAAGTCACAGTTCACTGTGGGGAGATAGAAATACAAATTAATAATTACAATATGCGGTGATGATCATATCAGAAGTGAGACCCAACTGCTGAGTGAACTACTGTCCTTTGAGGTGGACACAAGTAGGGAACATGAGTGAGAAGGATGCAAAATCACAAATACAAGTACTGAAAATACAAGCAACGTTCTGGATTTACAATATATGAACGGATCATATATGCCATTGTGCCAGGGAAATTTAAGTAACACAACCACAAAGTGCAAACCATTGTTAAGGAGAAAAGGTGGATCAATAAAGGAAATGTTTAGATAAGAAAACATTCTCAAAAATTATAATTTGGTGCAGAAAAAAATGATTAAGTATAATTTATTTACTCATTGATTCAATCTTTTTTTTTCATTTTATTTTAATAAAGTGATTTAGAAACCTCAGTTTCAGGGTCAAATAATTAAATTTTTTTAAGTGATAATAGCACATGGCTCATAATATGATATTCTTTTCCAATACCCAGCTTGACCAGTAAGCTGGGAATTTTTATCTTCTGATAAAGAATCTAAAAGTTTAAATGATGCAATAAAGAAAATGTGTTACAAGATTATAGGAAAAGATTCTACTTGGTTTTATCAATGGCAATAAGAAAAAGGAGTCACTGATATTGGTTAGTGCAATTGATTTAGAAAAAAGTTGAAATCTGAAGTGTCTATACGAATGTTAATGAGGTCAGATCACAGGAATTACCAGGTAAGGGGTGAGATTAAATAGAAATGCCAAATTTGCCCCCCCCATACGTATGAAGTTTAAAAATGAGATTCCTTACTTATCAGATCAGGGGAACTAAAGAACACATTTGAAAAATGAATTTTGGGATCTATAAAAAAGAGAGATGTCACAGTGTTCCTGAGAAAGCCAAGGTACCCGGCAGGGGACAAGCTGAAGCCAGATGATGCTTATATCGCAGAGTCCTCGAAACACCAGGGAATCAGAGACACCAGGTGCCTGTGGGAGTGGGACAAAGGCCTTCAGCATGAGGATTTATTGTTCAGGACAATCCTCTGACTAGCTGAATAAAAAGGGGCTACTTGAAACCCATGTTCAGCAAATCACCTTAGCAAATAGGAACTGGAATTCTGAACACAGACTTTATATAACAGACCACAGTGAAACCCCAGTCAATTCAGTTCTCCAGTAAGTTAGAATGCTTCTTGGTTCTGTTAAAGATGAAACAATTAAGATGCCCTGTCATGACCTTTCTAAAAGTATTATATGTTATTTCTACCTGTGTGAAAATTTTTTATGGTTTCAACAATTTTATATATTTTAGTAATTGACCATGGATGAAATTCCTTTGCACACATTCACAATGATTGAAATAGAAAATAAATGTGTTTTTGTCTATTAATATTTGAAATCCTATTTATTCACACATGTATTCAATACATATTTGCTGTACAATGTACCAGGCACTATGTGAATTTTATAGATACTGAGATATGTAAAGCATGGGCTAGGTTTTAAAGTCATTCTTAGTCTGATTAGGAAGGTGGAAACCTGCAATAATTGGTATAAAATATGAGGAAAACTCTATCTTGTATATACCCTTGAATTTAAGACTCTATCTTGTATATACCTTTGTATTTCAACAACAGTGAAACAGGGTAATCATTTTTGCTGAGAAGGAATTTGCAGGAGAAGTTGCCAAAGTCTCCAGTCACCATCCACATCAACCCTCAAGCCCCACTCAGGAAAGGCACCAGGAATTCTCTGGTAGTTTCCCTTTTCCATGCTATTTCTATGCTCGGACCTTACCTTTCACTTCCATCTTCCATGAAAGACATCCCTGTCCTCTTTTATGGCTCAGATTAAACTTGCCAAATGAAAACAAAGTCAGGAACACATCTATAGTGGAGCAAGAGTTTAACCTTATTTTATTGTATACTTAGAGTAAGACTATTAATGTTTTAGATATTTCTGGCTTTATGTCCTTCTTCATTGTTCAAGAGAAAAATATTTTAACTAACATGGAGAATTTTAGGATGGCCAATACATATAGAAAGAACTAAAGTTAGGTCATTAGAGGTAAATTAGAGAACATGCATTCAGGAAAAATTTAAGATGTGAGAGTCTTTACTTGTGAGAAAGATAATACAAATCAGTATCATAGGGTTCTAGCAAATTTGAGACAAAAGGTTATCCATAATGAGTGAAGAGAGTAAATGCTGATTTGGGAGAAAAATGAAAGTTCAGTTTGGTGATAATGCATGAAGAATTTAATATATATATATATACATATAAATATATGTATATATATGTATATATATGTATATATATATATAAATACATATATATATATTTACACATACATATATGAGGTAACATGTTACTATATTTTTAAATTTCAAAAAAAGTATAACATGTTAGATTTGATGTTAATATTCGAGGAAAACATCCATATTGCTTATGTTTTACTTTATTTTGTTTTACTTAGTCAAAATGTGAGCATTCTCACTGTACTTCTGTGTGCTAGATAGTTAAATAAGGCTAAATACCTTCCTGAGGAAGAGTGGTACATTCCTCAGCCTAGACACTGTCAAACCCTGAGGTGGCAGTCTGGGAGACCCAAAGCACAAGATGAGAGGCAGATTCAGTGTGTGACTTCATGCCCATAAGTGTTCTGGTAATTCCTCAAAAGTAGGTCTGAGGGGTGATATAAAGAGGAGAATGATGTTGCCAAAAGCTTCTTTGTTCCTACTTTTGACTCTTTTAGTGGACAGCTCATAATTTACTGTTTCCTACAAAAACATTTGGGTGTCAAAACATTAAGGGTATCAGTTCTCTGTGAACAGCATCAAAAGCAATTGAGTAGGAAACTCTCCTCTAAAATGTTATAGATGCTGAGATATTGAAAAATGTATGCTTACTGGCACTGCCTTTCAAATGCTAATAAATTGGTCTTTAAATATTTTGCGTTTAACAAAGTAACCATGCACATCTAGCACTGAAGAAATAGTTGGGGTGCAGGTGTGTTGCCAAAAGATTCCTGAAAGAGTATAATTAAGCTTCCTTGAATTCTGTCATCTGGTAACCTGGTTCACTGGATCTGCAAAACTGAGAAAGAACAAGACTTGGGACCATGGTGCAGGCAGCTGCTTTCCCTAGATAAAATTTCCATCTCCTCTCTATAACACAGTTTACATATTTTTATTTTGCTGGCAGAGACTAGTTCTAAATATGTTTTCCACATTTTTTAAAATCAGAAAAGAAAGAGAAATATTTTAATATTAGTTTTAAAGTTTGTATTCATAATGAGTCATAATTGTTTTTGTTTGCACATACACCTTTGAGATTTGTTGTCATCGATGCTCCAAGAGTAAAGTGTAATACACTCATTAGAGAAACACATTTTTCTAAGCATCTCAGAGCAGAATCTGAGATACTAAGGATCAAGGAGAGAATAGGTAGCCGATATCCATATCATGAATTAAGAACAGGAAAAGAGTCATGCTGTCACACAACAAGAAAAACATGGCTTGAGTTACCAGATAGGAAAAAAAAAAACAATTAAAAAAAAAAAAAAAGGACAGAGAAAGCCATAAGGATTTGCCAGAGAAAGAAGGGAGGAAGGGAAGAAGCAGGAAAAAGTAGGTGGGACCAAAGAAAAGATGTTTTAGAAGACTGTGAAAGACCTGTCAGCTCAGCATCTTGCAGTTCCAGGGAAACAGCCCCTTTACTTTGACATATTATTATGTACACATAAGTATATATTTTATGTTATAATTATATATACATTTCCACTACATATGTTTATATAAGCATATATAAACTTATATATAAGCATATAAATAAAAATGCATGTAATTATAATACTACCTATTATAACCATTATATATTATATAATATAATATTAACTATATATTATATAATTAAAATATATAACATTATATAATTGTATGTATTATATTATATAAATATATAATGCTTTTTCTTATAACAAAATTGCAATTAAAATTGTGGATATTTTTGTAAACTTTTATCCTAAAAATACTAGCTCTTGTTTGGTATTTTTGATCATCCAGACAAGTGGTTTTTGATAAAGCAGCAATTTCGAGAAAAATGATAGTAATGTTAGAATGTTAGTAATGTCAGAATTGGAATTTATCCATATTAGGATATTTATGTATGCAAAGTCTTTCCAATTCTAAAAAAGAGGTTAGTATTTGCTGATCTAAACACTGATATATTTTAAAAATATATTCCATTTGATATGTAGTCATTTTTTCTGAATAATTAAAATAAAATCTTCAAAACACTGTAGTTGATGCAGGAAAATACAAGACTTTATTTAGAAGATTGGATACATCTACAATATAACTACTATATTTCATACAGTTCTAAAGAAACATATTTATATCTTTGAAATATTTATTATAATATCTTACTTTTTGGTACCAGGTTTTGAATGCAAAGAGGCTTTCCCACTGAACTACATCCCCAAACAAAAGTTTTTTTACTCAAACTTCTGTGACAGAAAGCTCACCAATACAGTTAGATTATGAATAATGCAAGCCAAAAGTAAAAGGACCATGTACTACTTAAACAGGATACATGTTTTATAGATTTTGGAAAGAAGATAGAGATCAGAGTATATTAATATTACATGTCCCATCAAGACTGAAAGCAGTGATCTAACAGAAGGTAATTTTTTATCACCCTTTTGTCATGCTATACTCTGAATTAGGACAATAATCAGTTTAAACAATTCAGAAATCATATAGCCACAACTGATTTTCACATTCAACTTCCTTGTAGTCACTAACTAATAAATAAAATATTTTGCCTGTAACTTTGTAGCAATTTTGTTCCTGTTGGACATGAGGGACCTCATCAGCTGTGCCATTATTGAGTGAGCAAGGACTTGGATTTCTCAGCATTCTATAGAATCTTATATTAATCTACTACAGCATATCATCTTGGTCTGGAATGCAGGAAACATGAGCTTTTAGGAACCTATCATGATCTGTCCTCAAAAGTTAAAAACAAGATGCAACTCTTCATAATTGGTGGGTCACACTGAGCCTTGTAGAAACATTTACTAATAAAAGTAAAACTCATCTGTGATGAAGGTGAAGAGAAAGAGTAGGGTTCTCTGTGATCCAACCTGTAATGCAAGATGCTTAAACCCTTGGTCCACCATACTAGCTGTGCTACATGTGAGTATAACAAATGTTGAAATCCTATAACAAATGTTGAAATCCTTCTTTGTATTGTGAAATTTCCACATGCATCTTTGGGAGCATCTGATAATCCAGTTCCCAGCTGCTCAGGATGTTCTAGGATACCTCAAAGTACTAGGCTTGATGCCCACATTGGAGATAGGAAACACTGTGATATGAAATCAGGAAATCCTAAGGATGCCTCAGTTTTGCATGTTCAATGCTACAATTTAAAAGGATGGCCACCTTGTACAGGCAGGACAACCATGCTCTCAAATATACTAGGGATTAGGAGTCCAGGAAGTGGGAATTTTGATTAGTTGGTGGAAGAACTAAGTTATAAACAGCAAATATTATTTCCTGTCCCACTGAAAAAAATAAGAATTACAGTCACTACTCATACTTTCCCATGCATTTCCTGTATCATAGCTCTTTTCCAGCACATTAAGAGACTTTCCACTTTCTACCCCTAATTGTTATGCATGGGGTATGTGTAGAATGAGTAATTTTTCAAATAACTTTCTTGTTATAAAATATTGAAGTATAGTATGACTGAGCTAGATGAGAAGGAAATATCATCAAAGATAGAAGCCAATGATATTTGAGAAAGGTTATGTTGGTAAGAAAGTGACTTGTTTTCATTTTCATACGTAAAATTATATTTTTCTGGGATGAAAGAATGGATTCTGTTGGTTTTATTGCTTGGGGATTCAGAGGTTGAAGAAAGCTCTTTGACTTGAGGGGCAGTGATTTGTGGGTGGGTTGGACAGTAACGCATGTTGAAATCCTTCTTTGTATTGTGAAATTTCCACACGCATCCTCCCGAGCATCTGATGATCCAGTTCCCCGTTTCTCTTGCACCAGAGTTGACATGCATGACAGAGGTTCTGCCAAACCCGCATTCCCATAGAAACTCAGAGCACTTGAGGAAACAGAGCATGAGGCGGACTTCTGGTGTGACATGGCTGTCAAGTCAGCAAGCGCCTGTGGAGATGGTGGCAGCAATGACCCTCTGCAGAGGAAAAAGAAGCCCCCAAGGGACGTGGGGGTGACAGCAAGGGTACTGTCCTGGGGACTTTGTGCAGAGCCCACCGATTTTTTCTTTTGTTTTATTTTTTCCTGAAAACTCAGTTGAGAATTGATTCCTTCTGCCCTTCAACAGTCCAATGAACTTCCTAATATCCCTTTATAAATAAATTCCTTCCTGCCTGCACTAAATTTAGTCTACAGCCGACCCCACACCCAACTGAGACCTGGCTGTTAGTTATCCAACACTAAGGAAATATTTTGGTGTCTCTGAATACCATTTCCATTATAAAATAAGACAATATGTAAGTGGGAGTCTTCTTGTTTCCAATAGATGTGTGTTGAATTCTCTTGATCACTCTCTTAGACTGGTTATGTTTTGTGACTTAGAACCCAAAGGGATCACATCCATGACTTTACTATTTAGTCATCATATTTACCTGGGACTGAAATTAATGATACATGTTCATAGTTCACATTTAAATGATACCAAATGATTGGCACATCCAATACATAAAGGTAAAAATTGGACAGAATGAGAGAAAAAGGAATTTAGGTAACTGTGGTGGCTAAAGCCAGAGAGTAGGAAAAAACCAGAAGGCTATTACTGCCAATGTGGAACAGGAACATTCCTACACCTGTGTCCTTTCCTTTCTGTCACACATGAGGTCACGTGCATGAGGATGTTCCACTATACTCCTCGTTGGGCCTTCTAGACAGGGGAACTCAAGGTAAAAGTAGCTAAACTTGGTTTATTTTCAAGAGCTGCCTTATAGCTTCTCTGAACTCAGTGCCATCCAAATTAAACTTCCTAGAACCATGTTGATATTATTTAAAATGAAAAGTGTGTAAATTCTCACAGAAAGAAAATAAAACTTAGATGCTTAAAAGATGCAAATACAGAGTATTTCAAAGTTCAATGGAAGAGAATGACCACATGTAAAGTCCTGTGAGTTATGTAACCTGTCTCAGCCATCATTTCCTCCACTGTGAAGGTGAATGGAACTATTAATAAATACTTTAGGTAATTATGCATGATTAAGTTAAGAAAAATGCTTAGCAATATTCTTGGTAACAAATGAGCAGTCTGTATATGTTAGTCCCATTATCTTAAAATCAGGATTAATTCATAGTTTATACATATACGATAGGGGATAGTAATTGAGGTAAATAATAAAACAACAAAAAAGGAACGGAAATCAGGATCCCAAATAGATACCCAAATATATAAGAGAATATTATTCAATATTAAAAAAAAATAGGAGATCCTTCTATTTGTGACACAGATGGGCCTGAAGGACAATGTGCTACGTTTTCACCTAGCCAGACACAGGAACAATCTGGTGGATCTCATTTGTCTGTGGAACATAAAACATCAGTTTGGAGATAAGATTGCACACACCCTTGAAGTCATTATCACCTTGCAGCCCATATACATGTCCACCAAGTACCACCATTTCCTCCCATCCTTATTATTATTGCTATTGCTATTTTATGGTAAGAACACTTAACATAAACTCTACCTTCTGAGAAAAGAATAAAATGCAGTAGTGTTGTAAACACGGTTTAATTATCTCAGGAACTTAATCACCTGCACAACTGAAACTTTGTACATTCGATCAACATCTCCCCAGACTCTGACAACAACTCTACTCTCTGCTTTTACAAGTTGGACTTGAGGAGGTTGCAAAAATTAACTATGTAGTGTCCCATGTATCAATCGTACCTAAATAAAGTGCTTAAAAAAGCATACATGAGTTACAATGCAACTGATGTGATTCAGCAATCTGTATACGGGGTAAAAATGGGAGTTCATAACCCTTTTGAATCAAACTGTGAAATATGATATATCAAGTTAGATGTAATGTTTTGAACGACCAACAATAAAAAAAAGCATACATGAATAAAAAAGAACATGAGATATGACATTTTTTTGACAGAATTAAAATGAGAAAAAGACTACGGTATGTACGGTATATACAAGAACTTGGTTTCCTATTCATGAACTGTATGATTTTTGACCAGTCATATGCTATATAGACCTGTCATTTCCCCTTCTGAAAAGTGAACAACTTGAGACATACAATCCCTTTCAAGTTTATGGAATAACTTTGATTAATTATATACATATATTTTATGTAGTTGATTGGGTTTACTTCTTAGAATACAAAGCTATATTTTAATTCTTACATTTGTTTTGATTGTTTAAAATCTAATTTTTGTTATTTGTAATTTTAAATATCAAATTTGTGTAATATAGCTTACAAGTAGGTAACCTGAAGGTTATTCTGAACTAAACTGAATTTAAGAAAGAGAGAATTCTCATTTTTCTATTTATTTAGAAGAAATATCACCATGTACTCATTTTGTAATGATTTCTTCATTTCTTGTGCTAAGTGATATCATTAGAAATATGATGAAATTTGCTGATTTTTTCATTTATTCAACAGCCACTCCTGCTAACAGTGTTTTAGCTGTAGCCTCCTTAGCACTTACCCTGCTGAGGGTTGGCGACGGCCTTGCTTTCTTCTCCAAGTGAATGACGGCTGGTAACATAAAACACTTTAACCTCCCTTCTAACCTCTTTTAGACTATGATCTGCATCTGTCCCCATCTTCCTGCCACCGCTGCTTGCCACCCCCCCCCCAGTCTCCCTTTCAGGTAAATCCTTATCTGTGCAGGTGCTCAATCACATCTCTCCTGGGACTTTGGCAATTACCACTGCTCTTCCTAGTGGGAGACTGCGGGAGTTTTTTAAAGAACCTAGATTCAAAGTCTGTCTACAGCTGTGCCTGCTGTGTGAACTTGGGTACATGACTTACAAGTCTGTGCCTGTGTTTCCTCAGCTGTAAATATGATAATGACATAACCCCCTTTGTAAGGTATTTCAGATGCCCGAGGGGAGATGCTTAGAAACTGCTTGGGAGGTGGCCCAGTGATGAGTAATTATTTCATCTTTGGCTTCTCCCTCTTTACCAGCTATTTAACCTAACATAAAGTACAAAGTCTCTTGAACCTTAAAAATCATATCTTTTCTTGTTGTTTTTCACAGTTGATTTGGGGTTGGAGGCTGCCTCACTCTTCTTCTTTCATTCTTTTCTAAGCTCGTTATGAGTTAGTGTTCATCTATTGGCTAATCAAACACAAAATCCCGTTGACTTTACCACCCATTTCTAACAACCATCCCTTCTTCTCTCTGTGGCTGCCCTAACTTGTACTTTATTATCTCTCTTTTATTCTATGTCATAGCTTCAGTCTTCTGTGGAAAAACAGAAGGGAAATTTTAACCTAAAGAAATAACAAAAACTAGAAAAAAGCAAAAAAAATGGACATATGGTAATAGATACCAATAAAGTTAGTAGTTTTAAATGTTAGTATTTTAAAAGGCTTTGAGAGCCTTCGGTGACTAGAAGATTTTGATAAACAAATGTGATCACAAATTCAAGGGCTGGGTGAAACTCATTCCAGCTGTCTTGTTGATTGAGCCAGGAGACAAGCCCGGGATTGGATGATCTGGTAGAGGTTCTCCCCAGGGACATGGTGCATTTTCCAAGCTTTTAATGCAGATTGCCTTGGAACTACTGGAAAGTTTATTTCATTTTGATGTTCCCACATCCTTCAATGTTCATTTATTTACAACTGAACCCTATATTGGGGACAAAAGGACCCATGCAATAGAGTTCTGTGAACGTGCTTCCTTTGTGATTCTTAGCTGCAGTGTCTAGGCTGTGAAGACAAAAGCTGACTGGCCTTCCCCAGAGGAAGATGAATGAGCTGATTCGTTAATAATGGTCTTGTTAATAGTTCTGCTGTGAAGAATAATTCTACTTATTTTGAAGAGAAATAAAATGTGCAGCCTACAAATGATTCCAGTAAGACTTTTTATTTTATTAGAATCATCTTGTTTCTACTTATTGGGACACAAGAAAGTTGCTCCGATTCATGTTTCCTACCCTCTGCTTCTATTTTTACCCACCCATATATTAAACTTTTGAAATATAGATTTATTTCCCAGCCACATTTTAGTAAAATGGCCCTGTGATAAATCTAGAGGTTCCCACCAGGGACATGGTTCATTTCCCAATCTTTTAATGCCGTTTGCCTTGGAACTACGGAAAAGTTATATAAATTCTTATGTCTATTTTGGTGATATTTGCTACTGTCAATTCTCAATTTCTTTATATTTTTTTTCCTCATGTTTTTATAATTAGGGTCAAAGTAAAACTCATCAATTATTTTCTAACATCAAATTCAGCATTTCTAAAATTTATTTCTGACTCCATCTTACCAAATGCCATGTCATTGTAATTTTTCAACACAAAAGGGTCACTCGCAGAGTTACTTGCTAGCACAAAGTGGATATAAAGTCATTTAATTATGAATTTGAGTGATTGCAGGCAGGGGTGGAGGGAAAAGGAGCAGTTTGGATATGCAGGAAGGGACTAGAAAGCATAGACTTTTGCCCAGTGTGGTGTCAAGGTCAGGCTCATTTTGGAAGCTGTTCCTGACAAGAAGCCAGAATCATAAAATCAGCCCACCAACAACGCGCCCCTCAAGGACAATTCCAAAGGAACTGAACCGAGGACAGTAAACAAGGCACAGGATCACGTAGAGGTATTTAGGAGGATGACAAACTGTCAACGAAGATGCAGAGCAGAAACAGGGAGCACACTTAGGCACCAGAAAAGCAGCTCCTTGGTAATGAGGAGCTAACGGCAGCCCCCAACAGTGTGGGCATTCCACTTGTGTTGTGTTTTTAAAGAAAGAACCGCTTAGAACTTAAAAACACAGCTGATGCCAGTAAGAAAACTCATCTGCTCATCACAGTCAAAGACGTGGGAAATTTTTAGTAATTGATAACAAACATGTATTATTTTTCATTCAATATTCTCGTTTGGAAACAACATAATTTAGCAAGACGAAGAAGCAAGTTTTCATCCTAGAATATGGGGGATCATAAAGAACTTAAGAAGGAGCAAAGAACCAGGCTTTATGCTATTCAGAAATAATGGAGCCAAACCCGGACATGGTAGTGTGCTCCCATAATCCCAGTGATTCTGGAGACTGAGGCAGGAGGATCAGAAGTTCAAAACCAGCCTGGGAAATTTAGTGAGACCCTGTCTCCGAATAAAGAGTAAAAATGGTTAGTGGTGTAGCTAAGGGATAGGGTTCCCCTGAGTTCAAGACCCAGTATTTAAAAACAAAAGAAAAAAACAACAGAGCTAGGAGTTACACCCAAACATGAGAATGTTCTCTTAAACATCACCCTAACTGTAGATAGGAATAAGGTCAATCTTTGACCAAGTTCGTCTTAAACACCTGGCAGGAAAGTATAGCTGAAGAACAATTATAAATGGACATTCAAAAATATTTTTCCTTTTAAATGTAACTTGATGTATACTTGCATAGACCTTACCAAAAGTAAGTAAAAGATGTAGAAAAAAATCCAAATGTATAGGCAAATAAAACTGTTAATGCTTACCGAACCTCACTTGATTGTTTCCACTGTTAGGACCTCTGGTAACTACACTTCTGTTCCTATTGCTTAGTCCAGGTCTTTCTAATAAAGTTTGTATCTTCCAGATTATAGCAGTTCCATGTTAAGAAGGTGGCCACACAAAAATATCAACACATCCCTGCAAATGAGACTGTGTCTATCTCCTTTAGAATAGTCAGGATGAGACTTTTGATCCCTGGTTAGGCAGGGTCATCACCCCTGCCAGCCTGAAGCAACCATAGCAGAAGGATTTTCACCCGCTCACCAACACTTAAGATTAAGGGATCAAGTCTCTGGAGTGAGGGAAGGAAAGATAGGGATTTAGGATAAGGAGATATAGGATAAGGAGAGAGAAATGGAGAATTTTAAGGGAAACACTATGGAGCCATTGAAATGCAAAATCAATCCATTGAGATTCAGAAAACATAATTGCAAACTTGGCCCATGCCCTTGGCTGGTGCCCTAATAAAATAAGGGACATACATAAGCTCAGGAAAACTGGAATGAAATTGTAGCTCTATCCTAGTCCATCTCCAGTCCAGCTACTGACATAGCCATTTGATAAATATTGGACCCCCAGCCCAAGTCAGGGCTGCTTCTGGAGACAGTCCACATTCTTCCCTGAATGTGTATCAATCTTAAATAAAACTCTGTCTATGCCTCGAGAACTTTTAAAAAATAAATAAATAAAATAAAACACCACCACTGCCTCTGCTTAACAACCAGCCGATGACAAGTCTATAGTCTGAGCATCAGAAATTCTGTTATCTCCTCCAAAGTTCCAGATTTCTCCACCACTGCGCTTGGGCAAATATCAGTGTGTCTGAATTTGGTCATACTTCACCCTGCCCCTTTCCACATCAACTTCTCACTCGAGTGCCTCTAATAGGTGTAACCTAGACCACTGTGTGCCTTGCCAGCAACAAAGGAGCAGAATTAACTTAGAATTTGGGAATCTACTTTGGGAGTGTAGGATGTACAAATATACTGAACTATCAGATTATTGAGATGTGTCCAAAAAATGCCAACCAATCAATAATACCAAATGGCTACACCATAGTTGATTCAGAGAAATGACTGTTCCTGTTAAAATGCCCGTAAAGGAACAGCAAGACACGGGTGAGAATTTAACCCAGCATTGAGCGATGAGAGAAGCTGCAATAAACATGACCAGTGGTCATCAAAGGAGTTTGCACAAGAATCATTTGAAGGACTCATTAACACACATATTTTCTGATATGAGTCCACTGCTTTTGGTTCTGAGGTGCTGAGGAGGCGGGGGAGATTTTACAGTCCCAACAAACTCTCAGATGAACTTGACAATGACAGTCTCAGGCCCTCATTCTGCAAATCCCTATAGTATGAGACCAAAAATATTTTCCTGTGCAAGAGCTACTAAAGTTTTCCCAAATTCATACCTGATGTTGGAATGAAAGTCAGTTGCTTATCCATTCATCAGTTGGTAGACATTTAGGTCATTTCTATATTTGCCTATTATGAATTATGTGGTGATGATGATTATTATTTTTATTTAGTTAATTTTAATTTGGTATATATGACAGAAGAATGCATTTTGATTCATTGTACACAATTGTGGCACAACTTTTCATTTCTCTGGTAGGGCACAATGTAGCATCACACCATATGTGCAGTCATACATGTACCAGGGTAATAATGTCCATCTCATTTCCCCTCTCCTCCTCTCTCCCTCCCCTTTGCCCAGTCAAAGTTCTTCCATCCCCCTGCCCCATTATGGATCAGCATCCATAACTATGATTAAAATTGTGATATATCAATACTGTGGAATACTATTCAGCAATAAAAATAAATGAAGTACTGTTACATGCCACAACAGAGATGACACTTGAAAGCATTAATACCAAGAGAAAGAAGTCAGTCATAAAAAACAGATTGTGTGATTCCACATATTAAATTTGCAAGAGAGCAAATTCATAGATACAGAAGTTTGATTAGAGTTTGCTTAGTTTTAGATCAGGAACAGTCAGGAAGAATGTGAATTGACTGAGCATAGGTGCAGTTTCTTTTCAGATAAACTGAAACATTCTAAATTAGATTTCAGTGGTAGTTGCAAGACTTTTTGAATATACTAAAGAATATTAAATGGTATATTTTAAATGGGCAAAAGATATGATATGTAATTATGTCACAATGAAGTGATTTTTTAAATGAAAAAAAGAAAGTTGCAAAATAGAGAAATAAATTATCAGTTATTTTATACTTTTGAATTAATATACCTAAATTAACTACATTATTTTTAATTAAGGCTTTAATTACCTATGTGTATTCTGGGGTTATAGAATTCCTTCAAGGGATATTAAAGTTATATGACTGTAGCAGATGTGTCCAATTAGACAGTAACTCTCAGAATTCAGAAGCACAGCCAAAAACAGACCTGGTAAGTATTCCTATTAGTAACATTACATGCCAAAGTGGCTGAAACCTTGATTTTGTGATTTAGTGTGGTTTTAGTAACTCATAAGAGAAGAAAATGAAGGCAGCATACAAATTTTAAGTGTTACAAATCTTAAGAATTTGGGAACTACTTTAGGGGAAAAGGAAAACATGTGAAAAGATATTGTACCAAAGAAGATGAATAAGCTCTATTTTCATTTTTATATTTTGTAAATAATAGCTCATATATCTATGTGAGATTCCCTAATAAAAATGATTCACTTGTGCTGACACACAATTTACCTAATAGATACAGAAACTACATCTAGAGAGAAAAATGAGGATATAAGAGAAAATATCCTCAGTAGTTATCTTTATTGTTTCTTATTATTTTCTTTTCCCCTATAGTTAATGCAGTTGCTCCAAAAGAGAGAAATGAGATTGTGGTGAGGATTGCTGCCTATGTTCTGATTGTTACATCTTATAACTTTTCTTTCTATATTAATAAACCTAAAAAATACTCGAGGTCACATGTGTCTATTGCCAATGAATATAATATTTCCTCTGTCTTCATAGAATTTAGTATTTTTCTGCCTTTCATTTCTGTTAAATTATGTGAAAGCAATCTTCCATTTTTAATTTTTTAAAATTTTGCTCAGGAAATTTGAAGGTAAAAAAAAATTATTGTGTTTTCTAGTTTGAGAAAATGCCATTTCTTAAAGCACAGAAGTCTTGACCAAATGGAGTTCTAATTGGATATATTTGGATTTTCAATTAGGTATACAGGCATGATAAATTATGCATTCAGATTACCTGTAATGCTGAATTTCTGCACCTTGAGATAATAGTTAGCCCCTGGTGATAATTACAGAACAGATGGCTCTTCCCGAAGCAGAACTACACACATCATGCAATTTAACCATGAAGGAAATGAAGAGAGAGCTTATAAAAATGAATGAAGATAGACATCTGATTAGGTGACTCAGTGCACACCAATATGTTGAGTCAGACACAAGCAAACATTCATTTTCCCTCCATTAATTCTGTTGATTTTCATAGCAACCTCATAAGTGAGAATTTAAATAAACCTGTCCTGGTTTTGCCCACCTGACAGGCAATGTGTACATGTGAAAATCAAATATTTTGTTTTAATCTGCTTTTGCCACAGTTCTCAAAATACAACCTTAACTCTTTTAGGATAAACAATAACATATTGATAGTGAGGGTTAAAAAAAATCTCTGTTTTGTCTGGAAAAGTCAAAAACAGCAGGAAACAATGCATATACCATCAATTTCACCATTTAAAGCATACAATTTAAGGGGTTTGGAAGCTTGGATATTTACTGTTTGTATTTGCCGAGTGTGCAATCATCAACCCTGTCAGTTTTATTATCCCAGGAGGACCTGGTGACCTCTGTTAGTCAGCCCCTGCCAGCTTTAGGCTGTCATCTTACAGATTTGCCTGTTCTTTGTATAGCACATAAGTAGAATCATAGAGTTGTGTTCTTTTTAACTATTTTCTTTATCTTATAATATTTCAAGTTTCATCCAGGTTATAGAATATGTCAATGTGTCATTTATTTTTTATGGCCAACTAATACTCCATTACATATATACTCAAAATTTTGATTATCTACTATTCTTCAGTTGATGTGTATTTTTATCTCGTAAGAATTGCATTGCTATGAATGTTGGTATACACACTTTTGGACTTAAATTTTCAATTCTCAGTTTTGTGGTATATAGCTACAAATTTTGTAGTATATAGCTATGATTTTCAAATTTTGTGGAACATAGCTACAATTTTCAAATTTTTAATGCTCAGTTTTGTAGTAGATAGCTACACATAGAAATGCCGGGTTGGTAAATATATTTAAAATATTGAGAAAATGCCAAATTGCTTTTGCAAGGTACTTTGCAAGGTACTTTGCCATATGACATTTTCACCAGCCAGGCGTGTGAACTCCACTTGCTTCATATTCTTGCTCACTTTTGTGATAGACCAACTTGATCTTATCCATCCTAGTGGTATAAAGCAGTACTTCACTGTATTTTTAGTCTGCATTTCCTTAATGATTAAGGATAGTGATCTTGTTTCCATGTTTGCTGTATGTCATGCCTGTAGCTTCTATATTGTAAGTTGTGTATAACTGGGACAACAATCCCCTCAAATGCTGCTCCCAATTTTAAAAATTAGCAAATGTTATATTTTATATGAGTTTCAAAGTCACAACAAAATTGAGCCAGCAAATTCAGAAACTTCCCATACACTCCTTACTCCACACATACACAACCTCTCCCCTATCATCTTACCTAAAAATCATACATTTGTTTCAATCAGTGAACTACATTGATACATCACCACAGAGTTCATAATTTTCTTTAGGGTTTACCCTGGGTGTTTCATTTTCTATAGGTCTGCACCTAGGTGCAATAATAATGTATTCACCATTGTAGTGTCCCACAAAATAGTTACATTGGCAGGAAAATATTGTGTTGTGTTTAGTCATACTTCTCTACTCTAAATCCCTCACTATCACCTTGGTTTGGCAATTTTCAGATTGTCATGTAGTTGGAATTATATGATACCTGGACTTTGCTATTAGCTTCTTGCACTTAACACTCTGCATTTAAGTTTCATCAATCCTATTTCATAGATTGACAGCTCATATCATCTTAGTGTTGAATGATATTCTATTTTTTGGATGTACCATGGTTTATTTATCTACTCACCTACCAGAAGACATCTTGGTTGCTTTGCAATTTTGAAAATTACAAATAAAATGCTGTAAGTATCCATGTGCAGACTTTCATATGGACATGACTGTGTAGTCTTCCGGATAAATATCCATATCAAGGAGCACTGTTGCTCAATCTTCTAACGTAGGCTAAGTTTTGTAAGACATTGGTAAACTACTTTCTAAACAGCTATATCACTTTCCATTCTCACTAGCAACGAAGGAGAATTCTTTTTGCTTTGCATCCTCAATAGCACTTGGTGTTTTCAGGTTTGGTTTGGTTACTGTTTTTGGTCATTCTAATAGGAGTGCAGTTTATGTTACTGTGGTTTAAAGTTGCAATTCTCTAGTGACATATGATGTTGAACACTTTTTCATATGCTTTATTGACATGCATTTGTCTTCTTTCATGAAATATCTGTGCAAGCCTTTGGCCCATTCTTAAATGGGCCTTTCTATCTTAGCATCATTAAGTTTTAAGAGTTCTTTGTACATTTTGGGTGACCATCTTTTATGAAATTTGTCTTTTGAAAATCTTTTCTCCCATTCTGTGGCTTGACATCTCATCCCCTTAGCATTGTCTTCTGAACAGGAGAGGTTTTTAATGTTAATGTTAATGTTATTTCTTTCATGGATCTGTCTTTTGTGTTTTATCTAAAATATGTCACCCCCATGCCGATTTTGTAGCTTTCTGTTTTATATTTGCATTTTGCATTTAGGTACACATTGAGTTAATATTTTCATACAGTATAGGATTAATTTATAACCACTCTATTATCTTTCATTCATCTAGATCAATTTATTATTTGCTGGGTTGGGGAGGGGGTCTGGGGATGGAACTCAGTGATGCTTTACCACTGAGTTACATCCCCGGCTTCTTTCATTTTTTATTTTGAGACAGGGTCTCAGTAAGTTTCTGGGACTGACCTTCAAATCGTGATCCTCCTGCCTCAGGCTTCCAACTTGCTATTTGTTTATTTTTGCACCAATAACACACTGCATTGACTCCTATAACATAGTGATACTTGAAGCGAAGTAATCTCATGCCCCCAACCTCATTCTTCTCATTGACTATTGAATTGACTATCCTGAGTATTTGTTATTTATACAAATATTAGAATTATTTTACTGACATCCACAAAATAGTTTGTGGTGTTTTATTGGGATGCATTGACTCTATAGAGCAATTTGGAATGAACTAGCTTCTTGACAATATTGGGTTATTCTATTCATTAACATAGGCTATTATGTATCAATATTTAATTTGCTTTTTGATTTTTTTAGTAAGTTTATAGATTTTCTTATCTAGTCATGATACACGATATATATTTTGTTATATTTCCATTTATGATTTTTACTATCTGGGATGATGCTATAAGGAGTCCTTATTTTCTAATTTAAATTCCACTTGTTCATTGCATGTATGTACAAAAAACAAGATTCACTTTTGTATATGAACCTCTCATTGGATATAAATTTTCTACAATCACCCCCTAGTGTTTTTGTTGATTCTTTCAATTTTCTACATGAAAGATCATCATATCTGTGAACAAATTTAATTTTCTTTGTTCCTTTCCAGTTTATATTCCTTTATATATTTTACTTTCTTGCCTTTTTGCATTAACTAGGACTTCCAGTAAAATTTTGAAAAATATGCTGAGCATAATCTTGCCTCATTCCTGATCTTAGTTGGAAAGTCTTATGTTTCTTACTGTAATGTTAGTTTTAATATTTTTGTAATTTTTGGTCAAACTATATTTACCAATACTTTTATCAGGGTGGAATGTCAGCTTCATAAAGCTGTTTTTTTTTTTTAAGTCATTAGGCACTGATATACAGAGTAACAAGATATTCCTCTACAAAAGTTTGTCCAGTGCTAGGTACTATTTTTTTCTTTCTCAAGGTACTGGGATTAAAACCAGGTAAGTGCTTTACCAATGAAATAAATCCTCAACCTATGTTCACATTTTTTAAAAATCTAAACTCAAATTGTAACATTTCAACTTTGAAGATTGAATTTTGCTTTGTGATTTAGGAAAAAATCTGAATAAAATTTGCTTTTGTTTTTCTAAATTATTTGACTAAAGAAATGTTAAAATAAATGAAAAAAACTGTCAGAAGAAGAAATGAAACTTATGATTTTAGATTTCTAAAACCACGCCTATGTTTAGACCTATTTTTTTACATCCAAAACAGAGCTTGCTGTTAATTTCTGCTGAACACATAAAACACACCTAGATGAAGGTCACAGACCCCCCAAGCCTGCTTCATTTTATAGTTTTACTAGAGTATTTATGGTTTTTTTTTAAGTGATCAGTGCACTAAAGGAATATGTATGCAAATTATTTATTCTTTTTAATCACTCTTCCTTCTCTAGGGATCAAGTTTTTCAGTTTAAGCGACATTTTCTTGACTTAATGAAAAATACATATTGTCAACAATGGAATTTTTAATAGACTAAACAATTAAAATAATTTTAAGACTTATTTTGAATATTTGCACTCAATTTCTATCTTAATTATCTTAGAACTATAAAAATAATAACACTGTTTACTATCTATTTATTTGTTATTATTTTTGTATAAAAACTATGGAAGGGAATAGGGATTATTGTAATTTATTTTCATGAAATCTGTAGCTATAATTTGCTTTTAAAATTTAAATGATAGAGTTACAGTTTTTGTCATAATTCTATATATTTTAATATAGCAATAATTTCATTTATTGTATTTTACCTTACATTTGATTCTTTTAAGAATTTGGAAGTTATGCCAATTAAAAATTAGATTATATTTTCTTTCTTTCTTTCTTTCTTTCTTTCTTTCTTTCTTCTTTCTTTCTTTCTCTCTTTCTTTCTCTCTCTCAGTCTCTCCCTCCCTTCCTCCCTCCCTCTTTCCCTTCCTTCCTTCCTTCCTTCCTTCCTTTTTGCTTTAGTGATTCCTTGGTAGATAATAGTAGGCAGTCTCAAAATCATTGACAATTGACTTATTATTTATTGCTCTCCCCTAATTATGCTTTTGGGAGTATATTAGATAAAAAGTAATTTAAGAAAAAGAAGTGTGCCTTTAATTTTCACATCAGTCTTTCCTACTAAGATTTAGAAAAACTGTTGTTTTTTTTCTTCCTCCAAAAGGAAGAACTCTTAAACATTTAAACATATTTGGTTTTATATCTTTAAATATAAACACTAAATCTCAGCAACAAGTCTTGCTGGAATTTTCCTGGCTGGAATCTAAGTACAATGATAATGCTACATTTGGAAAGCCCAGTGCTATTATTATTATTTTTTTCTGGACCAAATGATCATTTAGCATTTGAATTTGTGGTTGATTAGAAATGCATTCAACTATTCCTTTGGTGAATAAGCTCCAAAGAGATCAGAAAATAACAGCTCTAAATGTGCTTGTAGATGTTTCACTTAACTCAATAATAGGTTTATAAACCATTAATTTTATAATTCAATCAAGTCTTACAAGATGCTCAGATTTTAAAGGCATGTTAATATTGCATTTAAGCTCTGTCTACCTTGGCTATGTTCCTTCGTCAAATGATGTTCTTCCTTTTTTTTTTTTCCTCTGCAATTTTCTGGCCTTAAATGAACAATTATGCAAAGAACTTATTTTTTCCTGCTTCAAGCTCTTTCGTATTCCAGGAAGCTGTGTTGAAAACATAGCTAAATAAAGAAATCTCTGGAGCAGAGCTTTCTGGTGATTTTCCAAAGCAGGGTGCTCAAGTCCGTACATGACTGACAATCCTGAGTGACAGACACCTGTTCCCGAGCGGTTCTCTTCTTCTGTGTCTTGCAGGTGCACATTCTCCTTGTGTGGTCTGTGGACAAGTTTCCCCTGTTTTTACATAAACTTGATTTATTTTACCCTCCACTTTGCCTGAGATGACTCTGACTGGAAATCTTGTACCTATCTCTGACTCTACTAAGACATATTTTATCTATCTTTCATGATTTTTTAAAATTCATTATCATCAAATAGCTTTAAGGCACTGGAGAAAAAAAACCTTAAATAAATCAATAATTTCGATAGTCATGAAGCTTTCAGCTAACATTGGGGTACTTGATCCATTAATTAGTCAGTAGATTATCAGACATAATCATCATAATGGGAGGCATATGAGAGATGTGAAGCAGTCAAGGTCATTGCTCTCTCTGAGTGTGTTCATGTTTGTTTGTTTGTTTTTTTCCATTTATATACCCATCAGAAAGTCTCAACTTTTTAAAATTAATTTGTCTATTTCATATTCTCTAAAATTTGAGAATAGACAACACAAATGACTATCTTTGCTAGACTTCCTTCCTTCTCCTTCTGCATCTGGTATGATATGCACAGCCAAGTTTCACTGGTTTCATGAACGCTCTTCAGCAGTTGTGCTGGGCTCTGCATTACTTCCATCCATTTTTTTATTTCACCCTGATTTTTCCCCTCTCTTCTCTTCAAACGATATTTATCATCATACTTAAACAGAACAAAATGATAATTTGTCGAAAAAATAAATAATATTTCTTAAAGAAAAGTTCAATGTTTTATGCCATATACTTCTTCTGTAATACTCAACATATTACTGAATAGTCATTAGAATCATTATTTTCAGTTTTTTTCAGCATTTGAAATTTTTTTAATCTTAACTCTCTTTACATACAAGAAACAGAAAGAACATATGTTCACATTCATTATGTTAGATATACTCACTCATCATATAGTGTGTGACGGGCACTAGCGAACAGCAATGAGTAAGACTCATACCTCTCTTCTTGTGGAATTTGAAGGGTTTATTTTTCTTTTGTTCTGTAACAGACTTTATAATTTATATAATAGTGTACAGATTTCCAGGGCAGCCTTCACAAATTATTGAAAATATGGTGGCTTAATGGAATAGAAATGTATTCGTTCAAAGTTGAGTATTCCATAAGCCAACACCAGGACAGGAGGAGGGCTGGTTTCTCCCGGGGGCCCTGAAGGAGAATATGGTCCTGGCATCTCTCCTTGCTTGGCAATGTGTGGTTTATTTCAGTTCCATGCCAGAGTCTGTCCCTGTCATAACGTGGAGTCTCCCTTATGTATCTCTGTCTTCACACAGTGCCTCGCTTCTCCTGTGTAGGAGGCTGGTCATGTTGGATCAGGGTTCTATTTAATTTAGTAAAACCTCTTCTTAACTTGGTTATATACACAAAGAGCTTATTTCAAAAGGATACATTTCCAGGTACTGGGGTTTAGGACTTGAGCACATCTTTTGGAGAGACACAGTTCAGCCCACAACAGGTGGTCACAGTTTCTAGCCGAGAAGGTATATAATGTTTACTGACTTATTAGTTGCAAAACAAAAGCCAATGAGAATCAAAATATTGCCAGAAATTAATTGTATTAAGTAAATTAAAATATATAAGCCATATGATTTTGACACAACATGCAGATAATCCTGTATTAAAATTTAAGCAAGATATAAATATAATGATACTTTTTTTGACTAAGATGAAAATTGTTTAACAAAGAAGGGCAGGTATCTTAAAAAACTGAAAACGACAATGTAAGTTTTCACCACATTAAAACTCTTGTCTAATTGATGTGCAAAACACACCAAGACAAAAGTTATTTCCGTAAATATTAGAAAAAAAGAACTCTTAAGATAAAATATCAATGAACACCTAGAAAAGCCATAAAAGTTGAAGAAATATTACTTGGGTTGATAAGCAATTGTGTTGATGTGTTGGAGCATAAAAAACAAAAAGCCATTAGCTATATTAGCATTTAAGAGTTATGCTAGAGTTAGTTAGGTATAAATAGTTTCCTCAACATTAAATAAAAATAAATATTTCACTTGTAATTTAATATTATCGATAACAAATAAAGTCATAATTTCTCATTGGTGCATATAAAACATGCTCTGCACAAATGGGAAGAAATATCACTTTGTTGATTATGAAGTCATAATATAAAAATGTCAATGGTCACAAAATAATATTATAACTTTAAGTATGTAGAAAAAGTGTCCTAAGGATTTTGCTATTCTTGTTTTTGTGCTCATCATTTTTATTTTTGCAATAGGACATAATTATTTTAGAGAGCATATGCAAGAATATATATCCAAAAATATCCAGGAAATTATTAACCCCATTAATGAGGTTGGCCTTGTCTTACCTGACATTAAAAATAAATACTATGCTATAACATAAGAGGGAATAAATAGATAATGAGTTAGTTTTTTAAAACAAGAAATAGAGGCCATATGTATAGGTGTGTGTGTGTGTGTGTGTGTGTGTGTGTGTGTGTGTGTGTAAATAGGAGAGAGAAAGTGGAGGCATTTAATCATGAAAAAAAATTTTACAAAACTGTGAAGTCATCTTAAAAATAAATTTGAATTCCTATTCATCTTCATCTAAAAGAATAAATTCCGGGGCTGGAGTTGTAGCTCAGTGGTAGAGTGCTTGCCTCATATGTGTGAGGCACTGGGTTCTCCAATTCCTAGCACCACATATGAATAAGCAAATAAAATAAAGGTCCATCAACAACTAAAAAATGTTGAAAAACTAAATTCCATGTTCATTAATGCTAAATAAATGGTAAATAAAAAAGCATTAGTTTCCATCAATGCAATTATATAAAATACCTTCTAAAATGTATGGAAAGAAATTAATAGAAGGAGAAGTACCAGTGAAAGAAAAAGAAAAGCTGAAACCAAGACTAAAATTATTTTTGCATTGAGGTTATTTGCTATTCTGGAAAAAATGATCTTCAACTTTCATAGTTTTGCAAATTTTCGTGGTGAGAAGACAAGGCCAGAGCCAATGCAGAAAGCAGAAAGCCAAGCAGCAGACTCACACGTGGAAACAATTTATAAGTCAGATGAAGGCAAATACTTTTCAATAAGCAGCACCTAGACAATATTTATGCACAGAGAGAACACAGGAAAAGCTCCTGTGCTTTATATCATGCTCAGATCTATACTTCACACCCATTGTAGCTCATGTAGAAAACAGCTCTAAAAACCTAGTCTAAAATATGCAATATCTTTAGGATCACATTGGATAGAAGTATTAAATATCAGGTCATATAAAGATTAATAAGTTTGATCATGTTGAACTTAATAGCTTGCTTTCAGTTTATCAAAATCAAATGGAAATATAAAAAATAAATAAGAGCACAAAACTGTACCTGTGTGCAGTTTCCATGTACCTAGAGGTAGTTTCCATGTGCCTGGGTGCTGTCCCTATGTATCTGTGTGCAGTGCCCATGTGCCAGTATGCAATCCCTGTTTGCCTGCGTGCAGTCCCCATGACTAAGAAAGAACCTGTGTAAATCAGGAATGCAGAGACACATGCTTTCAACTGAAATATGTCAGTTGTGCAAAATTCTTGGACATGCACTTTCCAGAGCAGGAATAGCCAAAGGATCATCAACACATGTGTAAATACTCTTCTCCTCAGTGAACTCCACAGACACTCTGGCTTCCTCTTTATTCTCAGAACACACTAGTGAGAAGTCAGGGCCTTTTAGCAAGTCAGTAAGACTTGAGCTATACAGGAATCTATAGACAGGTTGACTGCCTAAAAATGGTCAAAGGAATAAATTCGTGAACAAATCAATAAGCGATGCAATAGACCACAAGTTCAAAAAGCAAACATAAGATTGGAATATTTGTAAAACTATTTAAGATAAAAACTGAAGTAAGAGAATCATGCATAGTAAAAATAAAAAAAAAATAAGGGAGCATTACTAAATCTGTTGGGTAAATGTGACTAATTTAAACAATGGCAGTTATTAAAAATAATATATTAAGTATATCCATTGACCTGGGAGTCAGAGGGATTTTATAAGTAGTAAGTAAAAAAAAAAGTATGTAGTTACAAAACAATAATAAAATTAACCTTTACATGCACAAGTAAGTATATTTGTTTGTGTGTCTGTATACAGAGAAAAAGGATGGTCACAAAAAAGTTTTTTTTTTTTTTTTCTCTTTTAATTGATTAGGTGTCAGGCAGGAAGCAGGTGACTTTAAACAGAGGCAAGTCAGGGTGTGAGAGATAAAAGGAAATGCTCCTCCTCAGCTCTTCTTGTCACTCTTGCTGCATTCCAATGTGGATAAAAGGAGAGTGTATACATGGCACAACATCTAGGTATCCTGTAGAACGGGATATCCTACCAACAACGAAATATACACACTGAATACACACACAGAAAAGTACTGGCTGAAAAAAACAAAAACCTGTAAAAACGAATTTAACTTTAAAATGGAAAATCATACAACTTTATTCTTATACTCTGCTGATTTCAAATGAGCATCTAAAATAAATTGTTCATAAAGAAAAATATATATCACAATACTCAGCCAAACAATTTCACTGGGGAAAGAAATCCCTTAGGGACCAATTAGCTTTGCTTTGTTGTGTGGTGGAAAATTTTACCACAAGATTGGGGCAGTCCCAACTCTCTCACAACCACAAGGTTCAATATGAGGGAGAGTTAGTGCCGGAGACCCCAAACCGATCTTTCCACATGAAATGAGGGGAGAAAAAGGAGAAGGATGAACTAATGAGATTAAGGAAAAAAAAAAAAAAAAAGAAAACCACCACCAAAATAAAACTAGGAGCCAATGACCAGAGTGCTTAGGGTGTACAGACTAATGCTTTTCAGAGAAGAATATGTATTGTCCCATTTAATCCAAGTATGAATTGTTACTGCCATCTTACCTATTTCATGGATGAAGAAATAGGACTGCTCAGTTTCAGGAGCTTGCTAGAAGTCACAGGCCGCTCAGAGTAGAACAGGACACATGGCTGTGGTTCTAATGTTAGCAAATTTAATGCCTGTTTCATAGCAATAGTGTACAGACAGCCCTGCGGTCCCCTGGTGTTTTCTTAGCTGCTCTAGCCTTGTCTGCAGCTATCTTGTTTGATTTTTGAAATTTATGTCTTCAAATTCTTCTATGGCTCCCACAGCACCTGTGTGGGCACACACATGACATACGTGTTCTGTACCCTCCCTCTGACCAGTCTCAACACTTGGTGATATATGATTTCAGTCTTTATTTATTCAAATGCCACTGCCCTTTTTGGAGGTGCTCCCTAGGCTTCATGAACAACTGTTCTACCTCTAACCTATACCCAGTCCCAGTTGTATGTTCTTTTTTTCAAACAGTAAATAGGTACAGTTGATCCGTCTCACAGTAACTAGCCCTCTCACAAGGAAGCCAGGCCCTGGATGTCTGGAAGAGCAATGGACACATGTTGGTGGATTCCGGCACTTAGGAAAAGCCCAGAGCATCACTACCAAGAGGCTCTCACATCCAGGGCAGTCCTGGAGGGAAGGGGCCTGGAGACTCAGAGGAGTGTGTCAGAGCTCAAGGAGTTGATGGCCAGCAGGACATCAACATGTGGGAGGAAAGAGACTGTGGAAAACTAGACAGAGATAATTCAGTATACTGCATAGTAGTTCTCACAACAGAAATGACGGAAAAACAACAACAAAAAACAAAAAGAAGAAGAAGAGGAGGAGGAGGAGGAGGAGGAGGAGGGGTGGAGGAAGAGGAGGAGGTAGAGGTTCTCCATTCAGGAGAATTTCCATCTCTTTTTTTTTTTTTTTTTTTTTGGTGCTGGAGATTGAACCCAGGGCTTTGTGCATGTGAGGCAAACACTTCACCAACTGAGCTATATCACCAGCCCTCCATCAGTTTTTGAGGTTGATCTTTTCTATGTAAAGAAGGAAAGTCAAATTTTCTTTCTCCAAACCCACTTCAGCTACCCTTAAGGAGATTTATGCAAAATGATGGCTATTCTACCAATGTCAGAAAATCAAAAGAACTTTCAATTCTTTGTTCAAAACTCTTAATTAATTAATAAAAATCGAATGTAATCTTTGTATCTAGATTCTTAGTGGCGTAAAGCAATCTCATCACCTCTCAGAATATTATGCTTGTTTTCACAGAATCTTTTGCTTATAAAAAATTAGAAGAGCATTTCAGTCATCATCTTTGATAATTTTCTTTTTTATCCTCATCTGTTCTCACTTGCAAGACATTATTTGTTCTACATCCAAAATATCAGTCATTTGCCTACTAACCAAGTCTCTCCCTATGTCTGCAATGCTCATTCACCAGCTGGTAACCCTGGCTGCTCCAGCAGTCTCCCAACAGGTTCCTCCTATCCTCTTTCCCTACTTTGAGTACATTCTGAGTGCACTTCTGCAGCTAGCTAGCTGTCAGATCAATTTCCTGAGGACTAGCATTTATTGTAGCACCCTTCAAATTTGTGGAAGTCAAAAATATTTAATGGCTCTCTATTGCCTATAGAATGATGCTCATATATATTTGTCCGTCTTCCAAGTTCTGGATGTAATAGCCCATTTAAATGTACTTCTTGTTATTTGCCATTATATAGCACAGACACTAGCCATACTGAACTATAAAGCACTGCAGATCAAAGGTAAAAATTTTTGGTCTGTGTGCTTTTTGTTCTGCTGTTATCTATGTCTGGAATATATTTTTTTTTCCTTTTCTATCAAATGATAATAAAAAATTCTTTCTCTTCCTTAACCTCAATTTCACATTAAACATGAATTTTCATCTATTGTATTTATAACTGGAAACTACAGAATCGTTTCTGAATTTCAATATGTTTTAACCTGAACTAATTATATTACAAAAGTCTAGCTAGCATTATAAGTAGTATATATTTCTGTATATATGATTTATAATTTCTTAGGGTTGTATATTATATGCACAGAGCTTAAGGAATGTATAATTTGCAAGTTTGCTTCATTTAGGTATCCTTTAGGATCACTAGAAAAACTGTGCATGTAATCACTAAATATTTGTTGAGCTACTGAAAGTTCAAATAGGCAAACACCCTTCCTTTTGATTATTCGGGTTGCAGGACCTCAATTAATTCAATTAAGTGCAGAGAAAATCAACTTGCATCAGGTTTTATACAACACATAAAGAAATACAACGTTCTATAATTATTCTGCTAGCTTTGTTAGTGTTTTTTTTTAATCTTTAATAAATAACATAAAAGAACTTGACAGTTTTCATCTGGGCCCTTTCCTGGTGCAGATGCTTAGGAGAAGCACAACACCATATAGCCAGGTTGACCAACTCCCTCCTGATAAAGTTCCAACCAGGTTGGAGTCTGGTCACTGGGATGCCCATGGTGGAGTCTGTTGCTCCTCAGTCTGGTCCATTGTCTCAGATCTTTCTCTTGCAAACATACTCTGATGTGCAGCACTGCCTACGTTTGATGCTAGTAACTGGCCCATTTTCTGTTGTTATTTATTTGTTTTGTTTTGTTTTAATAGAAAAGGAAGGCTTATTCTTGAGTAAGATAGGTGCTAACACACATTTGTTCCCTAACTTAGGGAGACTTTTCTTGTTTATCTGTGTTATTCATTTGCACCACCAATTTGTTAATCTTCAAATAACAGTAAGGAGGAAGATACAAATAAAGAGAGGCAGGAATTTGGAAGATGATAATGTGTAAAAGAGGTAGCTGTAAATTATAGAGATATGTGCTTACAGAGTCCACCCTCCCCCACAAATAGCTTAATTTCCTTCTTAATCTGTAAGGAAATTCATTGATCCTGATATTTTCTTTTCTTTCTCTGCTCCCCTACCCTACCCCGTGTTGCAAAAGACTGAACAAAATTCTGAAGTTATTAGAAACTTCATACAATATTTTTGATTGCTCTTATTCATGGTTTAATTTTACACCCGTCCAGGAGCTAGTTAAGATTTACAGAGGGGATTGGATGATACAGACAAAAGATTCAAGTTCTCACTTGTTTCCATCTCTTCTTACCCACAGCTACATCTCTCTTTTCTGTATGAATTAAGTTTCTTTTGTCATATATACCTAACCCTTCGCTATTCATGTCCAAAACAAGATGAGAGGTTCTTTTTGAATTCAAAAACATTATACCTGTGAAGGGAAAGACAAGTTACCAGGTAATTATGTGCTAAAAATAAGTTACAGTTAGGTTGTTGACATTGCAGATGAAGGCTCTTGTCTAAGAAGCAGTCCCTAGGGACTTGGGTTTATTCACCAAGTGAGAACAATGTCACAAGGGAAGAGCCCATCATGTCTGTCCAGTCAAAGTTACATTAAATCACTTGGTGTATCTATAGGAACACATAGAGGAGCATAATGCATGTATGCACATGGCTTTCCTTGCACTCTTCTATAAGTGCACGTGGTTTCAAAAAGATGTGTGTAATATATCTGTTGTTGTGTGTGTACAGCTGAGTAGATCTGGTCAAATGATGCCATCAGAGAACAGCATATAGCCAGTGACATTTTAAAATGTCAGGTCTTTGCAAAGTATATCACTATGACAAATCAGCCATGGTAATAATTGTTTTCTCCGTGACAAAGGTGAGTTGCTGTTCATAATTCAAATTTCTTAATTCCGCTTCAAATTATAGAGGACCCTGGATAGAATTATGACATTAAAAACACATGTAAGAAAAGTATATTTTGATTTTTAAAAATGATCAGAAGCTAAAAGAGGTATTGAATGAGGAGATATTTTGTGCTGTGTCAAAGAAGGTTTCTGACGAGTCTCTGCTTTTGTGCTAGTTTCTGTGATATTTTTTTGAAGAGAGAGAGAGAAGAGAGAGAATTTTTAATATTTATTTTTCAGTGGACACAACATCTTTATTTTATTTTTATGTGGTGCTGAGGATTGAACCCAGCGCCCCTCGCATGCCAGGCGAGCACGTTACCACTTGAGCCACATCCCCAGCCCTTCTGTGATATTTTTTAAAGATGGAATTAATTATGTGATAACTTTAGAGCTGGTCTTTCTATAAAAAATAAAATACATTATCTTCCCATTCTAACTCAATATTTTGGGGCGTTTTCATTTGTTTCTTTGTTTTATTTTGGTTTGGACTCTTTCCAAAAAGCATTCCTGAAATAGACACATCATCGCTGAAGGACTTGGGGGCTCTCTGATCTGAGTCATCTGGCACCCACTGATTATTACATTAGAACACTTTGATTGGTCTTCTTCCTTTGTCATCCATCACCTCCCCCAAGCTGAGATATCTGTAAGACAAAACAACCTTCTCAAATAGCAGAGGACCATGATTTAATCAAGACTCACTGCATTTTCCACATTGAATTTGATTTTTTTGCCTTATGCTTATTTTATTCATAAATTGGTGATCTATAATGGTCTAAGATTTTATCATATGCTCTATCTTAGATAAGTACATGTCATATTTTTTTGTTTAAGTTTTTGTTATTTTTATAAAATACCAATTACACTGGATTTTCCAACTTTAATTTCATATTCTTTACTAGCTTTTCAAAGTATAAGTAAATGGACCCTAAACCTAACATATGTAATGAAATGCTATTATCAATTGCCAAGAAAATACATCATCATGCTGGAAATTAGCTGTTTCGGCCAAGATCTTATTTCCTTTTTATAACAAAATTTCCAATTATGGTTTCATATTAGATCTTCCTCTTTTTTTTTTCTTTCTTAAATCATCCAAAAAAGTTGTTTTAATTGTCAGGGAAAACATTTAATTCTTTCTCTGGTTGAGCTTAAAATGTTGCTTTTCATTTGACATCTTACTTTCTAAATAGAAGTTTGCTTGGTTAACACAATTATATCGTGTGTACCACAGGACAAATATCCCTATGGTTGCTGGCACAGAGAAGAAAACCATTATAAAGAAGGTCAATTATTTAATATTGTTTGCATATTTTCTGCTGGGAGTTCCTAGATCTGCACTTCCAGCGTGCTGTCTGCACAGTGGTGCCTGGAGTGCAGGTGTCTCTCAGGCTCTCACAATGCAAGGACAAGAGCGTCTTCAAATCAGAAAAAAATTACCAGAGAACAATGACGGATTGAATGACGTTGTATTCTGTGAAATGCAACATATGACATTTAACTCCTTCTCACTCTTAACAGTTCCTAGGCTTTTTCAATGCCAAAAATTTCATCATACTTGCAATAACTCTAAATAACCAATAGAAGTTTAATATTGTACATTTACTTTCAAAGCTACATAAACCTTAAGGTACTTTTATTATTAGACATAACTAAGTCCCTTTAGGCATAAGTTTAGTAGTTATTACATTTTGAAATACCATGAAAACCCAAATACCTGTTTATATATACTGGTGAATATGAGATGTGGGTGGCTTCGAAGCCAGTTAAATTTGAAACATGTTTCACTAATGCTGATTAGCCTCTTCAGAGTATTTTTATTTCACATGTTAGAATAGTACTGAAAATTTACAAATTCAGAAAATTTGAATTTGATTGAACTAGCCAACTTTTCAAAAGATTTTGACCAAGAATCTGGAAATGTACCATTTGTTGTGATCCTTCAAAAGAATTAAATTATCCAAAGGCATATTACCTTCCTCCTTGGGGCATTTATACATGATCTCATCTAAGTATGTACATCTCCTGCTTTTTCTATATTAATTTATGAACAAGATGAATTCAGCACATGAAGACAGTCTTTATTAACTGCATTTGTAACCACGATTTCATATACATAAGTATCCGTGATTTCAATAACTTTCTTCAAATGCACTAGAAGATGAAACAGCTCATTTCCTTATTGGGGATAATGCCAAGCCCTTTATTTAGGACTGATTATGGTAAGATCTAAAATTTTAACTGCTTCCTAATCTTTGAAACTCATAGGGTTTCAAAGGTGTCTCCATGAAATCTTATTCTCTCATTATGTATACCTTCACCCAAAAAGAAAAAAAAGAATTATGCCCAGAAATTTCCCCTAGCAACTTGATCAGCTGCACCCCACTTGGTCTCCAACAAACGGATTTTATTTCCCCATCATGCCATCAAATTATTTTTTAAAAAATGAATTTCATCCTCCCAAGAATATCAAAGGTGACTTTACCATTTTGTGACTATGAAGCCTGCTTCCCACAGCCCTTGACAGTTGATTCTGCAGCTGAGTACAGCCCCTGTGTAGTCCTGCATGGCATATGGAATTCCTTCTCTCCAGTGGTAGGGGTCATGCATGCTTCACATGCATGTTTTCACATAGCTTGAAAGTGAAGAGCACTTCTCATTCTGACTACAGCTCACTGGCCATGTCCAGGTAGATGCCCCACCTGACTGGAGGGCTGATGTGCAGCCTGAAGGTAAGGCTCTCCAGGCCCTTCCCAGGTATAGAGCTGCCTTTCCCAGGGACATTCCTCTTTCACCTGGGCAGCTCAAGTACAGTGAGGGTTTGAAGTGGGTAAGAACAAAAGATCCCAGCCTCTTCTCTGAATCTCCACATTCCTGAAGATTGTACAGCCCTGGAGCTCCTCCTGAGAGACTGGGCTCTTGTGTACTTTCTCCCTCTGCCCAATAGTCCCCTTGTCCCAGGAGCTGAATCGAAGAACAATTTTTGTAAATATTTCAGGAGAAAAATCTGTGGTTCTATCTCTCCTTTTCCAAGAGCTGGACCTGTGGGCCATGCCCTATATCACAATCATCATGATTCTTAGTAGGAATGCCATCAAAGGGTCTTTGGGTCTTTACCCCAGACCTATGAATGAGGATCTCTAGGATTGGAGGCTGAGAGTCTATATTATTAAAAATCTCCCCAGAAAATTCTATCTTATTATAGTGATATTAACAATGATAATTGTACTTTTCTTGATTATATACAAAATTAAATGTTTGTAGTGGTGGTGGGGGGAGTGTATTAGTTTTAAAAAAATTATACAGGCTCTTCCATCAAAAGCTTTGTGTTAACCTAGAACAATATTTGAGTGAACTTTATGGGGAATAAATAAAGAGAACACTTGCAGAAAGGAGATTCTAAACCTATAGACCATGAGATGTCTGGTATCAACAGGAGCCAGACTGACACATTTTAATCTATTTTGTATACCTTGGATAGCTGTGATCTGAAACTTTCTGCCTTAGCTACTCTTTTTCTTTAGGAACCTTTTAGAATTGTTAACCAACA
The DNA here is from genome assembly GCF_045843805.1 of Urocitellus parryii. Classification (NCBI taxonomy): domain Eukaryota; kingdom Metazoa; phylum Chordata; class Mammalia; order Rodentia; family Sciuridae; genus Urocitellus; species Urocitellus parryii. The sequence goes on along the minus strand of NC_135543.1, from coordinate 9,566,688 downwards.
TGGTTAATTGACATACCTGAGGAGCCAAACCAGTTTCAAAAATATTACCACTTGTGTTACCAAAGTGGATATGTGACTCAAGTGTGTTTTTCACATTAGAGAAAAAATAATTTCTCCATTCTCCTTCTCCTTGTTCAGATTTCAACAGAAATTTAAGAAGTTCTCAATGTATCTGCAATGAACATATGAGACACTGGCTTGTTGCAGAGGAAAGCAAAAGGAGACATGTGTGCTCCACCAGCATTTATCAAAGTATCCTCACGAATTTAAACTTGGCAGAAAAAGATAATGTAAGCCATATGATCAAAAACCAAGACCAGAAAGTTTCAGACTGTCTAATCTCTCCATGGTCCAATCTATTGTAAATCTTCAGAACCCCACCCCACTGGGAACACAAAAGCCTTGTGGGTCCAAGGGCCACAGATGATTGGAAATGTCCCCATTACATAATGACAGGTTGACTGTTTCCCCGACTCTAGACTGCCAACTCTAACACAATCTGCCTGTAAGTATAATTGTGTATATTTCATTCATCACTGATTTTTTACTTTAACTTAGCCTTCTAAAAATGTTGCATTTTATGATTATCTTCTTGGTTACTGTACTTTCTTCTGCTCTATGAAATTTTGTGTCCAAGGTGAACATTTCACTTACCTTACTTGAATCCCAGTACTACACCAAGGGATCCTTGATTTTATATGCTGGCACTTGCTGAGCTGTATAGAGGAGCCCTCGTTTCTGATGTTTGTCTTATTTAAAACAGAGTGATGTAGTAGAAAAAACAATAAATTAGGGGTGAGAAAACATGGGTAATAGTTTTATATGCCTGGAATTTCTTTGTGGAAAACCATAAACTCATTTATCTTTAGTTTTTATTTGTAAAATGGTCACAATAAATAACTTGTTTATTAACCTGAAAGAATTCTTGGATGAATCAAGTGCGTCAATGTATGTAAAAGCACCCTAAAAAGAAAATCATCTTTTTCTTTTTGCACATAAATCCTGCCACTGAAGCATTGTTTGATGCTATTTTTATAGGGTAAACTTGGAATGATTTTGATGAATATGAGCAGAAGAAATACATTCTATATAGACAACCCAGGTGTCGAAAACTAAAGCATCTTTCTCCTTATCTCCCATGTTACACCCTCATCTGAATCAGTACATTCCTAATTCTTTGCCTGTCCTTGGGCCAATAAAAGCTAGAACTTGGGTAGTATCACTGGAGCAGACTGTTGAAGAGAGGTTCCCTAACCAGAACATCTCTATCACCTGGGTCTTCTTAGAAATGCAAATTTTCAGTCTATATCCAAACAACTCTGGGGCTTGGACCATCAATGTGCATTTAAAAAATACACCACGTGATTGGGACGTGTGTTAGTCTTAGAGAAGCAGTAGATGGAAGGGGAGGAACAGGAGTATGCCACTTATTTCTCCAGAGCTAGATCTTTGATTTTTGTTAGAATTCCCACAAAATTACTCTTTGCCATTACCATTTTATCAGTAACTCCTAGGCTGCAACATTTTTCTTCTGTTTTTTTTTTTTTTAACATGTAATTTAGTGGTCTGTGTAACAATAGGCATTGCTAAAAAAATAATCATCCAGAATATTAAGAAAAAGTAATTATTCCTAGCTTCCGCCTAAGACCTTCAATTGAAAATAAATCTTCTGCAGAAACCCCAAAGTGGTCACAGTAAAGCCATTTCTGTACCACAATTTGAGTTATGCGATAAATCAACCGAGGTTTTTAAAAGTATAAAGGATACAGATACAACTTAACTAGCTGCTGCCCATTAACACTTAGTCAAAGTCCACTTTTTCTTGATGTGCCTGTTCCTTAGGCCTTTGTGTGAAGAGTGACAGGTTAAACTTTGAAGACTGAACCCAGCTACTATCTTTACTTCCTCCCCAAATTCCACCAAAATGAAGTAAGTGAATAACAGACATGCTCGCATATTACAAGGCATGATATGATATCGTGATATGATAAGAAATACAAGTTTAATTTTCTCTGTGGTTCCTGGCACAGAGCTCCTGACATCCTTGAAACTTCCCGAGTGACAGGGTTGGGATGAAGGTCTTCGTTATTCATAAGGAGCCCCTTTCCACTATTCGTGCTTATGCTCCTGAGGTGGTTCCTGGTGGGTCCTGAGATAGCTTCTGGATGGAGCAGGTTTCCAAAGGAAGGAGCCATGAGATTAAAAGGTTAAAACTTCCAGTCCTGCCCATCCCACCTTGCTGAGGGAAGAGCAGCCAGAGATTGAGACAATCACTAATGATTAATTACTCAATCAACCCTTACCTACTGAATGGAGTCTCCATGACAACCCCTAAATGATGGAGGTGGGAGAGGTTCCAAGTCAGTGATGCATTTAAATGTCATGAAGTTGGTACACCCCAACTCCTGGGGTGCCTGGGACACTTCTGGATGTCACCCTTTGTACCTCTTCATCTGGCCGTTCATTTATAATAAACCAGGAATAGCAAGGGGTGTTTCCCTGAGTTCTGTGAGCCATTATGACAAACTGTCAAACCTCAGAGTGAAGCCTCGGGAACCCCTGACCTTGAAGCCAAGTTGGACATTAGTGAGAGTAGTCTGGGGAGCCGCTATGACAAATAGTCTTTCAAGTTAGGGCAGTCTGGAGTGAGCCCTTGAACTTGTGGAGGTGAATGTCGTAATTAAATTACTTCTAGGATGCATGGTTGGTGTTGGAGGATTGATTTGTTGGAGGGAAGCTGCATTATTTCGTGTTATAAGTGGTATTATAAAAATACCAAAGACTGGGTTTGGGAGTGCAACAAAATGGGATTGCTAACTCTTCTTTAAATTGGCCTTCACACCCAGACTGCTGGCTTCTAGGCAGGGGGCAGAACCAGCTCCTCTGCACTTAGTGAGTTGGCAAGACAGCAGAGGGGATCATGCTGTCTCTGCTGTCAGGGAGAAGGGCTGTAGCATGACGACTCAGTGCTGATGTCACACACTTGGAGGGAGCACAAGGCTATCACTTAGAAGATAGTAAGGAAACTCTAACTTACACTACTGTTACCCTGATGGTAGTACCTCCACATGAAGGCCTGAAATCAGGGTCAAAGGACCCACTGAGAAGGCGAATTCCCCAGCCAGTGTCATCCCAGCCTTTAACCAGTAGCATAGGAATACATGGAAAGCCTTTCAGAAGATGACTTCTTACTTCATAGGACAAAAAATTGGGGGGGGGTCAAGATAGTCTTGCTTCTGTCTTTCATGTGATAGACTTGTCTGTCCTGGCCTTCACCAGATAAGGGTAGACAGTTAGGTTGTGTTTATACAAGGCTCTGACATGTGTCAGTGAAATACACTGAATAGATAAAATTACCTCCCAGGCCTCTCTATCTGCAGACTGAAATTTCATTCAGTGTCCCACCTCCAAATCATATTCTGCCATACTGTCAATATCATCAAAGTATCAAAGGCATACTTTTTTTTATATGAAGGTATTGTGTCCCTTCATTTTTTTAAAGAGAGAGAGAGAGAATTTTAATATTTATTTCTTAGTTTTTCGGCAGACACAACATCTTTGTTGGTATGTGGTGCTGAGGGTCGAACCTGGGCCGCACGCATGCCAGGCGATCACACTACTGCTTGAGCCACATCCCCAGCCCCTCAAAGGCATTCTTATAACAAAGAGTCAACCACATTAAAATCCCCTCTGTTATCAAATTCCTTAAGTCCAAAGGTTAAATGCCCATGTACTACTTTCTATTGGAAGGAATGTGGTGATCCTGAGTATTATTACAAAAGATGAGTGGATGGAGATTTCTGTCTTTTACAGCTCAGTGACATCAGTGAGGTGCTACCGCAGGCTTGTGGTCCACCCCTTCTCAACTCTGCCTTTTGTGACCTTACATTCATAAAGTTATCAAATATGAAAATGTGTTATAGGTTGGAAATCATCAAATGTTATTAATTAGAGTTTTGTGTTGTTTTTTTTCTTCATAAGCATGAGTGTACCATCTCACAATTAATTTAAAAAAAAAACTATATTATCTTTTGTGTACAAATCGTCCTGTTGAAAAGTTCTACCCCTTTCTGCAGTGGATGGAGGAATTGCATAAAAAATATCTATATATTGCAAAGAACTATAAAAATGTGTTTTAAAAATCCTTTTTACAGTTATTTCTTGCTGTTGCTAGCTACAGTGAGGTAAAAGGCATGAAACTGTTCTCTTCTATAATGGAGTAGGAGAGAGATGTTTGTTTTAAAGCAATAGTTGCTGGATAGGAAAGTACCTTCAGCAAGTGTCCTTGCAAATACTGATGGAGAATAGAGCTGGTAACCATGAAAGTGGCTGAGGTTAAGTTCTCATCCCAAGGTGTCACATTGTTGCAACTCCTACAGCTCGACCCATCACCACCGATTACATTGGTCCTTTCTTTTATAACTTAATCTTTTTCATTTTCCACATATTGAATTGCTTTCCCCGTACTATCAGAGTCAATGGTTATAATTTTTTCCAAAAAGAACTTGGGCATTGGTGGCCTGTTCCAGTTTCAGAGTACTAATAAGCAATAATCTTACTTCTAATGAGAAAAAAAAATCTCCTAATCAAAATAGTCATTAAGAGATAAAAAATTGGGGACTTTAAGTACCCTGTGAAAAAAAAAATGTTTGGAAATGATCAAAATGTGTTTTGTAGATTACTGATCTTGAGGAAAATTAAAAGAAAGAAGAGATGCTGAGTGAAACTAAGTAAAATATTTTAATAGGCAATTATATATTAAAAAGAAACTACAACAGATACAGTATTGAAAAAAAAAAATGTGATTTCAAGTTGAAATCTGTGAATTTCTTCACCCTCCTCCGTATTTTGTACATGTGAAGCTTTTTCTACCATGGTTTGGCAGAACAGTGTTTCTGGGCAACTATGAACTACTGCCTTACTTCAGGGTGCTATGTCACATTTAAATTATTATTTTCTAATGCACTTAAACCACCCTGTAGACAGAGGAATTTCCCATGTTCTGTGCCTTATATTTAGATGAATGATTGGCGTGCCTGGTGTATGTGCATGTGCTTTTGTGAATGTGGGCTCTGAGGCTTGTAACCAGATACCATCTCTCCTTCCAGGGGAGAAGAGGCTGGGCGATGATGTTTACTGCTCTAGCAAATAATTCAAGGCAAATGGTAGGAAAATACCTTGTATTCAAAGCCAACTTTGAAGAAGACAGAAGAAACTTCATTGTCTCAAAAAGTTCTATCTTCAAAATCCCTGAAGGTGAGCAGAAGTTTTAAAGGAGAGTCAGGAGCAGCAGTGTGAGATTGAAGGGGAAAACCATACATAGGCAGATGTAGTTAGCCTGGTGCAGACAGGTCAGGGTAGGGGCCATGGCTGTATACAGCTTCTTGGCTTGTGTCAGGCAAGGGTCAGGGCTTCTTCCAGCCCTTCCATTTCTACTCTCAGAAAAAGAAGGTCTTCTTAATTCATGGGTTGGGCAAATTCAGTCTGTTTTAGGCATATGGTAGGCTGTCATTAATGTTTTCATATTACATATATGATTGCTGTATTAGTCAACTTTCCTTTGCTGTGACCAAAAGATATGACAACAACTAAGAGAAGGGAAAGTTTATTTTGACTTATGGTTTTAGAGGTTCGGTCCATGGTCAAGTGACTCTGGAGCTCTCGGCCTAAGATGAGGCAAGACATCATGGTGGGAGGGCCTGGGGGAGGAAATCAGCTCAGCAGAAGGCAACCAAAAAGCACAGAGGGCAAGCTGGCTCCTCAGGGACAACATTATAAACCCCAAAGACTCCCCTGACCCATGCCATGACCTACTCTTCTAGTCACACTCCACCCGCCCACAGTTACCACCCAGTTAATCCCTGTCAGTAGATGAATCCACTGATGAAATAATAGCTCTAATCATCTCATCAGTTCACCTCGAAACATTCCCGCATTTTCCCATTCATGAGCTTTTGGGGGATACCTCATATCTAAGCCTCCTACCTAGCAATTGAAAATGAATGGATCTTGGCTTCCTATGTTTTCTGTGACTAAACCAGCCAGCCAGCCAACATGGGAGTTTCTATAAGGGAGAAGAAATTGCTAATTTTTCTAATTTAGACTTCGATCTTTGGATGTTCTGAAAACTACGATGGTCTAGAGAATCATTGTAGATCATAAGGCATATGAAATGTTATCTTGTCTAGTAGCTGTTTCACGTTCCCCTGCTATAAAACACCCCCTTCCATGTTTTTAGTTTGATACTGAAACCCTCAGTGGAAATCCACTCATAAAACCTACAGGTTTGATCTCCCTGTGGTGAGAGGAGAGCACTGTAGATTCACCTGCCATCGCCCAGCTCTCTCACCTGTCCTGGGCATCTCCAGCCCCCTGAGACCCCTGGGCTTCAAGAAGGTGAGTTACAATTTACAGATCTAGAGACATCTCATTTTAGGAATAGGATAAATGAAAGTAAATAAGGCAAAGGAAAAATAGGGAGTCTAAAACCATTTTATATATGTTTGCACAAAGTATATATGTATCAAAACATTACATGTTATCCTGTACATATGTATAATTTGTACATGCATTGACTTAAAACTGAATTTAAATTAGAAAATTTAAGACATGTTTTTTACCTTTATCAGTTTGTTGTTGTTGTTGTTGTTGTTTTTTGTTTTGTTTTTTTTTTTTGTTTGTTTGTTTTGTTTTTACTGCCATAGAGAATCTACATAGAGGGGAGGGGGATGAGACATGACTCAAGTCACTGACCATGAAGGCCTCAATATTTCTATCATCTGGACTCAACTTGACACAAGTTGCCTCTTGACTCTAGGCTTCTTGCCTTCTCTTTTCTTAGAGTACTTATGTTTGGAAAAGTCATCTTTGTAAATCCTTTCATTGCTCTTTAAGATGTAAATGCTTTTAAAAGTTTTTTACAATCTTATAATCAGGAGGATCTTCTCAAGATCCCGGGAGCCAACCCTTTCACATGTGGTCATTGGAAAGAATTGCAACCCTGTCAATTAGATTCCATGGGAGAAGAGGAACCTTACCCCAGGGCTCTCTTCCCCACCTGGTAAAGCTCCCTTTTGTCAAGAAGATGGAGAAACTTTACTTTCTCTGGGTGAAATCAATAACCAACACTGGCCTTAGATTCTTTCCTTACCTCAGCCATTAAAAATCTTTTACCATTGGGAGGCTGAGATAGGAGGATCGCAAGTTCAAAGCCAGCCTTAGCAAAGGTAAGGCACTAAGCAACTCAGTGAGACCCTGTCTCAAATAAAATACAAAATTGAGCTGGGAATGTGGCTCAATGGCTGAGTGCCCCTGAGTTCAATCCCTCATACAAAAAAAATATATATATATATTTTACTGTTTTTAGTGAAATTGAGGTTAGATTCAGTTTGGGTATCTACTTTCATTGTACTTTAAATACAGGCATCCTTACTTGTCTAGTATAAATTTCAAGCTTGATTCTGCTACTTGATTTGAAATTCTTATAGCTTTATAAAATTAGGTCTCTAATTTGGGGTATTGTAATTATCTTAATTTCACTTATTTTGATAAACAAATGAGATAATAAACACTTTAGCACAGTTCTCAACAATAAAAAGACCTAGCAATAAAAATAAGAGTTGTTGTTGTTGTTGCTTTATTATTATTATTGCTGTTGGTGCAACTGTCAATTATCAGGATAATCAGTGAGCATTTTCCTCTATCTTGAAATCACCATAGAATTTGCAGCAATAATCTGATTATCACAATTCTTTTTCCATGCTTTGTCAGGCTAGTATCTGAGGTTCATTATGCAATTAAATAAATTCCTAACAATGTAGGGACATTTAACTATCTTGTGAATTAACCTTACCTTTCAGGTTACCTTTCATGTTAGACACAGGGCTCTTTCAACTGGCACTTAGCACCTTCTGTTTGGACTGCCATTTCCAGATTATAAACACCTCTCCAAAAGAGACCAGAAAACAGGAAGGTAAAACCCCAATCCCTGGTGCCAGCATTGCTACTGAAACCTTGAAATAAAGTGCTTCTACAGAACAGGGATGACTGAGACTCTGCTCTCTGTATACAGTATCTGGCTCTTTGTCCTGATGTCTCCTGGTCCAGTGGCTGGCTCATTCTGTACTACAGATGAGTACATTTTAGGGGAGGGGCTGGGAGAGAGGGGCTTAGTTCTTTTGACTGAGACTCACTTGAAATTCAGTTCATTTCTGAAATGAGATTCTTTAGGAATTGCATAGTTCCTTTCTAAAGTGAACCAAACACCAAAGGTTGAATAAATATACCTATTTGATGAGTTCATTTCAGTCGGGCCTAATCGAACACAAATAAAGAGCTATTTTTCATCTTTGTCGCAGTTCAAACTTTTCGTTTTCTGGTTGAGAAACCGTAGAAATGCACAAATGGATTCATAAGCCCAGATTAAATCTGCATTTTAACTCTAGCATTTGATATTTATTGAAATTAAAATGAATCAGTGGCTTCAAATCTTTTTATGCTTTAATGTTTTTATTGTTTCAAGGTCTGATAGCAAACTGGGCTAACCAGAACCTGTTGAGAGTATGTTAATTAGGTCATTAGCATTTATGGGGAAAATTAGGATCCTGGAAACCACTGTGATGCTCTCTGCACCCCATGTTTGTGTTACCTCCAGATTTGAGTTTTATTGAAAGAGACAGCCTGTCAGAGATTAGGACTGAAGGGGAAGTCACCCACGCCAGCTCACTATTTCTTCCCCTTCAGAAATATAAAAAATACATCAAAGAGGTTTTTTATTTTTTTGTCACTGCTTTGCCTTTTGATCCTTTCTAGTGAAAGACTAATATTAAAGTACATTTCAGTTGGTTGTGCTGGTAAGATTAAAAAAAAAAAAAGAAAATCACATAATATGAATATGCAGGAAAGAGGGGCCAGCGTTGAGAGACAATATACTTCCCAACACGCTGAACACCGTTCAAAAGAAGCAGCTGATCCTCCTGCCAGCCAGATGGGTTCTCAGACGGTATTTCAGTGATGAGATTTAGATCCTCCAGGGAGTGTGGGTAGCTGAGAAGAGTCTTCCCGCCTCTCCTGGGAGTTCTTCATGCTAATCTTCCAGAGCCAGAGACGGTTTGGCTTCCTAAAGGCTTTCAGGAAGGGCCCGTTTCTGGAGAACCTTAGTGTTCTTACATCAGCTCAGGGAGAAAGCTGTAGTGAGGAAATTCCTGTTCTTTAGTAGTGATGGGCTAACACAGTGGGGAAAGGTGACCTGCAGTAGGTCAAAGAATCTTTTGCTCAAAAAATAAAAAGAAGAAGAATTTTTCTGTTAACGGCTCCTGGTACAAAAGTCTCACTGGCCTCTGTGAAATCCTCCGCAAGAGTTTGTGGGATGAAAGAATCCAGTCTTCTCGAATTTTAGTTATGGAAGCACTCAGGCTTGGAGGGGTATAATTAAAGCTTATTCAATCACTGGTGCCAGCCAGAGCCAGGCTTCGAGTGGAACGTGAAAATGAGATCTGTATGGAGGGAGAATAATAACTGGCTTAAATCTGTGAAGTGCTACACCCGTTTCAGAGAGTTGTTAGAAGTTATCAAAATGGGGAAAATGAGAAGTCGTAGTTGTTCTCTGATTTAACCATCAGCTCAGGGTTTTTAAAACACAGAAACACACGCATTTCAAATTTCATTTTAGATCACATCATTATGTTCTATAATATAGAGTGATGTCATTATATCCCTTCACCACTTTTTGGTCACATGTATAAGTTTGATTATAAGTGTCAATGCACAAAATTCCATTTACGAGGCTCTTACATGATCTCCATATTGCTGAAAGCATTTTAAAATCACATCCAATGGCACCTTTATTTAGTAGAATTGCCTTTCATATAATTTTTCAGCACTTTGGAGTTTTAAAATTTTATCCATGCATCTCTTCACAAAATGATCTCTGGAGACACAGCAATGTCAAGGAAGAAACCCAGCCTCCTTAATGATTTTATTACTCTTTTTTCTAAAATCATACTACATAGTTCTAAAAATTTTCTTTTCTATAATATCTGCACCATTTTTTAAATTCCTTCACTCCATTTGGCCACCAAGTTTCTTGAACAGCAATACTTTGCAATACCTGCTCACCTGCTACTTTTACACATGGAGATGTATTCACTTTTAGCTAAATGTCTGATATAACTAAAGTAAAAAAAAAATCAGAGTTTATACTCTACTTGATGTTATAACTTCTTATTTGGCAAAATAAATAAATAAATAAATAGAATAAAATCCATGTTTTAGCTTTTGAAAATCATTACATTTGTCATTGAATGTAATATTTACATAAATTCAAGATAAAGGGACTACCATTCTCTCATAAGAGAGCTCTGAAGAGATTTTATTCTCATTCATCACCCACAACATGTTCTCCGTAAAGGCACTTGAATTCATTTAATTTCCGCCAATGTGACGCTTTCTGTTCTTTATTTCACCTGAGCTAGTGTAATTCGTGAACTGGGCAGGTAGTGCCTGACTTTGGTTTGAATTCGGTTTGGGTAGACCAAATTTAATGACCCAAGGGTCCATTAATGATGGCACTAACCAGTGCTGCAAGGGCCACTTGGAGGTCTTTGGGTCTTTGGGGTGTGTTAGAGAAAAATAAATTGCTTACAATACCTTCAATTCTAAGAAAGGATTGTTTTGGTTTTTTTAAGTAGATTTAAAAACATTATTAATTATTATATTAATTGTACATATTTATGGGGTACAGTGTGAGAATCTGTGTTGTGGTTTAGATTTTGGACAATAGCCAAAACCCAGTACATTCAGTCTTCTCCCCACACCACCATGTCATTTCTGTTGAAGTCTTGGCCCCCGGGACAACAATGTTCAGAGGTGTGATTCTGGGAAAGTGACTGGATCATGAGGGGCTGACCTCAGCAGTGGGTTAATCCACTGATGGAGTAATATTTAATAACATTAATGGAAATGGTGAGGGTCTAGGAGGTATGACCTCATTGAAGGAGGTAAATCACAGGGGGCGTACCCTAGAAGGGTAGTTCCCATCCCCAGACCCTTCCTCTAACTCCCCATCTCTCTCTCTCTGCTTCCAGGTTTGGTGAGTCCACAGATACTGTCCACCACATCCTCTCTGCCATGATGCTCTGCCCCTGTAACAATGGAGTTAGGTGAACATGGACTGGCTGAAACCTCTGGAACTGTGAGCCAAAGCTAATTGCTCCTCTAGGTTGCTTTTTGGGTATTGGTTGCAGTGACACAGTGCTGACTAACATAATTTCATACATGTCTACAGTGTGTAAAGATCAAATTAGGACAGTTAACATCTCCTTGAACTTCTTAAAATTTTGATTAATTCCTAAAATCGTAAGTATTTATGGGGCACAGTTTGGTATTTCAATGCATGTGTACCATTTTTACTGATCTAATCCAGGTAAATTTTTTTTTAAATCTTGTCATTACTTTCAGATCCTCTCCTCTAATTATTCATAAAATATCTATAGGTAATTGTGGACTATAGTCACACTTCTGTAAATATTAGAACTTATGACTTCTAGCTAACTGTGTGTGGGTACCTGTTTTCCAACCTCTCACTATTTCCTCTCTCCTCAACCCTTCCTAGTCTGTCATAATCACTATTAACAATTGAATCAATGTTGTTCAATATCCATTTATGAGCAAGAGCATGTGGTGTTTTTCTGTATCTGAATTATTTCACTAAATATAATATCCTCCAGTTCTATCCATTTTGCTGCAACTTATGCGTTATTATTCTTTTAATGACTGAATGACATTTCATTGTGTTTATATACTACATTTTCTTTATCTGATCATTTGTTGCTGGGCATATAGGCTGATTCCATCTCCTAGCTATTGTTAATAGTGTGGAAACAAGCACAAGAGGGCAGGTGTTTCCTTGACATGCTAATATCATTTTCTTCAGATCCACACCCAGTAGTACAATTGCTGGGTAACATTAGGTATATTTTCATTTTCTTTTTCTTTTCTTTCTTTCTTTCTTAAAAGGAAAAAATCATGAAGGATATATTTAGTGAGATAGAAGTATGCCCTGACATAGAGTGGGTGGCTTTCAAGAGAGGAAAAGGTCTGAGGTCTCCCTTATGACAAATCTTTACATTTGTTCTGGACACCTTCCTTGTGTACTGTGTATTTGGGGTGGTTACTACAGATTCCAACCGTGACATAGTGTGCCTGGGCCAGTTTTGCCATGTTGGAAGAATTTATACTATAGAACATATCCATTTTCTCCAGATTAATAGGGAAATGTCTAATCATAAAAAAAGCAATTCCCAGGCTATCCCTGGCTGGGTTATGAGAAGGTGGGTGTGGCCCAAGGGCAGAGTCCGATTTTGATTTCCTCACCTCCTTTGCTCAAGTCTATCTAAGCTGTCTACTCTACCATTCCACTCTGAGTCCTTCAGATACGTGGTATTGAGCTACTTCTATAACTGCTTCCTGCTGGAAGGGGACACTGATCTTTCACAGCCCGAGAGTCCTCACTATATGCCAAAGGGGTGTAGATGAGGAACTCAGATCTTGTGTGGTGTTCTCAAGCAGAGGTATTGGAGGGTTGGTGGGCGCGGCAGGCTGCTGTCCCATGTGTTCCTGGTAGAGTAGAATGGAGTTGTGGTCTCAGGTGGTTTAATAGAGAATGGAAAAGTGAGTCCTACTCTCCCATCGTGTTAGTCTACACAAAGACAACAGGGTTTTGCACAAGTGGAGTCTGTGATGTTTACACAGCGCTAGGCTATTTTACTGTTGAAGAGAGAGTGATCATGGCGTGTTTCTGTTTTAAACAAGAGAAAGAAGCATAACCTGAAGAAAGTGGAAGAAGCAATAGTGGACCCAAACTAGCAGGAAACTGAGGGTAAAGTGAGTAGTTCAGCAGGAGACATGGTTCAACACCAGAGGAATGTGGCAGAGTGAAGAGTTACCAAAAAGATAACAAGAAGGATGCACAGAACTGGAAAGTGGAGCAGGCAAGTGGTCTCTGGGCCCGTGGAGGTCATACCTATCTGTCCTTATGAAAGGGAACTTTAGGCCACTTACGGGTTCACAACTTCACACAGCCTTGTCCTGATGTTGGAGCATGGAGTCCCCTCTGACAGCTGGAGTTTTATTCAAGTGTGTTGCATCCAGCTAGAAATCCCAGGTACCATCACTGTGGGGAGGGGCAGTGGAGGGATGAGTGAAAGGCCTTTCCATGAGGGTTTCAGTTTGGATCCTGGGGATCTGTCCTTCCAGGTTGTGCTTATGACCTGTCTCCCAGATTCATAGAGGATGCTCCTTGGTCGAGGTCGTTCTGTCTCTCGTCTTTAGGTGTGTGTTACCTGCTAGGACTGGCTTCAGGAGTTTACCTAGTGGGTAGGTGAGTTCCCTCAGTATCAAACATCAGGTCTGCACATAGCAATGGTTTGCTGTGGAGCATTTTAAAGCGGCAAAACTGAGGGTGAGTTTTTGCAGCTTCTTAGACCCAATAAGTACCACAGGAAGGAGTGCTAACCAGTTAATGAGGTCTCTTGGTCTCTTCTCAGGTTTGCTTGGCCCATTCAAAGAATCAAGTTTTCTAGGAGGAAATGTTTAAACCCTAGGGTCTCTGCCACATGCTGAGTAATCTGACAAACACAGGAGGGCCCGGTATCCTCCGGAGAGATGAAGGTATGCCAGAGCTGGGGTTCTCACCTTAAGAAGGAATCGAATACTTTCAGTGCCTGCTTTGTCTTGCTTTTGAGGTTTCTATCGACCCCATGAAGGAGTCTCTATAACCAGGAGGCACTGAAAACCCCTGGAATGGGTAGCTGAGAGAAACAGAGAAACGTAGTTACTAGTCTTCCCCCAGATGTATGCCTGGGTGTTGTATGGGTTTGACCAGGGGGAAGGCTTAGAGCTCTTGGGTCATTCTGAACACAATGGTGACATGATGAACAAACTCTGCGTGTGGTCCTGGAAGAGTTCTTTTAGGAACACAGATTACCTATAGCACCCATCAGGGGCAAGGCAGTACACCTGTGTTACAGCCCATTCACTTTCCTCTGGCGTATAATAGAGTATGGGCAGCTTTTCCAGGAGGGTACAGATGGGGTCTCCATGGTAGAAATGGCTTTATTCAAAGGCAAACAAATACTGGGTGGATGTGCCTAAAAGAATGTAAAAAAAAAAATGTCTTTTAAGTTTAACACTGAGAAAACCATGGGGCTATATGAAGGGATTTTTCCCAAAATGGCACAAAGGTTTACCCTGCTGAATGTTTAGGTATCACATCTTTATTCATGGGCCAAAGATCTTAGGCAATCCTCTACTCCTCATTGTCCTTTTTTTGTAGGAAGAATGGGGATATTTCAAACCTTTAATAGGCCAAAGTTTAAGAACTTGTCAACAGAGACTGTAACCCAGCTCGTGCCTTGGGTTTTATAGGATAATGTTTTTGATGTGGGAAATGTGTTGGGTTTTAAAGTGTAATCTTTACAGGGAGACTATAATTCTCTGGAATTTCTGAGGCCCAGACATCTGGGTTTACTCTGTCCAGTCTAGCCTCCTTGAGATCTGAATGAGAATCCTGCTCAGAGCAAAGACTAGGTATTTGTGGCTGGGAAGAAAAGACCAACAAACTCCCAACTACTGGAGTATATTCCTTCCCAAGACAGGGCAAGGACATTCGGACATATCCTAAATTGATGAGAAAACAGAAAGTTCCTTCCATGAACCAACCATACAAGGGAGATAGAAATCAATCACAGCTTAGTTCATCTCCCTTCCACCACCACCACCACCAGACAGGATACAGGGAGAACAACTCCAGAATCAGAATTTAACACAAAATTGGCAGATCCTCTGTCCAAAAGGAAACTCATAGTTCTGCCTGCCATGTCCAAGGTCACTCTGGACTCTGACTCTTTGAAAAAATATCTCTGACGTAGGAATTGACTGGAGTGGAGGGCACCCTCATTCCAGGGCCATCAGTGGGTGGGGACCTGATCCACATACCCTCATCCCTTGGGGCAGTCCCTCTTCTCACGGCCTGGCTTTTTGCACATAGTGCAGGAGGCCTGGCCCCTTTTGGCCTCTGGGACGTTCATTTTTCCTGGGTGCAGGCTTTCTACAAAGATGTCATTTCCTCCAGGATGGATCTCCCAAGGGCCATCTGTGGTTGCTTGTTGGACTTGTAAAGCAGCTAATAGTTGGGCCTTCCTTTTTTCCTGGCCTCTTTCCTCTTCCACATCATTTTCTTCCTCATCTGGCCTCAATTTTAAAAGACAGGGGAGGCTCTTTTCATCAGATCTGCAGCAGGGGTCTTAGGCTGGAAGGCCAGGTTTTTATAATTTTGGGATTGGGTGGATTGAAACCCAGAGTGGAGTGGATGATGAATGTGTTGTTTAGAACCCATGCTCCCCGAGGAGTGCTATGGCTCAGGCCACTGTATTCAATAAAGAACTCCCAAAGCCTCCCCTAGAAGGCCGTGCGATTTTCATGAGGGCTTGGCTCTGTGGTAGCCAATCTGTCATAACTTACAGGCTTTACCTAGCTTTGTTCAGACTTTCCAAAAGACAGAACATCAAGGGACTTCTTGCCCAAATTCCCTCAAGAGTGTTGTAATCCCAATGGGGATCAGATGGAGAAACAGAAATTGTTTCGGTGGGATAACAGGTGGAGTCTGTCCTATGGGCTCCATCCCCAAATAGAACTGCATTCCTGTCTCCCTGTGTAATCATTTGTTTAAAACCATGTTTATATATTTCTAGGTGAGGCCAGAGGAAATAGTTAGCCTCTGAAACTCTTCAGTATATCACTTGGAGTCATCTGAGAATTTGCCCAAGTCTGATTTTACTTGCCTAAAATTGTGTAGGGAAAAGAAAACCCATACCTTATCAGGTTAGCCAGTTGGCCCCACAACGTCCTGTAGAGGACAAATTCTGTAGGCTGTTGGGAAACATGAATGCAATGACAGGGAATTTTAAGGACTGTTTTTTACTTTCTGCAGTGAAGAAGCAGAAGGCTCTAATTTGGTGGATGGGCCCCCTTGGTTCTTGGGGCTTCCTCATTTTCTGCATTGAACTTTAGAAAAGGAGATGGGCGTTTTAACAAGGCCGTGATTGCTAGATTGAATTTGCAGTCCTACAGAAGATGGGGCTGTCTTTTAGTGCCAGAACACTGGGACATATGCTGCTTCTGTCCATTTCCCTGTGACTGTGGCCGTGAAGACCTCCTTGTTGGATGTCATTAAAGCTTTTGCTCCTGAACGCCAGCCATGCTTCTTTAGTTCCAAGATTATATTGTGGTCAGCTTCCTAACAAAAGAAAGTTAGCCTTTTTCTTTTGAAGGTTTGTGGGTTAAACTTATCCCCATTCCTCACAATGCAGCCACGGGTGAATCTTGGGGTACTGACATCTTAGCACCCAGGACTCATTTCCATTGATATTCCATGCAAAATTTGAGACACTGGCACTAATACATGGTGCTGGGTGGAAGTTTCCTTGGTTCTTATCTTCCTGGAAGAAAGGTTTCTATCAAGAGGCTCAGTTACCTTAGGAATGAAGGACTTATTTAGTGCGATGGACGATGGAAGTGTGTGCCATCACGAAGTGGGCCATCCCAGGAGAGGAAATGGGCTGCTTGTAGTTTCCTGGGGAACCTCCACTTGGTTCTCCATAGTGGCTTTAATAACACAGATTTCAACCAACATGTGTAAGAGTTCCCTTTGCTCCTGGTTAATGTGTTATTCTAGTGAGTTGTTAGAAGGAGCAAGCCTGGCCCCTCCCTCGATCTCTGTTTCCTGCTCAGATTTCATTTCTTCTCCCCCCACCACTATCCACACCTAGGGAGATGCAGCCAGGGGTAGTCTTTGCCAAGCCAAGCCTGTCCCTTGCCTTCAGACTTTCAGCTTGCAAGGCTGTAAGTTACATGGACCACTTTTCTTCATAAGCAGCCCTGTCAGGTGTTTCTCTAGTGGTGAAAGTCTGATTCATGGCGCCACTGAGCAATGCTTCTCCGTTTCCTTACCGATCGCTTGAACCATCTCTTAGGTATCTAATGCCTTCTCCTCTCTTCTCTCTGATATTCAGCACATTAATTCCACCTTCACTTTTAGAGCCTGCGTGTGTTTCCTGTTTCCGCTCATGAATGTGCTCGCCTCTCTGAACTGATACTTGAATCAGGAGTTCTCCTCTCCAGGCCCACCCTTCCCTGGTGCATCGCATCCTGTCCTCCTCCTGAGGGCGCTACAACTTTCTTATCTCCACATCATCATCAGACTCCCTTCTCCACGTGAACACATCCATCTGCATAAGACACTGCAGTCAATTCTCTGTCCTTAAAAAACAAACAAAACCCTCTCCTGATCCAGTTCCTCTCTTGCTGCTTCTCTACTCTCTTTCAGTAGAACTTCTTTGTTTGCTGTCTTCAATTTATTTCCTCCTATTCTTTATTTAACTAAACGATGGCTTAAATTTTTGGCTAACCAAGATGTTATTGAGAGCAAAAACAAAAACTATTAATAATTATGGAAGGTTAGTACAAACCTGGACCATGTTCAGCAAGCCAGAAACACTGACATCTTTTAACAATCCACTTCAATGAGGCTATATCCCCATTCCTCCCCACCCCACCCCGCTGCTATTGTGCAAGTCAGTAGACATCCAGACATGGCTGAGCACATTCTTGGCCTTCATCTTACTTGACCTGCCAGTGGCAATTCCATATTGTGTCACTTTTGCCTTTTGGAAACACTCTGCTTGCTGAGCTTACAGGAAACCCCACACTCTGTGGTTTCTCCCTTGGTTAGTGAGTCATTGTTTCTCAGTCTCCCTTCTTGGTCTACCCTTCACCTCCCTGTCCTATTGAGTGTTGAAGTCCTCAAGGACTCAGGTCTGGAAGGTCTTCTGACTTCTATTTACACTCACTTCTATCAAGAGTTCTTTCTATAAAATATATTCTCTCTCTTTGTCCTTATTGTCGACGTCTTCACATTACCCTGTATTACCCAGGACCACAATGGTGACCTTTTCCTTATACTCCCGTAGCAATTACTTTCCACCCATTACACAACATTCTCTGAATTAGATTCTGATTCTCTGAATTAGAATCATTTGTATTTGTGCCTCACTCTGCATCATATGTTATTTATTATGTAATGTAGCTGTCTCTACTTTTATTTTAGAATTTCAGTTTGTTTAGTGCAGGATTTCATATAAAATTCTTGCTCCCAAAATATTTTTTTAGCATGTACAAATATCAAGATTTGAAATAAGAAAGTCAAGTAAAAGATAAATTATTTCATAACAGTTCCTGCTATGTCCAAGATTTGATTAATATCTACTCAAAACATTTTCCTCCCAAATCCCAGGAAGACTGAACTACAGGTGCATAAAGCCAGAATAGTTTGAGATTTCTATATCAGAAGTAGGTGTTTCTCATAAATAATTGAAAAAGTATGGTAATTTCACATCCAAGTAACTTATGAAGAACTTGGATTTGTTTAAATTTTAAAAAAATATTTGAATACTTGGGTCAATAGAATTGTTTTAAAAATATTATCTTGTTGAAATCAGCTCAGAATAGATGGGAATGCAGATTTCATTCTCCTCTCAACGGGGAATTTATTGGTACCCAACAGCTTTGCAGTGTTTGTCAGGGAACTGTGCTATGTCAGGAACAAATTTAGGCCATCTACTCAGTCAGTACCATCAAATATAGTCTCAAAGTGGCAGCGGCAGTCCAGATGGTGATCCCTGGGGTGTGGAGGACAGCAGAAGAGGGTGCTCCCAAGTAGGCACTTGCAGGAGACTTTCCCATGCTGTGTGACGGCCACAGCAGGCCTCTCTGAGCACGTTGCTTGCTTTCATCTTCCTGAGCAGCTATAACAAAATACCAGACCAAAAGGCTTGAACAGCAAACATTTATGTCTCACAGTTCTGGAGTTTAGAAGTTCAGGGTCGGAGTGCCAGCATTACTAGGTTCTTGGTGAAGCCCCCTTCCAGGCTTGTAGACAGACACACAGCTACCGTATCCTCACAGGACAGCAGAGAAAAATTGGGCCATTCTTCCTCTTATTTTAAGGACTAATACCATCAAAAGGCTCCAGCCTTACTGTCTCATCCACAGCCAATCACCACGCACAGGGCCTACCTTCTAATACCACTACATTGTGGTCATGACTTAAAGTATGACTCTGGGGGAACACAAGCATTCAGTCCACAACACTGCTGCTGCCTCATTAATACAAATGGACTCTAAACCATAATACTTCAAAAAAACTGTCTTCTGAAGTAGATAGATTACCAGTAACTTAAGAGGGTATGGATCAGCCTGAAAATTGTATCCTGTGTTATAGATCTGGTTTGAACACTTTCTCTCTGCTCTATAAGCAAGTCATTTACACTCTTGACCTTAGTTCAGCTTTTTTTTTTTTTTTTAATGAGAAAAATAGATTTGGTTGGCTGGGCCTATAGGTTCCTTCCAGCTCTGAAACACCCAGGTTTTTCTGATAAAGATAAGCTGTATTATTAAAGGAATACACCATGATAAGTTATAATTAGAAACAGGCTGTGTTGTAATCATTGCTTTGTCATTGAAATGCTTTGTGGAAAAATAAAACAAAAACAGAGAAACAAACTAACTCAGTTGTTCAATTCCCCTGTAGTACAGTGTTAACCCAAAGTAAAACTTTCATAAATCGATCTCAGAGACTTTCTTCCTGTCTACCATCTCATTTCATTCCGAGTACTTAGTGAAAGTCAGATTCCAGCCCATTAGCCACACTCTAGCATATGGTGGCCTGCCTGGTTTCTAATTTATGACACCGTGTTAGGATATGTACTTGACCCCTGTTCATTTCTTAGATTTACCTCAACTTCAATGTGAGCTTCACAACTACCCAGCCCTCCCAGTCCTAAGGATGCCACCAGGCTTTCCAACTGAAGATGAAGCTCACTGGGACACTTTCAGTTGGAAGCACAGGACAGATGTTCTCAGCTGTCTGGCTTGGCATATGAACACTGTCCTAGTGACGCTTCTGCGAGGCATGAATGGGCTTTACCTTCTGAATACCCTGAATGACCAACAGCAATGCATTCTCAGGAAAAAAAAAAAACAGTATGAATAGGAACTACCAAACTAATCTTGATTCTATATGACCGTGGTGTTAATTGCTGAGCTAGGGTAAATGTGTAGAGAAATGCAAAAACTGTTTTTTTTTTTTATTTTGCATTCCCAAATGAGTTGTATTTTTTAGTAGAAGGTCTAAAAATATGTGAAAATCAGCCATAAGCATATT
The DNA here is from genome assembly GCF_045843805.1 of Urocitellus parryii. Taxonomy (NCBI): domain Eukaryota; kingdom Metazoa; phylum Chordata; class Mammalia; order Rodentia; family Sciuridae; genus Urocitellus; species Urocitellus parryii. The sequence continues at coordinate 9,546,410 of NC_135543.1, read as the reverse complement.
ATATGTAAATGGTGATTTCTTAGCCCTTAAATCATTTACATCTACTATGGTACATAAGGGAAAGTCAATTACAGGAGTTTGAGATTTTAAAGTCTTGGAAGAGAGTAGAGCACTTGTGACAGGAACAAGTTATGAGGCTATTTTTTATCTCAATGACAGGAATAAGGTGGAACGGAAACCCTTGAAGGAGGAGAAAGCGTAGTGAGACAGGGCACAGGCGACCCTTCTACCCTCCCCTCCACTAATACCGTGTGGTATTTGCTGATGCAAGAGCCAGATGTGGGCATCAGTCGGTCATGTGTGGTTATGTGAAGCATGTGAGTTGTAATGTACTTGGTGGAGAAAGGATTTATTTTTACACTCCTCTCCCTAAAAGTCATTAATAATTAATTAAGCTTTAGTGTCCTTTAGGGCAAATTCAAAGAGCAGTTTCAAAGACTTATTCAAAACACCATGAAATTTAGCTCATGGCAATCTCTAAACAGCTTGTGTATGAGCATCTTTTTATTTTGACACAGTTTTCCATTAAAATTCACATGAGGAAAAAGACATAAAATGTTTGTGGTTTTTCTGAATGAAAATGCCACTGGAGAATGATCTCAGTTATGGAAGAAATTACTCTAAAATTCTGGAAAAGTCATAAAAATCATTTTTTCCTAGCATTTTTTTCCCCTCCAGTAAAGAGAGGAGGGGGTAGCCCAAAATTTCAAAAGCAGTCAGTGACAAAATGCCTTTTCATGCTTGGTGATTTTGAAAACTATATTTTTTCCTTTCATTAAATATTTATATGAAGGTAGCTAAGCCTTTGAGATTTTTTTAAAAATCAATAAGAATTTTGAAAATTTTGATTCCTCAGTCTAAACTGTGCTCATATAACCTCCAATGTCCCCCTCTAAACAATTCTTGTTGAGTAATAATTTTCAAGAGAAGTGACTCCATCTATTACTTTATAATTCCTCACTCTAAGTCACTTCACCGGGAAGAACTTCTGAGGGCTTTTGAGAGGTCGCACAGGGAGAGGGATATGGGGAGGGAGAGAGAGCAAGGGCACAGGAAAAGCGACCTCTTCATGTGCACATGAGAAATGGGTCTCTTCTCCAGGACTCCGAGAGAAGCTAGAGGTTCTGCAGCAAGTGAGCACAGTTCTTAACATGAAGAAATGGGGCACTCCTGGCCTCTTGGGGCCGTGTCTCAGGACTCAGTCATTCTGGGAAGAGTGGTTTCAACATGTGCCCTCCATTCAATATATCCTCCCCCATTCAGGCAGCCAGCCTGCAGTTTCCATGGGGCTGTGATGCACCATTACAGAGGACTGACCGGCCAGATGTGACCCTCATCCCCTTGATTTCCAAAGTTTATGCATCCTTCCCATCATACACGGTTGAGTGTTCAACTGAGTGAAATATTCATACCTAGATATATTGATATCATTCTCCAGCTCAGAAAGCTCTGGCAGGTCCTGGAGTTAAAACACAGGATTCAAGACAAACAATTGTTCTCTTGGTAGCCTGCATTTAGAGTACTGTAAATAGCCTGCTCTCTTGTGCAAAAGGCAAGGAAAGGAATTGAATTGTGAGTCAAAAAGTGCAGAATGGACTTTATTATGAAATATTGCCAGTGTCTCATTCTTAAGAGTCCTCAATATTTGATTTAACCTCAATTTAATAAGTAGCCAAAGCTTTTCTAAAAGGTCCATAAGTTTCATGTAACATGTCCAAATATCATCTTGTTTTTGATAGAAAAGTGTGATGTGAATACTATAATTGATGTCATTTGTAGAAGGTGATAGTAAAACCCAGATAGATATACTAGTGTATATGTATCTGGGTTTTAGATATGAAAATATCCAAGCAGCACATATTCTAGCAATTTACCCTTTAAGTAGCGAATCTGCACACATTACCACAAGTGGAAGAGCAACTTATGGTTGTAGACAAAGCATAATTAGATAGACAAGAAGGGAAATAATGAGAGGGAGGGAGGGAGGGAGGGAGGGAGGAGGAGAGAGAAACACAGAGAGAGAAGACACATCACCAAAGCAAGTGGCCTGAATGCATATTAATTTGGCCTCTTGTTTTGGCTAGTGTCTCCAATCATTGCTATTTGTTGTATTACTAGTACAATTGGCCTCCAGTGGGTAAGAATGTGCACGTGGTGATGTGTGCACATTCCCCAAGTTTTAGAAATGACAGCAATAAGACTTCTAGATAAATCAGTGTCTGTGGTTCAGGTGAAGCATAAAGACAGATTGCTAAAGAAGTGACCAGAGGTCTACCGAAAGAGAAATGCATATCAGTGCACTCCACCATTTCTTGCTTGGGGAGCATTCACAGAATTGTTTTCCTCTCTAAGGACTTTTTGTATATTGATGTGTAACTAAGAGGACCATTCTTGTAATGCTTGGAACATCTGCCCTTTCACTGGAACATATTTGGATCTCCAGGAAGTGTTAAAATAGAAGCTTTTCGCCAGGCATGTGGCACACACCTGTAATCCTGCTGGCTTGAGAGGCTGAGGCAGGAGGATCACAAGTTAAAAGCCAGCCTCAGCAGCAACAGTGAGGCCCTAGGCTACTCAGTGAGACCCCTGTCTCTAAATAAAAAACACAAAATAGGACTGGAAATGTGTGCCCCTGAGTTCAATCCCTATGACTAGAAAAAAATAAAAAAGAAAGTTTTTTTTTTTTTTTACATCACTATAATAAAGCATCTATACAATAACAGAACAATTCACAATTTACACCATTATATTTAACCACCCAGTCTTACTTATTTAATATAGAGATTGAAGTAGAGATTATTGTTTGCCATTCTGAAATAAATGTTTGCTTCTTTTAATTGGGGAGCACATATCCTACTGATTCATTGGAGATAAAACTCTGCCTGAAATCTTTAAGTGCCTTGATCATTATATTTCTGATGCAAAGCAGAGCTTCTCTGTGCCTGCTATTGCTAGAAACTTGGAAGACTAATAAGAAAAAGTATAAGTCAGAAAGAATACTTCATAGATTTGGCAGCAAATTTAAGAGTAATGTAAAATGAGATAATTTTGCTATATATTTTTTCTTTCTTCTTTAAAAGTTATTTAGAACTCAAAATTTCCTGGCACTAATACATCCATATATAATTTTACTTCCATCTTGTAATAATATTATCTTACCTTGTTTTCACTTTAATAAAAGCATATCACAATGAAAACATTTTGGATAGATGCATCACCCTGCATTTTAAGAATTCCAGACAGGATGGAGGAGGAAAAATGCTTCTCAGCTATAAATTCTCTGCTCTTGTTCACTCCAGCACAATTTGAAGGCTTCAAAAGGTTCAGAAATTTGGCCTGCTGAATCATCAACTCTGTTTCTCTCTTCCTCTGTTTCTGCTTTTTTACCCTTCATGTTCTTACTTCCCTATTTCCTGTACTTACAGTTTTTATGCATCGAAAGCCACATCACACTGTGAGAGTAAATATACAGACCACAGAGGCAAGAAGCCAGCTTTTAGAAGAGTCAAGAAGAGTGAATAATAATCAGGGAGGTCCTTACACCACTAAGATTACTGTTTTTATCCAGTACTTAAGACTTTTGACAGAGGATTCTCATGGAGAGTCCTGAATTTATTATTTGATTTCTGACAGTATGAAGACAGTCCTTCAATCTTTATATATTAATGTTGGTTTATGATGATTTTTTTGCATAAAGTTTAAAACAGTTGAAGAAACTCAAATGAGTTTTCAAAAAATATTTCTTAAACTTTAGTTCTTTGTTTCCTGACAACCGAAATAGTTCTTTGGTTATTTCTACCACATTTAATTACTACCCTATCATTTATTATGAGCATTCCAGGCCTGAGCTTACCAGCTTACTCCAGACCAGCTATGCTGAACTCAGCTAAAGCAAATCTAAAACTTTTCAGCTAAATAAAATCCAAAATTAGCTCCTCGTAACAAATTGCTAATTAGAACCGTGGGTACAGAAAATCTTCCTTCATGGACTTTTTTGCCTGTGGTCAAATTTACTTTTGGTGTTTCAAGACTTCCAGTGAAACCAATTTAGTACTATTTTTCTCTTACTAGTCTCAAAAGGTACAAAAGCCCCAAAATCTCAATGCAAAATTTCAAGTCTATGTATTTAGGATTACAATATCAGTTGATTGCTATCTAGGTGAGGAACAAGGAAAAAAGAGCATAACACGATTTACAACAATGCTTCGGAATTAGACAAAATGGGATCTTTCTCAGCCTTCTCAACAGTACATATTCTGTGCTAACATTTGTGAATTCTGGAACCTATCAAAATTCTTGTGGTTTTGCTTGCCATTGAAGGTAATGCAGCAATTTGTTGAGCAACTATGTAACAGAATCTGCAAAAATTAAGACAATTTAAAGATGGAAACCATAATTCCTACCTTCCATGGACTCAAACATCTGAAGGAGAGATCAGGGAGGAAAATTTTCAAAAAATCACAACCTGTGTATATTCCCTTAAGTTCACACCAGTGGGGACAGCGCATGGGAAACTAGAGAGATTAATAGCTGCATGTAGAATTAATATCTCCCTCATTCTCTGATAAAATATGAAATACCTAGAAATACAGCTTTACTATTATCTAGAATCTCCAAGCTACAATATACTTCATAGAGGAAATAAATGCTTCTTTAACACATAGAAGGAAAGGGAATTCATAGCAAGTGACTGTTAATGAAGAAATGAATTACAGAATCCATTTTCAAAAGGATGGGTTGGAAAGAAAGACCTGGCAGTCAAAAGGAATTCAGAATGTATAGATTTTAATACAATTTTATAAACTTCTCATTTTCAGTATCTGCAGAGAAAAATTCTTGAAAGATGTACATCACAATTTTGATGTCTGTTATCACTGATGATGAGATGATTATAATAGTATTGGTAACAATTTAAAATAGATTACATAATTTTAACTAGGAAACTTAAAATATTATGTATCAACAGCTGCTTTAAATTATATTTAAACAATTGCAATTGGGAAGACCTAAGTTAATTTGGAAGTTTTTATATAGATGGAGCTGCAATCAGCACAGTATTAGTGTCTAGAGAAGCATGCACCAGATCTTACTAGGAAATGATATCCAGTGTTGACTCCCTGAGAAATAGGTAGTTTCTCTACCTGTCAAAAGTACTACACTATAAAAGTATTAGACTATAAGCCTTAAACTGAGGATATAGCTTTGCCTTCCTCTCTTCATTTGAATCAAAATCAAACAATGAAATCATTGTGTAATCCTGAAACTCTTGGTTTGTGATTCCCAAATTCTAATGCCTAGAAAAGTTAATGACTAAAAAAAAAAAAAGAAAAAAAAAAGAAAGAAAATGTTGCAAACATTCAAGCCAAAAGAAGACTAGCTGGTATAGGGTTAAGAGGTTAAGACTATGTGAGGATGAAACTATGACAGAAATGGCCTTTTCTACTTTGTTAGTGAAGTGCTTCATAGTTCTTCTTTACCTTGCTTTAGAATATTATAAACTTTCTAAACAAGAATTATTGGCATCTTCAGCTGGGCGCATGCCTGTAATCCCAGTGGCTCAGAAGACTGAGGCAGGAGGATTGCAAGTTCAAAGCGCCTCAGTAAAGGCAAGACACTAAGCAACTCAGTGAGACCCTGTCTTGAAATAAAAAATACAAAATAGGGCTGGAGATGTGGCTCAGTGGTTGAATGCCCCTGAGCTTAATCCTTGGTACCAAAATAATAAAAACAATAACAACAACAACAACAACAATAATCATTGGTATCTTCTAGGTGAGAAAGTTTGGCTAACCCTACTGATCATTGGGTATGTGTGTGTCTATATATTATTTATATTTATATATATATTTGAATGTGTTAAACTCACATTCAGTTTCCATAAGATTAAATATGAGACAATAAATGTTAAAATTCCATATCTCAAAGAACAAACAAATCACAGAGAAATATTAAAATGTTGAAATTTTTCAAGGCTATTCAGTTAACCTTAGAGAACTGACTAACGTCATTTTGAGGTATTTTCTACATTGGTTTTAAATATGTCTCTTGCTCAATATTATTTTTCATTAAGATTCAAAATAAAATTCATGTTCAGCATAGCCCTGCAATCAAAGAGGAAAAATAAAAGACAAATATCATTTTCCTCACTTGTAAAGTAAAACAATCATTTCAGATTTGGAATACATTTATATTGACATATTTAAAATTTTTAGATGTTAAAGGAATATTTGTATACTTTTTATTATGCTTCATTTTCACCATATTGCAATTTTAGGCAAACTATTTTGCTTTATTTACAGTCAAAAGTACAGTTTTGCATATGATATGTGACCAATGGATTCGTTCAGTTGAGAAGTGTTTACATAGAGTTCTGAAGACCCACAAATTTACAAATATATTATCCATTTCCACACTTCAGAGCATTGCATTTTCTTTTTTGTGCCCCGAACATCATTAATCAGTAGAGTGCTTAAATTTGCTAAGGATTGAGAATTGATGGTATCTAGTTTTAATGTCATCTGAAGTTGTACCTCTACTGTCCACAGAGGCTAGAAGACAGAAGTGCCATCTTTTTCAGTGGGTGAATTTTAAAAGAGGATTCCCAGGTCCTTCAGGTAGACATTCCTGTGTTTTCAACCCCAAAGAGGTTTTTAAAAAGATTTACGTGTCAAAGGGTCTGAGAAAAAGTCCATTAGCTTTGTGAAGTACTCGCTCTAAGAAAAGAGATGTTGGAGTCTGCAGTTAGGCCTGAGGATTAGGCATGCCCAGGCCCTCTGTCAGAGTCAGCAGACTCCGTATTCTCCTCAGAGGAAATTCAAGTGGTGCCCACTGATTCACAACAAGGTAGACTTTAATGCTTCTATTTACTAACAAAAATAAGTCTTTACTTCCTAAACATGAAGGTAAAAGGAAAAAAAAATATTAGAATTTTGTGTTTCCAAATTGTTTGAAATGCCATTTCACATTTGTAGATGGGCTGTTAATCTCACAGAGGAAAATTGTGCAAAAATTTATGTTTCATAAAAAAAGTTCTGGTTTATCTGTAAATCAATATGGAGAGATAAGAATAGATGAGAAAAATGCAGGGTAATCTCAAACCTCCTACTTCTCATAGTCCTGGTGAGAGTATTGTTTCTTTTGAATGTGAAATGTGAAATGTGTTATTATGACTCATACCAGAGAAAGCATTACTTTAAAAGTTGCTCATGCTGGTGGAATTCTAAGATATTTTATTTGGCATGTGGAGCTGAGAATAAAGAATCCAATTCTTGAGTTATATGGAAATGTTAGAGCAAAATAGTAGAGACTGAGCTTGGAAGTTAAAAATTTCAAGGTTGGAGTCCTACTTCTGTCACTACTGTGTGAAATTGGGCATGTTAATTAAACTCATTGAATTTCTGATTATCTATAAAGTGGAAAAAATCTTGACTACCTCAGTTTTTCCTCAATAAATATTTATTGAGCATATACTCGGAGAGAATGATGGTATTACTGGTTGGAATTGTACAAGCCAGGGGAGATAGAGGCTAGGTCACAATGCTCACTGTACCAGAAATATTCAGAGTCAAATATAGGAAAATAGGTTTTATTCAAAGACAAAGGTAGGGAAAAAACTCATTTCAAAAGTTCCATCTTGGTCTGGGATGTAGCTCAGAGCATTGGCCTAGCATGTGTGAAATGCTGGATTCAATTCCCACCACCATAAAAAATAAAAATAGAAAAGCGATCAAAAGTCCCATCTTTGAAATCCCTGAAGGTGAGAATTATTAAAGGAGAAGTGGTAAGGGGGCAGCCATGTGGGACAGAGGAAGGGGACATGGGTATCCAAGTTACAGGCCGGAGGCAATCTGCTCTCCACTCCTCTGGCACTGTTATGGAGTGAAGGTCTGTTCGTAGGAGGAAGTGTAATAATAGAGTATGGTGAATAATAAATATATTGAAATAGATTCATGAAAAAATAAAATGTCAGGGTGAGAAGAAATGACTAAAACAAGTGAGAAATAATCCCTGTGCATTTGGAGTTTGGCCCTGTTTAGGTTTGGATGGAATAATGTTGCAGGTGGACCCAATTTTAAACAATTTACACAGATTTTTGAGAACAAAGAGACTAGAAGTAGCATATTTATACTAAAGACACAGCAACAGATTAGACAGTGGGTCTGTCTGTTATTATATGTGATGTGTTATACTGTGAAGTCCTCCACAAATCTCTCCATGTCCCATATAAAAATCAATGCAACTAAATATTCATAATGAACTACAATTACAAAATATAGCTCTTGGTACTTTTAGCCTGAACAGTCCACTTTTTAACAACTTTGAACAAAGATGTTGGGAAATTTGTGCATAGGAGAGGGTAAAGATTGGAATCTGTGAAAAGCAGTCTTTTAAAATTAAACATTTCTTGTCTATTCCAGTTTTGTTTTAAACTTGACTCTGTCATGTGTTGTTTTAAATTATATGCATACACACACTTATAAAAGATTTGAGAGAAGTAAAAATTCGCTAGTAAGGCTTGCTAAGAGATTAATAAATCAGACAACCAGAGTAAATTTGAGGGTATTCCAGACCCAGATTTATTTTGGAACTTTTTTCAAAAAAGTGTAGGCATTCCAACAAATAACTTCTAGACATCGACATATGTTAATGGGTAATTCTTCAGGAGCATATGGAATCAATTGGCTTAGTTCAAAATGTGTTCCTATAATAGTAAGATTTCCAGAAACTTCTTCAAGCCAAACTGATACAGACCCCCCTTTTTTTTTAATGACAAAATTGAAATGACATTAATTCAGACAGTACACACTGTATAATGGTACTGAAATACCTTATCACTGTAGTCCAATTTCAGTACTGATGTTAGTCTGAAACATAAATTGGCTTTCTTTCTAATAGCTCATGATGGAACATGCAAACAATTTACATGTAAAATGGTTTAGCATGATGTTGTCTTTTATTGTGATCTTTGCCTATGCAAGAAAAACTGACATTTTTTTTTTTTATGTCAAACTAAAAAGACTGTCAGGAAACAAAACCTGTCAGATCTCATTTCCTCCCGTCCTTACTAGCCTAGACCTTGGACACAAGCTTGGTCCTGTAGCTGGTGCTTTGGATCCCACTGTGGTAGGAACACAATGTCCCACATGGGTGCAGATAACTGAGATTATTTGATTTTTCATTTCCAAAAATTTTTTTCTTATTTTGAACAAAAATTTATCCTTTTTTCCTTTTGTGAACAAAAAGAATAACCCTTTCTCTCTCTCTCTCTCTCTCTCTCTCTCTCTCTCTCTCTCTCCTCTCTCTCTTTAAAAAAAATAAGTCTATCCCCTCTACCAGAAGAGTTCTTCAGATATTTGGAAAAGCTTCAGTATCTAGAGTCTCTCCAGCTATTACTTTATGACATATGCCACCTCCCCCTGCCTTTCTTTAATATTCTAGTGTCTGTTTTGGTTCTGAGATGCAGGGCTAAACCTACTACTGTGGGGATGGGTAAATTCATTCAGAACAGAGATGGAGTAAGCTAACTATTCTCTTGTCATGGACATCGTACTTTAGCAATGTAGTTAGCCCAGGGACTTCTCTGGAAAAACAGTGAGTTTTGTTTTCTAAAACTCTAGATCAGCTTAACAGTTATTATTATTAATTTTTTTTTCTTGTGGTGTGGAGGTACAGCTGACCTTTGCAATAGGTACACCCCATCACTAACAATTCTGTTGTTTTCTGCCATTTGTCCCATCCTTTCAGTCATCAGATTCTCAGCACGCAGTTTTTGATAGCCCTCACTGTGTGAGGTAGTGTACTAGGAGTCAGGGCCATATCAGTGAGCAAGAAAAGCACCACTCTTGCTGTATAGCAATACATTCCTGCGGGTAAGCATGTCAGTTCCTAATGGTGTCTTTCGCCCTGGTGGGCTGTTCAATTCAAATTCAATTCAATGTTACTGCCACAAAGGCCAATGGCTGTGATGACCTCTGGCAAGGGAGTTCAAGAAGTTCTCAAAGTCCTGTGATGTTTGAGATGTGTTGTCAAGGAAGATTACAAGTTACCTAGATGAGAGAAAGTGCAAGCCAACCCAGGGAATTTCACCTGCCGCCCTGTGGCCAGGAGGAGCACGGTGATTTTGTGAATTTGAAAGGAAGCCATTGTAACTTGTGTTCTGAGGTCCCATGAAGATGGCAAGGACCATATTATGTTGAACGCTGTGGCCTGAGCAAGAGCAAAGGAAGAACAATCCCAGGAACAGTGGGAGGCCACTGAATTAAATGAATCAGGGGAGTGAGAAAATCGAATCTGCATTTCACTCACACACACACATGCACACATTTATTTTTATCTCTATTTGTCTCACTTACATATCCTTTATTAAAAGTTGATTCACCTTTATCTTTTTCTCCTGATTGTGTTTTATTAAAGTCCCAAACAATTTATGAACATTTAAAAAGTGTTTAGCAGACGAGGGTGAAGAATAGACTCCCAGGCTTGCCAACGCCTTGCTCTGCTCCAATATTCAGCAGCATTTCCTCTGGTGTAGGTTTGCCAAACAGGCACTAAAGCACTTACTTAAACCCATTCTTCCTTATTCATTGTTTTAACTTTTGCTTTGAAATACCAACACCAGGGCTGGGGTTGTGGCTCAGTGGTAGAGCGCTTGCCTAGCATGTGTGAAGCACTGGGTTTGATTCAGCACCACATATAAATTAATAAAATAAAGGTCCATCAACAACTAAAAAAAACCACCACCACCACTAACAGCAACAAAAATTGTTTCCCTAAAACTATTGGATGGAAAATCAAAGTGGCAGGGTAGGAGTGGACAGGCTAAAGCAGATTCCATGATCCTAGCAGCTTAGATTCATCACAAAATTTTGTACATTATTTCCATACTTACTTGTTTTATTTTTTTTGCTGGAAAATGTTTTATAAATCTATTTAGTGATGCAATGAATTGGTGAACCTAAAGGGACGCTCAAAATTGTTGTTCTCCTCTAAGTTGGACATTTAAATATCCAGGACATCTCAGGTTAGAACTAAATTGATACCCATGTTGTAATGGAAGCTACTGGAAAACTTTTTCCACTTTTATTATTTTGCCTTTCCAATTTATTTATTTATTTAAGTATTATAGACATTGGTTCTCCTTTCTGCAACTATAAGAACCCAGGTTAATTAGAAAACACCACACACACACACACACACACACATACATTTGACATAGATAATAATTTAATAATAATTTACAAAAAGGAACAAGGAGAGATGATGGTAAAATCATAATCTTATATTGGGAGCAGAAATATCCAGACTATACTAGCTAGTTTCATGTTATAATAAAATATCTGGAGCAATTAATTTACTAAAAAAAGGGTTATTTGACTGATTTTTCTAGAGGTTCCAGCCCAAGATTGGGCTTTGGGACTCTGATGAGGACAATACATCATGGCAGGAGTGCATGGTGCAATAAGTGCTCACATAATGAACCAGGAAGCAAAGAGAGAGACTCTGTGCATGTGTGTGTGCATGTGTGTGTGCACACGCATGCATGCGCTGAAATCCTGGATAAACTGGAGTGCATGGCTCTTATAAAATACCTGCCATGTTAGACATTCCAAGATGTATTTCCATTTCATTATTAAGATTAGAATCTATGGGATATGCTGTTAGTTGACTGTGTTTTTGCAGACCGCTTTTCCCTTTCATCTTTGCAATGACATTTTAAATTTTCACCTGTAGTAAATCCCAGTTCTATTTTGATCAGCCTCCATACTTAGAACTTCACATCTTAGTGTCTTTAAAACCTGCACCACACATGATTTTATTTTAATGCTGTTATAATTTAAAATAGTATTATTTTTTCACTTGTATTCCTCAAAATTCACGTTGTGTTATATATAAAGTACAGAGTTAAATAAATAATGAATTAAGAAATTAAGTCTTCAGAAATGAATTATCCTGAAGTCCAAAGGAAGCATATTTCTACATGGTTGAGGGTTTACTTTAAAAAAAATTCATTTATGTAAATAATTTTAAAAGAGAGTAATCAAAAATATTCTTTAGTATCGTGGTTGCAGATTATAATATTCTGTCTTCTAAATGACCTTAGATCACCATTAAGGACCTCAGTTATTGATGCTATGGTAATTTATTACAATAAAATTATCAAAGACATGGTTCTAGTCTACCTCAGCTACTGAGCTTAATGTTTAAGAATTTCTGCTCTTTTAAATTGATGTGACGATGCAGATTATTAAATTGCATGATGTTATCATGCTTCTCAGGATTCCTCCTTCTCCCCATTTTTACATTAATGTTATATAGCGGTATCAATTTGAAAGCCATTTAACCAAATTGTGTCAGATTGTATCTAATGTAAAAGCAAATAAGAGAGTTCCTGAGATTCTTTTAATGAGTAGAATAATTAAACTTTTGTCTAGATACCTTGTGATATATATCGTGCCTACTGAGAGGTACCTTATTCTACCTCTTATCTTAAATTTACTGTTTGATGACATTGTTGGACAGCTTGAGGTACTAGATAGCCTATTTTTAAATCAGACAAAGGAGTTTGTATTATGCTTAAAGGAACAGTGAGAAAATATGTCACAATTCAAGGTAAACAATCCTATAAAACCTAGTCACCTATTGTTTTCCAGTGAGACTTTAAGTTTAATGTTGATATAATTGTATCAGTTGATGTCCCCAAGTGCATTAATTTTCTAGAGCTGCCGAAAGAAAGAAAGAAAGAAAGAAAGAAAGAAAGAAAGAAAGAAAGAAAGAAAGAAAGAAAGAAACAGACTGGTTGATTTAAACAAGAGAAGTTTATATTCTGCAAATTCTAGAGCCTAGAAATCCAAGATCAAGGTGCTAGCTGGGTGCTTCTTCTGAGCTCTCCCTGTGGCTTCAGAGGGCTGACCTCTTGGTGTGTCCTCACGTGGTCCTCTTTCTGTACACCTGTACGCCTGAAATGTCCTGGTGTTTTAATGTCCTCTTCTTGTACAGACAACAGTATGATTGGATCAGTGTACAATTTGTAACCACAATTTAAGTAATTTGTCTCTTTCTAAGGCCCTGTCTCCAAACACAGTCACATTCTGAGGTATTCAAATGTTAGAGTCTCCACATGGGCATTTCATGGGGGCTGGGAGAAGCACAGTTCGGCCCTCACCATCTGGTAAACAATGAGAACAGCTGTAAAAGTTGGGCACCTTCAATTCAGTGTCCCCAGAACTTCTGCGTATCATAGGCTTTATACACAAACAATAAGAATAAAAGTAATAATGGCACTTTTAAAAATACTTTTTATATTTATAATTAGATTTGTTAGTTTAAAATCAAGATTAAGTTGTTTGATTGATTCAGAGAATAGCTTTTACATTACTCTACTCCACGTACTCCAGACATTTTCTTTTTGAAAAGAATTGAGAGAATTATTAGCTTAGAACAAGGACCCTGCCATTAACTTCCAGTGGTTCCTCAACCTGGGGGCATTTGTCTCTTCTTCAGCCAATTAGGATGATTAATGTGAGGATGACTAGTACGTACAATGTCATTCTTTGAGTGTGACTGTTTGAACACATGAATTAGAAACAACTCTAGTTGGGCTGGAGTATCTTGGTGGTTGAGTGCTTGCCTTACACAGGTGATATCCTGGGTTGCATCTCTAGCACTGAAAAAAAGTGACTTTACTTAAAATACCAAGGTCACAATAAAATATTCCACTAATATATTTCACTAATTTTATAGTAAGGTCATAGGAAATTCCAGTGTAATTCACTAACTCACCCCATGCACAGGAAATTTATATATTTCTGAAACTCTCTTTAAAGCAACTTTTGGAAAGAAGCTCATTTCAGACTAGCTCATCTTTTAGGAGCAACCCAGTTTTAGATGAAAAGGTCATAAATTTCATGTTCAAATGCTTATGTATTTGGAATCATTTGATTAAGGCTTATCAAAATGATTTCTATACATATCACATTTTTAGATTTTAATGAGATAAACATGTTCAAATGTTATAAAATAGTGCCTTTAATAAATGGGGAATTTAAAAGTATTTGGTGGAAAAGAAAAATGTGAGTTTACCTCTTTCATTGCCAAACACTCTTAAAATGAAATAAATTTGTTGCAGCACTGAAAATCTGGGACTAGTGCCATTAATTAAAAAAAAAAAAAAAAAGTGTAAGGAGTTTCAGGAAATCCATGCTGGTTGGGTCAGACTGCTTCAAGACACCAAGAGCTGCAGACTTTCTAGTCTTCTCTGTGTGCAGGAGAGAACTTTGAAAACCAGAGATTCTGCAGAAAAGTGTGGGAGCAGAGTCCTTAAAGGCCAGCAGCAGCTTCTTAATGGCCAGCTGCAGCACACAATGACAGGCAGACAGCAGTGACACCCAGGGGGGTTTCTGAAGCTCTTCTTAACTTCAGATAAACCACCTCCACGTTTTTTTAATCCCAGGATGAGACAGCATTAACACAACTATCTAGGGTGGGAGATCATTCACAGGAAATTCCCAGACGGGCCCTGGCAGGGCATATTCTGACCCTCACTTCTGCCGTGGGTCATGATACTGCCATCCAAAACACAAACCTTCTGAACGTTCAGGAAGATTCTGCCAAGGCCAGCGCCTCTCATCCAGAGTTCCAGTTACTCTTTCCTGGCAAAGTGCAGATTCAGTGCTGAGGCAGGAGATTGTCTGTATCAATGCGGGTCAGCTAGGATGCTCATTCACACATAAACAGAAGACCATGTCTTCCAGAACACCCAACCCCCAACCATGCTCTCCATGGAGCAATGCTGGGACAAAACAAACTACCCTCATACTCCACAGGTAAATTCCTGAATGCAGGAAGTAGCAGATCTTTTTCTCAAAGTCAATAGAAGAAACAGGTAAAGATTTTGGAAATTAGAGCACACCCTCCGAATACGTCACTGCTAACTGAGCTAAATGATTGGTGGGAATTATCAAAGACTGAATGTGTGTTCCTGAAGACAGCACAGAGGAACTGTTGAAGAAGAAATAAAGGAAGAAAAGAAAAAAGGAAGGGAAGAAAGGAGGGCAAGAAAAGAAAGAAATGGAGAAAGAAAAAGAAAAAAAAGAGAAGAAAATAAGGAAAGAAAAAAAAGAGAAGAAAGAAATCATACAAAGTTAAGAGTCCTAAAAGATTTGACCCAGAAGTAATTTTATCATTAATGCTATTTCCACAATTTGAAGGAGAGAAAAGAAGGATTTGGGGAATGTAAATAATCAAATAAATCTTTCAGAAAGCACAAAAAAAAAAATAAAGATAAACCAAAAACTCAATTATTTAAGGAATGCAAATTGGACTGATATCAGATTTCTATATGGTAACATGGGTTTCTAGAACAAAATAATAATAATTAAGGTAAGCTTATTTTGTAATTTAGTAACAGAATATAATTGAAATGAGGTTAAAATATTTTTTCCCTTTGAGGACCCAGGGTGCTTGATAATCTATCAATATAAATTTGTCCTGAAGTAAAAAACAAAAAAATCCTCCAAGAAGTGGAGGTTAATGATCTTAAAAAAGTAGGAAACTACGATATGTAGTGAGCTGTAGCAACTCTTAGTGGACACCCCTTATAGAAAGGAGAGAATCGGATGGAGGAATCACATTGCCTTCAGTTACTAATACCACACAACCTCCCATCTCTTTCCCTAACCAAAAACAAATAAATCAAATCATATGATGTATAAAGATTTATGAAAAAGCAGAGTTTAATTTAGGAAGGAAAAAAAATAATGCCAAACAGAAAGCATTAAGCATTTCCTAAAATATGAATCCTTTTCAGACTTTAGAAGTAGACAGATCATAGTCATGATTAATCTTGAAGTTTCCTAATGTGATAAAAAATCTATCAGAAACGTAAGCAGACAGTAATTCTTTTATTGAGATATTGAAACTTATATGCTTTCCTTGAAGGTCATCATCCCAAACAAATCAATTAGCAGAACCAATGTTATCAATAATCCTACTGAAATTAAATGATGAGGAATCGTTCCCTCATGTACCAGAGATGTTCACTTCACACTTGAATTCAGCATGATAGAAAATTTTCAGTTTACCCTTAGTGATCTTTGCTTAGGAATTGGCAACTGAGATTTTTCAAGCCACAGGGCACTTAAGTATTTGAAACTCAGGCGTCTCCAAAGAGGAACAATCTTGCACACTCTTCTCCCCTGGCTCTGACATCACTGGCCAGTGGCCAGTGGTCATTTGGGCTTAGGAAGACTCATAGGTTTTGTGTTGTATAAATACCCTGCAATAAAGAGCAAGCCACGGGCCTGATGAGGGCCAAGAGTCAGGCAGCCAAGTGTTCCTTTGAGGTATTCTGTAGCTGTCGGGAAAGTTAATGACCCAGAGAGTAGATTGTAGACGGCCCCACAGAGTGTCACTGCCAGAACCACATTCAGAATCACTGATCGTCCCTCTTGTTCATTGCGGGTGTTTGGGTTGAATGTTTTAAGGAGTCTTTTCAAAAAGAGTGTTAACTAAGGACTCAAATGCATTTGTAATAACAAGGTAGTAAGGAATATGAGGTTCTCAGGGTTGAAAACAAGAGGACCGGCATGCCTGTATTATCCTTTCCCTGTAAGGGGCCTCTACGTAAGAGTAGCTTCTGACCCACAGAGGGGAGTTTTGTTTCTCAGCTCGGCAGTTTTGCAAACTTTATGGAGCACAGATTGACTTGGTTTCCTCGAATGCACATAGGTTTTGTATTGTACAAATACCCTGCAATCAATCAATCAATCAATCAATAATCACATTCACACAAAACAGAAGCACACCCGAGGAGTACATGGATGAGAGTACAATGAAGAATGACTGCCAAGCAGACCGGAATTAATCACATCCGTGGTCAGTGCCTCCTGGTCCACGGAAGAAGTATCTGTGTGGTGCCCAAGTAAGACAAATGGGCTTCCAGATTAATATGAAACACAGCAGATACAAAGATGGAAGCCAGCCTGTGTTTTAGTGCCCAGTGAATCTGCATGTACGGGGCTAGTCCTCATATCAGTGCACAGAGGTGGGGACCCCTACTGTTAGTAAAGTGTGGAGGCTAAGGTATAGTCAGGCTAAACCCTTGTCCTAAGTCACAGAGCTATAAGGCCAGAGGGCAAGGGCTCAAACCCATGAATCAGATTCCAGAAGACAGGCTTTTAGCCATTCTTGAATCAGAGTTGTTGGTCAGAGAGATTTTGTCAGGTGAGGCCAGCTCAGTGGAACGTAAGTCCTTTTCTCGACAGAGATAAAGTCTGATGTGGCAGAAGCTGCTCTCTGCCTGCTCACTGTCCAGTCCCTCTGTCTCATTAACAAAGCCTGCTTGCTTTGGGACAGCACCAAGCCTGGCTGAAACACAATTGTCCCCCTTCCTTCATCGGTTGAGGCCCACCGACACATTTTGACCAATGGGAATTCATTTATCTGTTGGTATTTTTTTTTTTTTTTACTTAGTCGTAATACAGAATACCTTTATTTTATTTATTTTTATGTGGTGCTGAGGATCGAACCCCGGGGCTCGCATGTGCTAGGTGAGCGCTCTACCACTGAGCCACAACCCCAGCCCTATCTGTCGGTCATTTTTGAGGAAAGTTTCACTTTCTTCATACAATTTCCTTATTATTCTTCTCATCTTGCCTGAAATTCAGAAGTAAAATTGAACTTGGGACACCTGTTTTAAAAACATGAAATTCAAAAGCACAGGTCAAAGATGGCACAGATGGAAACAGCGAGTTCTGAGACATTATGACCAGGCAAGGTTTCTGTAAAGCCTGCTTATTCTGCTTTCTTGGGACAAACTTTCATGTGAAAAAGTAAGTAACCTCTCATTTAGTTATTTTTCTGCAGGCACATAATGCCCGTCCTCACCTGGGGGCAGGGTTAGAGCCCTGCCCGTCTGGTCTGTTCTCACTCCCTTTTCAACTTCAGCCCAGAGCTATGCCAGAGAGCAGCTGCTCAGAGCTATATTCAGTTTGTGAATGCACTCGTGTGTGGATGGAGACTGACACAGAGAGAATGTCCTGCCCCGGGACTGTGGTCACTGTGGTCACTGTGGTCACTGGGAACAGCCATTGACAGAGAAGTTAAGTGGCCTCTGCAAGTAATTCCATCTCCTGCTAAGGTCAGCTACTGTCTCCATTGGGAGCCTCAGTCCCTGAGGAAAGATACAGAAGGCCTGTGGACAGTGGATACCAACAGGACAAGCTGTCCACTTTTAATAGGGGCAGCCTGGGCAGGTTGGGGTTTTTCAGTTTGGGGTTTTGCATAATTCAAAAGCAGTCACATTTGTCCATCAGAGAGAGAGAGAGAGAGAGAGAGAGAGAGAGAGAGAGAGAAAAGATATTTAACCCTTCTTATTTTGTATTCCATACTGACATTGGTTAACGAGAACCACACTTTATTTTGCATTGAATATTCTTCATATACTATTTTTCTGTCCTGTCGTTGTTGAATTGTCATATGGCGGATTATACACTTTTTGATTCATCACTTAGGACTTTGGGGTTCCATACATTAGAGTTATGTAGCTGGTAAAACCAGTGATCTTGTATTAAATCACTCATCGTGGGACCTAATGCCTGAGGACTAAACACCTATCCCCCCTTAAATTCTGATGAAGTAAATTCTTAGGGCTAGAAGAGCATGCCCCCCAGTCCTTCACCCAACACAATGGTCTACTTGTGAGAAGACTCTGGAAGTTTCTGTTAAAGTAGAAGAAGTCTCATGTATAGATGACTGTGTTTGCTCATTCTGGTTAGCACCAACTCTCTGTAAGCCATTTTTCAGGTGCTGTTGTGTTGAAAGGAAGCATATATTTTTACCTAAGAAAAGGCAGCTTTTTTGCTTGTTTATTTTTGGTACCTGATATTTAACCAGGGTTGTGAAGTTGTGAACTCACTTGATGTTTACCACTGAGCCATATCCACAATATTATTATTATTATTATTATTATTATTATTATATTTAGTTTGAGACAGGGCCTCACCAAGTTGTTGAGCCTGGCATTGAACTTGTGATCCTCCTGTCTCAGCCTCCTGAGCCTGAGGGATTACAGGTGAAAGTGTAGTCTTTTGCAGCTTGCAGAATAGTCAAGGTAGATGCGAGTTTTCATCACAAGAAATGATTCTGTAATTGTTAGTGTTGTCCCTGTTTTAATTTGTCTACAGGAACTCATTTGTTCTCTGAGTTAGTCCTGTTGTCCTTCTTTAGGTTGCTGTTAAGGTTGTTCTTAAGTTGAAAGTTTTTCTCAGCTTGGCCTAATAGCTCCTCCTTCCTTTTCGGACTAGATTTGCCGCCTTGACAGCCTATCTGAAGACTGACTGATTCCAGGCTTTAAGCCCCTCTTGACCTTAGTGAAAGAGGACATCAGCAGTTTCACCAAGAGGACTTCATTGCTAAGCTCTCAGGGCTACCCATCTTCTACAGTGCTGTGACCCAGACTCCAGATCTGGAATGCTCCCGTATTTGCAAGACCCATTCAGACTTGTATTCTTGGTGCCCGAATAGACTCTTGTCTGGTTTTGTTTTTGTCTTTGATTAATTATTGTGTGTACACCCAGAGGTCTGTATCAGAAGCTTGTTCCACAGCACAACAGAGCGGGCTTTTCTGTCTGTTTTCAGCCTCCTAGACAGGTGCCCAGGGCCCTGTTATCTGCTGACAGACTGCCCAGTCACAACCATTTGCCTGTTGGCTTGTCCCTCTAAATCCACCTGCTCTGACATTCTCCATCCCTCTGCTCTGTCTACCTGTCAAGGCATCCCTTTTCTTGCATTGGACCCTTCAAGATAATTAAGCACCAAACCACAAATGTGGCAAAAATAATAAAAGTTAGGATGGAAAATCACAGCAGGGTTTGCTGACCGCACCAGTGTCCTGAAGGATTGCTCTAATCGCCCTGCTTCTCTTTGCTTCCTACTCCCTATTTTCAAACATGAAAAGACAACAGCATAAAGTAAACTGAAAACTCTATTAAAGAAACACAGCACCTGGGGGGAAGCCTGGCTTTAAAAGAATAGAGACAAGACAAGACGATGGAAGTCCATCTCGCTGACCCGCTTTCGATGATCAGCATTGCGCTTTGTTTGAAGACCGTCTTGAGGAAACTAAAGGGGTGTCGACTTTGAGTGGGTGACTTTGGGGATGTGAGTGTGAAAATCAGCCATAAAACCTAACAGTATTGCCAAATGGGAGCATAAACATAAAAAGAGGTAGAACTCAACAGGGAACCTGAAGGGAGGCTCAAGCAAAAATTGAAACTAAATCAAAGAGGTCAAAACTAGGGCCTCAAGAAGAATATGTTGTGTTGACACAAATAAAACCTGATTACAAAAAATGAAACAAACTACGGAAAAGAATGAAATATGTTGGTGTTGTCAAAGGGCAAGTTGAAGATGTGCTAACTTGGGGTCCCCGGCTCACTTCCTTCAGCCTTCACGAAGAGGTCTTTGCGGACACAGTGTCATGCTAAATGAACACAGGAGCACACACAAAAAGAAGAGGGGATTGTGACTCGATGATGGAAGGCTTGACTTTGTCCATGAAAACTCCCTTTTTATTTTATATAATTGTACACATTCTTCTTTCCAAGTTTTGTTTTTTTTCTTATTTTTTTTTTTTTTTTTTTTTTTTTAGTAGAAATTTATTGCTGGCTCAGTAGAAACCCGTTTCCCGGGAGATTAAATGATATATATGAAGAACATACTTTTGTGAATAATGTACATTCCCTTTCATGGTATTCATGCCAAAATCCATCATAACATGGAGAAATTGGCTGACTCCGGGGTATTTCACAACAGGCTACATTTGCAAAGTCACAGTTACTCTGCCTCCTTCTCAGAAGAATGGCTTTTCTCCTTAACAAGTATCTAACAGAAATGTTCTTTGTACCTTAATTTAAGAGCTGTAGGGAAAAGGCACCATTGGGTTAAGTGACAGTAAGAAAACAGTTCTGCATAGAACAGGAAATGAAATCTCAATTTCTTGGCTCCTGGCCTAGTTTCTGAAGGCTAATGCTTTTATAGAAAAAAAAAAAAACAAATAAAGAAAGGAACCTAATTTAAATACTTATCAAAACAGAAGATATCTCTGGGCTCAGAATCAGGACTTTAGTTCTAGTCTCAGCATTAATTAGGGATGTGACCTTGGGCAAATTACTGGCCTTCCTTCCCCAAGACTCTGATTCTGCAAAACATCTGGGGCCAACCCTGAATCCCCCGTGGGATTAAAGGCATTCCTTGTCTTCCACTCCCACAGAACTGTCAACTTTTGCTTATTTGCTGTTGATATCTTTCTTAATAGTATTTTGCAACTATTTCCCTTCTACATTTAATCCAAATTAATTTTCCTCCATCCTGAATAGAGGTTCCACATTTATCTCTTCTAAAACTCATTTATTAAATTATTTCTCTATATTAAGCAAAGCATTTCATAAGTTCTCATTTCCTATGTAAAACTACAGAGGATACCACTTATATTTAAAAAATTGTTCCCTGGTATTATTATTTTTCACCATTCCTAGTAGCAGCTACTTTCCATTGTTACCTGCCCCTTGAATACACAATGCAGTTGTTAAAAGTTTTGAGAAGGCATCTGCACTTCTAACCTTCCATCAAGGTTCCATTTTTGCGTATCTGAATCTTTCTCTCCCTCAATGTCTAGCTGAAAACTCACAAGTGTCAATTGCCCATCACAATGATGGTTTTGTGAGCTCCTCCAGCAATTGCTTATATACTTCATTCAAAGGTTTAATCATGTTTTACCTTGTGACACATTACTATTTTATTGTTATCCAGATTCTTTTCCATTGAATGAAAGCTTTGCTTTTCAAAACCTTTGGGAAATAATTTATTCTGTAAACGAAGCCTTTTGGCTATCTAGAGATTTACTGCTTTTGACTTTAAACTTTTTGTAACCACGTGGAAAGGCATCTTTCTAAAATAGATAATAATTTTCTATGACTTTTGAAATAAAAGTGATAATTTAAAGATTTTCTTAGTTGCTTACTGTAATCACTATGAATGCAAGTTTTTGTATCATTATTTTTACAGGTGTGTTCTACTAGTATTATACTTAGATTAATTATAGGTTATTTAAAATTCCAGTGCTTATCAAAAAATATTTATTTGTAATTTTATTTATTATTTTTGTTGCTGTGTATTCATTTAGTCATCTCCCTTACCACCACTAATTTGCTATAAACATGATAATCAGATAACCATATTTATTAAATATATATCTAAAATATATATAAGCTCAAAATAAATTATAGGTAAGCTCAGAATGACATTGTCTACAAAGTCCTTGATTTAGTGCTTAACATCTGAGATGTATTATTTGCTTTCCTTGAATGATCTCTGTAGGTAATTACCCCCAAGTTTTTAGCTGAGTTGAAAACAGATATGGTTGCAAGGCAGTAAAATTTCAGAGAAGTTTGTATTATTACATTTGTCTGATTTGTCTTACCTTCCAACTGTAACACAAGAATTCTACATTTCTATAGATTTTAATCTAAAATTTTAGTACATTCTATTATCCTTTTATGAGATACTCAAATAGGAATTTCAGTTGAAGAGTTCTCTGACAATGATCCCTACATGCTTATCATTAGCTTTTTTACAGATTGCATGAAGGAAATATTTCTTAGGAAGCTACCATTAAGGGCAGAGAGAAAATACAGGAGATATGAATGATTTTTTTCAGGACTCTTACTGTATGTCTTTTTGTATTGCTTTCATTTTTAATTTTTACTAGTAAGGACTTAAACTATTTAATGAAAAGCATGATTTTAAATCTCCAATACTTTTCAACTCTAAAGAGAGGTATTTCTACAACTATAAGGTTGCTCTAGTTGGTTATAGGATATATTTCAGTGAGTTCAAGGCAGTCTACACCCCAAGTTCTGCATATGATTTCCTTGCTCCATAAAATATGTCACATTTTCCTATTCTATGGTATATTATCATTATAAATGTATGTCACTTGTTTTATGAAAGGCAAATGAACATTTTTAACATGTGATCTCGTCATCCATTTTAGTTCTTTAGCCGTTAAGAGGAATCTTGTGTTGCCTTATTTCCCAGGCCATGACTGTGTATGAAGACACAAGACATAGCCTCAGCCTTTGAAGTGAATCACATGGGCAGACACTAAGACTTTCTGAGGGTTATAAAATGTGTAGATAGAGAAGGTGATGTGGGAGGGGGGGCAAATTCCAGGGTCAACATAACAAATTGGAGAAAATAGAGTAAAGGAAGATAGGCTACTAGGAACCAGAGAAAGATATAAAAGGAGCAACATTTATGAATATTCACAATGTTTTGAGACCATAATCTCCATATTGTTTCTAATTATACTTACTGGTCATTTGAAGTTTTACTTTAAACATTTTTTAGAAATATGTTTAAATATATATCAATTTATATTTACACAGGAAAGACATACTAATAAAACATACACAGACTACCAGGTAAAAAATTGAACCTCATTGCTAAAATTAGGATGGGAGAAACTTAGTTCTTTGTAAACTATGGAAAATACTCAGGAAGAAAGAATAAATTACAATGACAATAATAATACAATTAAAAAAATAATACAAATAAGTGAAGATTTTTGTATGTAAAAGTGGATAGAGATAGTCACTATAAAACAAAAATTGGGAAAAATTTATATGTTTGGAAATATAAAATTGATTACTTAAGTGCTACAAGATGAATACAACATAATTGATATTATCAGTAACAACAATAAAGATATATAATTGATTGAAAACATAACCTCGATATAGATAATGTGGAGTACATAAAATGAGATCATTTTTGTAAAACAATTATTTATTTAATGTATCTAATTGCACAAAAAGTTTCCTGTAGAAAATGTAGATTACTTTGTTAGTTCTTAAAGAATTTATCTTTAGCTGATGAAATGATAATTTTTAGTCATTTTAATTTCTTGCTCATGTGTTTGTTGGCATTTTATCAAAGATCACAAGTTACTAATATAAAAGTGAAGAAATTCTTTTTTTTTAGAGAGAGAGAGCGAGAGAGAAAGAGAGAGAGAGAGAGAGAGAGAGAGAATTTTTTAATATTTATTTTTTTAGTTTTCGGTGGACACAACATCTTTATTTTGTTTTTATGTGGTGCTAAGGATCAAACCCCGCACCACGCACATGCCAGGCGAGCACGCTACCGCTTGAGCACATCCCCGGCCCAAAAGAAATAAAATTCTTACAAACATGATGAGCAGTAACATATGCATAAATTTCCCACCAATAAAATCCACTTCTTGGAAATGGTTATGACCAAGTCCTCAAAAGGCTCAGTTCCCCACACCAATGGAGAATCAGATAATTTGACTCAAAAATTCCTTCACATAGTGAAGTCTGATTTATTCTTTGTATAATTTGGGAACTTAAGAATTACCCAATCTTTTATTCTAGAGCTTACTCCCAAGTTCCATCTAGTAAACTGGGTTCAAATGTCAGCATTTTCCCAGCAGAAAACTGTTCAACAATCCAAGAAATCTGGTGCCTGGTCGTGTGATCATGACCAAGTGATCATGACCTAACTGCTCAGAACCCCAGTTGTGACCTCTGTAAGAGAATCCTTCCTTTAAGTGGGTTGCTGACGATCAACTGGTAAAAATACGTCTTCTACTTGGCACAAATTAATGCTTTAACAGTGGTATATGCCACTCAGTTTGTATTTACAGAATGTTCAATAAGTACTCTAACAAAGCTAGAAGATAACCCCAGCTCTGGTGACCACCTTCTAAAAGTCATCTCTACCCCTTCTCACTCTATTTTCTACTGATTTGGGAATGTATGGTCCTGTGGCACTGTTTCCAACAGGTAAGAAACATTCAAGGAGAAGTAGGCGACCTTGATGCCTCCCCCTCAGAACACCACCTGGCGCCCATCACCCTTTCCTGAGGTTGTTTTCCCAATCTACCTTGTCAGAGACACTTTCCTTGATCCTCTTAACTTCATCTGCCTCCTTTTCCTGCTTCTTTGCTTACCTTAGAATGAATACAGAAGAAATAAACTTGATTTTTAAAAAGGCATTCCAAGACATAGTGTCATGTATTTACCGTCAAAACTGTAAATATCCCCTCATGTTTACTTAGATCTCACAATTCCATTTTATTGTTCAATGCCTCACCCCCCATTCACACTGCCTGTTTGATGACTATAAAATCACTCTTTTGATGGCAGTAGGCCTGATATATATGGGGAGTGTGATAATTAGCAAAATCCTTTACCATTTTTTAAAGTAATGAAAAGTATTGCAGGCTTGGATATAGCTCACTATTAGAACTGGCTCTTGCTTAGTGTGATCAAGGACCTGGGTTTGATTTCAGCAATAGCAACACTCACACACACACACACACACACACACACATACACACACTATATGTTTATATATATATATATATATATATATATATAGAGAGAGAGAGAGAGAGAGAGAGAGAGAGAGAGAGAGAGACATAAAACACACACACAATCTTGTGATCTACTCTACTTATGGCTTTTGTTTGCTAACTGTGTGATCTTGTCACTTATAACTTTCCTGTGTCAGAATTTTCACATCTGTGAACAAAGATTTTTATACTATCTGTTCTGTCTCACTCACAGAGTATTGTGATGAACAAAGAAAAAAATGCACATGAATGTCCTTTGAAAACTGTAACTAGTAAATAAATATAAGACATTTAGGGAGGAAGTTTGTAAATTTGAAATATCAAAGCACTGAGCCATACATTGTAGTCATGGACACTGACAATTGAAAGCATCAACACTGTGCTATCAAACACTTTGTATAATAAACCAACAGTGCCTTGCAGATAGAGTTTCTTTTTCTTGGTAGGAAACATTGGGTAATACCTTTGAACAATATAAAAAATTCTGGAGTAATGAAAAAGTATTCTGGATGATATAGAATCTTAGGGCTGACAGAAAAGGACACATTGACTGAAGTTCAGACGGGGTTCTGACTGGGTTCAGAGATGGAGTGTCAATTTCAATCAGGTATAGCAGAGGAGAGATTTATGCAAAGTAATCTCATTCCTCTTTCAAGACTGATAAGAGGCAAGGAGAACCTGAACCCATAGATAAGGGCTGTGGTTTGGAATTACCCAGATAAGTCACAGTGACAGCCAAAATGGGATGGAGATTGTCAAAAAACTGATTTCAGTCCAACAATACATTTTGCAGAGATTTAGCATTAACAGAAGCAAATGTAATATTTGGAGTAATTTTTAAGAAAATCTTATCAATGTGAAAAGAGAATGCAAGTCATTTAACATAAATCCAAATACATGGAAAAAATGTATGTCCATAATCCACTGTTGGCAGCGATAGTGAATACTTTCAACTTGAACTTGAATACTTTCAAGTTTAGACACAGGTCTCTAAGAAATCAACTCTGAGGAGCTTGATTAATATTTGCCATGGCGTATGCAAAGTATAGAAAAGCCCAGCTGTGGCCCTGCAGCTACCTGGCTTCGGTCTGATCTGTGTAGTTGTCGTGAGGTTTTCACATCTCTAACATGGAAGGAGTTACTCAGATCACATGTATGTTTAACAGGTTGAGTGAGTTAACAGAGCACATTGTGTGTACTCAGCCTAGGAGAGTAGGAGCCCTGGAAAAAGCACATTGAGATGGGAGGAGCCTTTATGACATTGGAATGCATAGTGATTTGTTCCTGGAAGTGTCAAGCAACCAGGGAGAAAATATGGAAGAGAGCAGCTTTCTCACATGGGCAACTGGGAGACGAGAACAGCACCATAGCTACTCTTGTATCAGAAACACAGTGGGAAGAAGTAAATGACTGTTTTCTATCTCGCAAGCAGAGGAATGGAGAGAACTGGGACTCTCCACCATCTTTCCTTGGTTTGTTGAGCTAATCTTTACTAACTCCTGAGAAAGTCTCCATAAAACCCAGAAAGCAAAAAGAAAATACATAATAGAGTGTCTCTGCCTGTTCTGGTCATGGCAACAGGCTTAGCCTGGGTAGGAAATCTAGTACTAGTTTCTCTATATCTAGATTTTAAAATATTAAATATTTTTTTTTTTTAATTTTTTGATGTCAACTGACCTGACATTTCTGAACACTGCATCCAGGAGTTGATAAAAAAAAAAAAAAGAAAATTGCTTTGAAATCAAAACAAAGTAATGCACACCTAATTCAATTACATTGAATCCTTTACCCTGAGCATTTAAAAATCACAGCTTCATGTCAGCTAACAGGGGATGCAACAATAAGGGGACATCACCTACATCATGAAGTCGCCAACAAAGAAGAAGATTCGTGTGTGGAATCATTTCTTGGCCCTAGACAAAAGAGTTTGTCCTGCTGTAAGATTTTCAGGTAGATGGTAGGTCCTTTGTTCCTCTCCCTCTCTGAGCTCTAACTAACACCTTCTCAAAACCTTTCACCAAGAGCAGAGGGGTAAGAATGACTCTCTGATGCAAAATTCACCTGAGAGAAAATGTTTGTCATAGAAATGAAGATAAAATTTATATGTACTGGGAACTAGCTCAGATCCTAGAGAAAGCTGAGTTTGTGGAGCAAATGAGAACTTTGTAACAAAACCCTTTTATAATCTCAGGTCTGTAACTATTCTTCCACTTGAACTGGTTAATTCAAAGTGGGGGTAGTGCATCACCAGATTTATGTTCATGCATCTCTTTCAAACACACACACACACACATATATAATATTATATTAAAACAAATATATGAGTTAGATCTATATACATATATATCTATATTTCAATATATGTTTTATATATAATAGATATATATGTGTATAAAATATGTTATATCTATGTATTCATACATTTATAATTCTATCTATTATCATCTACCTATATTATAACAGAAATTGAGGAAGAGAGAAAAGTTAAATTCCATTTATGTAAACAAAATCTCTAGGCAAATGAGCTGACTACAAAACATTTCAAATTCTTTCAATTCCTAAATATTTGTCAACATAAATACATAGTCTCTACTAAAATTATAATTGACCAAAGGTGCTTAGAACATGGGCTACAGTGGAAGAGAACTGGGTTCAAGATTCAAATATGTTTTTAAGTGTTTATAAAATCCACATAAAAATATTTCAAACTTCTTAAGCATTTACTTTTGGATATGTAAAGTTCATTATAATAATAATGCCAATTGCATTCTATCTCATTTGATTATTGAGATTATATAATGAGCAAATGAAATTTTTAAAATGTGATAAAAATGAGCCTGAGTGAGACCAACCCACCACAGCTCGGCTCTCAGCTACAATCTGGTTTGCAAATCTATCCCCATAGACAGCAGCTCCAAACCTGTGCTTAGGCAACCATCCCACTCTCCTGCACAATTTAGATTCCATGAGTATCTTTATCAAAAAACATTGTTCCAGTTATCTGGTGTGTGTGCTGTCTGCCTTTGTTTGTGTGGTAATCCCTGAACCCATTGCCTGATATTTGGTAAAGCACTCAATAAATGTGTGTCACCATTATTATCATTGTCCTTTTTAACATTATATTACACTGGCACTCAATTTATGTTAGTCATTACTGCTATCATTGTTATTATTTTTACTACTTTGATTTGCACTTTATCTTTGGCATGACTGTATCTTTGAGAAAATAAAAAGTAACAACCTCACACTTACTGTGGATTTTGGGTGAGTCATGTAAACCTTTTGACACTGTTTCTTCCTTTAATGGGATAATAGTTGTTACAGATGTTCCTGGAAATTTAAGAGGGAGATATTGTGTCAGACAAACTTATTTATAAAAAAAAGAGGCAGAAAGCATTAAGCATTTTATGAATTTGGATCAGAGGTTGCTCCTCCAGAAACGATGAAGGAAGACAGATTTCTCTGGGATATTCCTACCAGAACCCCAGGCTTGGCTCCTGGTTTCTTTTCTTTTTCTTTCTTTCTCTCTACCAGTGATTGAACCCAGCATTGCATCACTGAGCCATATCCTCTTCCTTTTTTTTTTTCTTTTTTAAAATTTTGACACAGTGCT
This sequence comes from Urocitellus parryii, assembly GCF_045843805.1. Lineage (NCBI taxonomy): Eukaryota > Metazoa > Chordata > Mammalia > Rodentia > Sciuridae > Urocitellus > Urocitellus parryii. Next base: position 9,517,365 of record NC_135543.1, on the reverse strand, counting down.
CACTAAGTTGATTAGTGTCTCTCTAAGTAGCTGAGGCTGAATTTGAACTTGCAATCCTTCTGCCTCAGCCTCTTTAATTGCTGAGATCACAGCCATGCACCACCTTGTCCAGCTAGGCTCCTGTTTGATGTGTGCAATCTCTCTGAATCCTGTTACGCAGTATCTACCTGTGGCCATGGGCAGGCTTCCTGGATCCAGGACACCCACTTCTCTTGGGTGTTCAGCTCTTGCCGGCTGTCTTAGGCTCTGCACTCCTTGACCTGTCTTCACTCTGTGATTGTCATTCATGGGAGAATGGCTACTGTACTTTCAGGCCACTACTCCAGTCTTAAACTTCCTGCCCAGACCTGATATCTCCGCAGAAATTTTGTTTGAGTCAATATATTTGTGAAACTAGAAACCACAAAACAAATTTAACAGGTATTAATCTAGCAGATCTTGTGCACAGACACTGGGAGAGTAAAACAAAAATAATAAATTATATTTTATATTGTTTCCTATAGAGTTAATTTTGTTGAGAAAAATTGCAACAGTTTTGGTCCTTGATAAATATTTAAATAATCCCACTCATATTCTTATGTCCTTAGATTGCACAGATTAATTTAAACATTGAAGCACCAACATTAAAACTGCAATATTCAAGATGATATAACAGACAAGCAAAGTGAAGTTCAGAAAGTGATTGTTTTCCAACAATGAAGTCACCAGTCAGAGAGGCAGAGCTGGGATAATGATTATGGCTACTGACTTTCAGTGTAGGACTGTCTATCCATGTTATGCAACTTCATCTCTTTCTCTCTCTCTCATTCACACACACCAACACATACAGATATATGCACACCTTTTTTTTAAAGGTGATATAAATTATATAGACACACAACATGTATTTACAGGTGTAATATTATTTTTCTCAATTGATCACAATTTAATTTTCAATAGAATGAAGATGCATAAATATATTTTAGGAAACAATAAAAACCAAGCATGTTTTTTTAGTCAAAAAATTAATTTAAACTAATTTAAATACATTTTTATGTATTTACTTATCCTCACAATTAAGAATAATGTGTAAATTTTACTGGATATTCTCAAATTTAGAATATATTGAATAGACACCTAAGTATATTTATTAATATATATGTCATGCAGGTGCAATCTTGCTGCAAACTGCCCGGCCCCGGGCCGGCTGAGTCCCGCTCCTGCTGCCGAGCACTGCCTGCGGCACCCCTGCTGAGCGATTCCCTGCTGAGCTGTCAGTGCACGGGCTTGCAATCTTGCAACCCGGTTGGGCACAAAAACACAAGCCAGTCAAACTGAGACAAAGTTTTATTTAGAGAGAGGCCGTGTGCGTCCCCTAACAGGTGGGTCTGCCACGTGTGTGTTCTACCTGAGCCGGGGGGTTTTCCACTTCCCCCGGAACACCCTCCTACCATCCTTTTCCAACCAATGGGAACTCTCCCATTACAAGAGTGACATGAGTAACCTGAGTCTAGAAATGGGCCCAGCTGAACAGCATGAGTCCAATTACCATATGAATGTGAATTGCTGGCTGGCAGTCATTAAATCCAAAGGTGCCTATATCAATATTTTTGCTGTGGCTCCTAACACAATCTGTAATACAAAACATGTATAATAATACCATTTATAATATATGTACTTTTTGCATTAATATTGATAATTATTTTGACTCTTTTACATGAACTCTCTGGTATTCTCACTTAATAGAAGGGGAAATGTGTAACATCTTTCAAGAAGCATGAACTCAACATAGTAATGCAAAGATCATTACTAGAAAATATGACATGTAAATAAATTTCCAGTATTAATAAAAATAAGGGTATTAGAAATTAAGAATACCTTGTTCATCATTCTTCCCCCACACACCCTGCTTCCTTTCTTTCTGTAATGCTGGAGATTGAATATGTACTGTCTTTAAAGAATAAGCTTTAAGTCTTTGAAAGAAGTGCTAATTTTCTAAATGTCAGTGATCAACTTGATTCACAAAATTTACCAGCATTCATGAGCCAAATGAAAGTGATTCCACGCTGAACAAATAAAGATAAGCAAATGTTCTTGGCTCCTCTCAGCAGAGTTTCACACTTCCTTATTAGGACCCTTAGAAAACAAAATATTCTAAGAGCTGGGTGTGTGGTTCAATGGTAGAGTGTTCCAAACCCATTACTGAAAAAATGAAACATAAACAAAAATTAAAATAAAATATTATAACGTTCTTTATAACTAGTCAGCATTGCAAACAGTTTGGCAATTTTTAGTTAGAACATAATTTTATAATTTGATTGATAAAATATATGGTTTATGTATATTTTAACATTATGGAGCAGTATGATTCTATTTTTAATTGTTCTTTGTGTTTTCTTAAATCCCATGTAGAGGAATCTTTCTGATATGCTAAGTGAATAATGTGTTCATCAACTGACAATGGTTGCTAAAGTTTTCTTCCTAGAGTGGGAAGATGAATAGAACAAATAGTATTTTTGGCTTCTTTTCATACTTATTAGGCATATTGCAATTTTATAGAAAGCCAAAGAATGACTGTTTTACCAAACAGAATAGCAAAGTCAAAGATACTAACTAGATCAATAGGCCTTGAATCACAGTCACAAGCAGCAGACTCAAGATATTTTTGGTTCTCCATTCAGGCCTGGCATCATTCTGCAGAAATAGGTTTCAAGGTTGCATCATAAATTCTCAAAACTAGTCAGCTGGAGATAAGTCTTATCTAGACTTTATTAGTCCATGTGGTATAATGTGTAGATTGCTTATAATCAAGTAAAATGCCCTGTTATATATTTCTGTTTCTTTCTTAGATTTGACAATAGACATTTTAAAATAGTTTATCTGTAGGATGCAGCTACTCTGAATGAAAATATATCCTTACTAGAACTTTCCCATTTCTATGTCCCACTTGATTAGTAAAACAAATGCAAAAGGCTAATTATCCTCCAAGAAACAAACTGCATTATCTGTATTTTAAAGTATAACACACTTAAACAGATAAAAGTGAAAGTAAACTCAAAATTATTTCCCCCCACTTGTAGTTTGTTTATTTAATCAACAAATTGAATCATTTGCTAGAATTTGTGCTGCAGATAAAACTCAAATTCCTTGAGTAGAATTTCAGTAGATTGAGAGTCAGTGATCTGCATTAATTCTGTGGACAGGAAATCACTTCTATGAAGCCACAGGACAGTCAGTCAGAATTCGAGACAGATAATGGGCTGTAAGGAGAACACACGGAGGTAGGCATGAGAGGAAAACTTCCAAAAAATGGGAATGTGGGAATCGAGAATCACAAGTACATATAAGGATATGGTCAACCTCAGGAGTACCAGGACTGGTACAGGCTTTTTGGAGATGACCTGGGGGAATTTCTGTAGGAATCCTCAATGGTGGACCAATTTACTGAAGTAAGACCAATCTGTCCTGGGCCACTCAGACATATGTCACCTTCTAAGTTTCTATAAATAATGTTCAACAGAGATTTTCAGTAAGTCATTTTGTCACTGATATAGACTGAGAGAGCACCTGAAAATAGGCTGAGGTGAGACACTAAAAAAGCTGTGGGTAGATCAAGAAAACCTGGTTATGAGAGAAGAATGAGCAGTAAAGCTTGAGATTGGGAACCTAAAACAGTGGAACAAACCAACTAAGAGCGGGGGCGGGGTGGTGCGCGGGGGGAATGGAGATAGAAGTCAGTATTTACAAATTCTAACAAATGAACATAAAATTCAAAATGAAGTAGAAAGTATATCCTGCAATTCTATCAAAGACTGGGGAAATAGTGTTTGCTAAGAGGTGGATTCCACTGGAGACCTCAAGTCTCATCACCAGTAATATTTCTTCTTTCTATATGAGAGTATTAAACCCAGTATCTGAGAGTGATCAGAAAATTGAACAAGTAAACTGAATACATGGATAAGTACACAGAAGAAACAGTTCAGAGATATTACAACGTCACCACCTGGCCACAATATCACTCCTGAGACCAGCAGTGTTCATTCCAGAAAAGGAAACTGAGCACTTTTTTTGAGAACCAAATTCTTGGCTTTTCTACAAGTGACATATTGACCGACTGTTGGAGTTGATTAAAACATCTGACTCTGGTGCTTCCTAAAACAGAGTCAGTGGGATTTATTCCAAAAATTTCTGGCAATTTCTTAATTGGTTTGGGACTTCAAGATTAATCCCAAATTCAGTAAATTGTAAAAATACCGAATTTGGTTGTGGATCATGGGAAGGGGACTCTAGAAATAGGTGCTAAGATTTCTTTACATGATTATATCAATTGAATTTGACCCCAAATGTTTCCTGATATTGAGTCTTCCAAGGGAATGTTGACAGATTGAGTTCCCATAAGAAAACTTTATCTAAGGATTAGTAAAACTGAGAATCTTGCCACATTGATAAATTTACCCAATTCTGATGTCAGTACATTGTAGCTATTCTGCAGACCAATGAAAGATTGTGTGGTGTACTGGGAGCAACACAGGAGTCACACAGTCACTGCTACAAGTCTCTCCCTCACATTGACTGATTCTGGGCAAGTTAGTAAATCCAAAACCCTCAGTTTCTTCCTGCTTAGTTAGAAAGTATGTGCAAGGTGGTACACGTTATGCGTTCGGCCTTCAAATAATTGGAGCCCCAAACCAAGAAAGCCTGTTGAAGCAGTTAGTTGACATTTTGGCTGTGCATGAAGAACTTTAAAGGGGCCCGTGCTCAGACTCTTCCTCAGATCAGCCAAAGCAGAATGTCTGGTACGAGCTGCTAGGCATCCACAACTTTGAAAACTGTGTTGTTGTTGCCTTTTTGCAGTAGTGGGGATTGAATCCAGTGGCACTTACCACTGAACTACAGCACCAGCCCTTTTACTTTTTTAAATTTATTTTGAGAAAGGCTCTCACTAAATTGCCTAGACCAGTCCAAACTTGCAGTTTGCCTCAGCCTTACACGTCAGTGGATTTATAGGCATTCACCCTCTCTGCCCACCTCAGGACTGAGTCTTTCTAAGGTATAGTTGTGATGCTACCACAGGGGAGCATTTCATCTCTGGCCCCAAAGGGATGGCAAGCACCATTGCCCCAGTAGCCCTGAATGCCAGTCTACAGTTCACCTCATAAGAGTCGTTGGGAAACACATTGAACATGTAAATTCTCTTTGCTCCCTTTAGAGTTACTGAATTAGCATCCCCTTAGGTTTGCTTCTGAATATGTACTGTTCAAACCACCCCCAAGTAATTCTGCTTAGTTATAGTTAAAAACCACCCATGCAAAATGAGTTTCACTGCCCATTCACAGTCACATATGAGAAAATGGAAGCATACTGAGCAAAAATGACTTGTGCAAGGTCACCTCGAAGTTAACTGTAATGACACAGTTATCACCAAACTTCAATTCTCTAAATGCTCAGTCTAATGCTATTGCCAATATACTGCTTTTACTGGCATATAGATTTGGATTAAAAAATAAAAGCTGCCAAACCAACTCCTGATTTCATGAATATGGTGCCCTCAAGTAAGCCCAGCTGTTGGAAATCAAAGGGAGCCTTCTATATTTAACAAAGTTCTTCAAGAAAATAGTACTGTTTCTAAAGTTGCATTTGGCAAATTAACAAATGCTCCTGAATTAGAGACTTCTACTTTACAGGGTTTCTCAGGAGAAATATGAGGAGACAAAATCACATTACATTTTCTAACTCTATTGAACAATAATTCTCTGTAATATCTGGATTTGCCAGGTGCAAGGGTAAGATTACAATAAAGGCAGTTGCAGATCTCTTCCTTTCGGTGATCAAAACAAAGTCTTTTGCTTCTCTGAGATCAGCACATCCATACCCTCCAGTCAGCTCTGCTGGAAAGATTGACAGCCTGCTTCATTCAGACATGCTGCTCAAGAGATAGCCTAATAGCAGTGTATATCAAATCATCTCCAGCCTGCAAAGGAGAATAGTGACTGATTGTTAGCCCTACTGCAATTTGCATTCATCTCACATACCAAGGCACTTAAGAGGCAGACACCAGTAGATGAACAAAGATCAGAATATTTAAGATCAGAAGTAATTGCTGGTTGGATGTTTTGGTGGGAAAGACTAGAGAATTATATTTTTGAATGTTATTTTACTCTGAATCCTCTACTGGATGAATGATAACATATAAAACGGTTTTTAGAATGCAGCAAGTATTCTGATTGAATGTTCTCACAAAAGATTATAAAGGACACATTTTATTCAGCTTTATTAAGGCCTAATTGTTACATAAAAATTGTATATAGTGACAATGTACAGCATGATGTTTTATGAAAGAATTCAATCAAGTAATTAACATATCTATCACACAGTTTTATATTTGGGAAGGCAAATAGACAAGCAAAACCAAAATTATCTAACTGGTTAGAAAGAGAAATTATCATTTCAGCTGAGGTTTAATTAATTATATATTTTTTTCTGAATTAATACTAGAGATAGTCTATGGGAGAATAGGTGGATCTACAAAGAACTAGAACAAGACCCTTTATTGGTTCACATCAGTTTCCTCTCAAGAAGATTACAGATGTGAGCTATAGAAACATTTCCAACTCAAATGCACTATTTTTCAATGACTGATTCTCCTTTTGTATAAGTGGTGAGATGTACAATCTAGTTTATCTAGAAAGATCTCAAATGCAATAGGGCAGAATTTTATTCTTTTATGATAGAATTTATGAAGCATAGGAGTATAATGTGTCAGTGTGTGACATTTATATATATGTATATACATACATATATAAAGATATATATAAATATATAAATGCAAGGATGCAAATGTATATAAGTTATTTAAATATATGTATGTGTGTGTATATATATATATATAACAGAAAATATGGCTAACAAAATATTTACATTAATATCATAAAATTGAGCTGAATTTTTGGGAAAATTAAGGAATAAAATCTTAAAAATGAAGAACTCACAATTAATTATTTAAGTCTAAAAGACTACCATTGGGGGGAAAATGAAGATATTCACTCACTAGGAATTCAATGCCTTTATTACTAGACAAGTTTCCATGGTAAAAAGAAAGAAATCACTTTAAGCCTATACGTATAGAAGATATTGCATCATATCTTTCTCTGATTGTTTTCCTTGAAGCAAAAAAAGTTGTGAATCTGTAATGAACTGAGACTATTTCTTTCACTTTTCACCCATTACATTTTAGAATTTGAAGTCAGGTACACAAAAGGGGAAAAAAAAGAGAGACAGAAGATTTTAATATTTTGAAATTTATCAATTTATTTTTTTACTGAAGAATTGAGAATTGTTATAAAATCTATACAATTTCATGGAGACAAGAAAGAAACTGGGTACTATTGAGATTATGCAATTATTTCAACCATCATTAAAATATAATTCATGACCAAAAAACATAGATTCTCGTTACAGCATGGGATAATGCTAGACAAACCTCTCCTATCATCCACACACCACTTACAAGAGAATTAGGAGCTCACTTGGGGACAATTTTTTAAACTGCCCTGTTCTTCTCACTTCAAAGATCTGCATTCTTTCTCTGTTCTTTCCCTCTTCCTTTGCAATTATTTACACAAGGAAAGACTTTTTGAGGGTTAGGTGTTATGTATGTGAATGGAATGGAATAGAAAATGATGTTGAATCTGACTGAACTTCTGGAAGATTCTATGCTAAAGTCCTTGGAATTTCATCACATAATTAAATTCAAATTTGGAAATAGGTTTTTGAGAAATGCACTTCTGTGAATTGTTAAGTGACAATATTTGTTTTGTGTGTGTGTGTGTGTGTGTGTGTGTGTGTGTGTAACCCTGTAAAGAGGGAGCATATGGTAGATTCTGACATGCAGAAGATAAGCCTGAGCTAGTGCACGCTATTTCAATGACATCATAATACCTTGCATCCTGCCCTAACCTTAGTAGGACCCTCAGAACCAGGATGGTGCTGTTGCTCAATGGCAGAGTGCTCACCTAGCATGCATGAGGCACTGTGTTCGATCCTTAGCACCACATAAAAAATTAAATAAATAAACAAATAAAACAAAGGCATTCTGTCCATCTACAACTACAAAAAAAAAAAAAGGCCCTCAGGCCCTCAGAGCCATTGTCAAAGAGGTTTGCAACAATATTTGTGATTTTATGTGTTACTAGTGAATGGGTGTAATTTACTGTGAATATAAGAACAATAACAGTAGCAGTTATAATAACAATAATAATAATAATAATAAGTAGTAGTAGTAGTTGAAATAATAATAATAAGTAGTTGAAAACAACATCTTGGAGTCTACAAAACTCACTGGAAATAATTTTTGCTATATAAAAAGAATAATTCAATATGTATTTAGCATTATTTGTCTCATTTATTCTTCATTATATGTTGCTTATTATTACATTTAACTTAAAAGCATAAAATATATTTAAAACATTCCTTGTAACTTGTGTCATCTCCTTCCTTTACATTATTAACAATAAACAGTATGTGCTGTCTCTGGATATTATAACGTAAATGCAAAATATAATATTCTTTGGATCACTTCTTTCCAAATATCAGACCCAAGAATACCTCTGTGTTCACAGACTAATCATACACCAATGTCAAGGGCATAGTTACTGTGGAATAGGTATAGGCAGGCTTCTGAACTAAGGCAAAATTGCTTGAAATCCTAATCCCTCTACTTGAGTCTTTGAGGCTTCTCATGCTCTCTTTAGTTTTTCCAGAGTAAGTTGGGGTTGTATCATGAATACAAAAAATTCTTACTGAGTCATGGCTGTGTACCGGATATTATACTAAACTCTATCATATAATAAAGCCTCTGTATACACAGAATTATGAAGCATCAGACAAATAAGCAATTATGAGAAATTTTTTTTTGATAGTGAGAGTTTACAACTGGGACAAGTGGCCTGGTTTGTTGAAGAAAGGAATGTTTCCACATCACACACTCAAAAAATAAAAATAAAAATAAAAACAAAAAAAAAGTAGTAAAGCTGAAACTTTCAAGGATAAATACAATAGGAGATGGGAAGGTTGAACATTGAAGGACTGCAGGTGTCATGGCTTTGAGACGCAGGTAGGACTGAAAATAGTTTAGGTGGTACAAACAATTTAAGAGACAGAAACATTTTAAAATAGAAAAATCTTCCTTATAAGGATTAGACATATTTAAAAATCTGCTCTATACTAAGAACTCATTATAGAATATTAATAATAAGGCCACAACACAATCAATTGCACTGAAACCAAGATTTAAACTAGAAGTTGTAAGATAATTTGGGAAAATCTGTATAAATAGTAACTACTTATACGCATTTTAATTTAATTCCAATACTATTAACCAACATAAATCTATTAAATATCCTTCATGTAGGATTAACTAAAATAATATTGTAAACTCATTCCCATTTGGACTCACCATCTTATAAACTGAAAAGCATGAATGAATTAAAAACTGATGTAAAATGGAAGAATAATAATCATTCATTTTACTAATATATGAATGAAACAATCAATAGCCTTTTATCAGCTTCTTAGAATATATGTTACTATGATTTTAATTTATGTGAAAAAAGATGATACAGCTATTGATCAATTCCATTTAAGTAAACAAGCAGATAAACATATAAGAAATTGCTGCCAGAACTAAATTATAATAGAGCCACTCAAAATTTTTCGTAGCCTATTTTTTAAAAACCCAAAATAAATGAATGATACTGCCATTTGTCTCAACAGATAAATGATTCTACATGCTAACTTATCTACATTTTTCTGGCACTGCATAGAACGCTCATCTGAAGACTGATTAACTTATTTCCAAGAAGTATTTGCCATTGGAAACAAATGAACAATTCCCTTTTGAATTGTAACATCTCTTCTGTATTTCTCTTTCCAAGCTCAACTATAAAAAACATACTCAGAGTTCTTCTAACATTTTGGAGATGTTTATAAAGCTATTAACAATCCTTTCAACTTTCTCCCTATAAAGTGCTTCAATTTTATACTTCTACTGAAAAAAAAAATAATAACACCAAAATTTTAACAATATTATTCTTCCAGTCCATGAATGTGGAATGTCTTTCCTTTTATTTGTGTCATCTTTGATTTCTTTCATCAAATTTTTATAGATCCAGTGAGTACACAGATTTCTCACAACTTCGATCAAATACACTCTTTAGTAACTTTTTATGTCACTGTTCATTATTAGTTTTGAAAATGTTACTGATGTTTGTTTGAATTAACATGAGATTAGGCTTAGGCTTTTATAATAATTAGAACTAAGATTATTTTGCATGTTTTAAATTGAAAATTTTCAGAAAAAAACTGGATACAAGCCAAAATCTATTATTAATTTCAAACCAGAAAGGATACGATTTGATCTGAAATGGCATTTGTTAAAATCTTTATCAGTGGATGATCTTACATACTGTTTTAGTCATCTTTTTCATCATTACAAATAAAAATCTCACGAGAACAATGTAGAGGAAGAAAATCTTATTTTGGCTCACAATTTCAAGGTTTAGTCTATGTTTGGGCAGCTGCAAGCTCTGGGTCTGAGGTGAGACAGAGCATCATGGTTGAAGGGCATGGGAGGGATGCAGCTCAGGACATGCAAGCAGAGAGAGAAATCTTCTCCCCATAGACAATATGTAAAACCCAAAGCTTGTCCCAGACCCAATGACTTTCCTCTTATAGCCACACCCTTCCTGCCAATAGCTATCACCCAGTTAATCCATATCAGTGGGTTAGCCCACTGACTAGATTAAAGCTCTCATAATCTAGTCATTTTACTTCTGAACCTTCTTGCATTGTCTCACACATGAGCTTTGGGGGACTCCTTACATCCAAACCATAACACATACCAAAAAAAAAAAAAAAATCTACTTGACTTTTCTTTTATTAAAAATGGCATGAAAGAAAATAAAATAACCAAAGGGATAATTTTCATTTGACATCATTAAATTAACACAGTAACAACCAAAGATAATTAAAATAATGTTTTTTTTTCATAGAGAGTGTCCTATAAACATGTGTAAAGACTTTAAGAAGCTAACCTACAGTTTTTCTCAAAACATCAGCACTGATAGCTGTCAATATGTCCTAGGAAGATGAAAATTCCAGAACAAAAATTTTTCTAAGACAGGAAAATGGATCAATGTAACAACTGAATTAATTTCTCCCTGCATAAAATATTACCAATATAGCACAATCAGTTTGATATGCAAAACTTTTTTAGTTCTCAAAAGTAAACCTAAGCACAATAAAAATTTGAATGATAAATAATTGAGCCAACAAGTGTGGTGTGGTTCTACATGATTTGTATAAATTGTTTTTCTTCCTAATCTTTTTACATAATTTTTTTAAATTCATTTGTGAATAATTTTAAACTTATGACAAAATTACAAAAATAAGAGCAGCCTAAGCACTTGTAATTTGCATGATCCAGATGAAGTAAGTGGATAGGTTCTACCACAGAGAGGGAATACAGATAAAGAAAGCAGGGGATGGGGCCCAGGAGGAAGAAGCTGGAGAGAGACATTTCTCAGAGGGTGAGTTTATCTCCAGTCATGAACTAGAAAACCACCAAGTTAATGAGATTTTGATTTTTGTTTTGTTTCGTTTTGTTTAGACTATACATCACTTTGATGATGTGCTGTCTCTTCAATATTTCTTCTTGACTGAAATATACTTGGATTAGGGATAGTAATCCCCCCCACACGATTTCTCTTTCATAGTCTCCTAGTTAGAGTATGATTATGATCTTTCATATGACAACAAAAAGAAATTATGATGATTTCTCTTTTTCCCTTTCTTTCCCCTCTGTTGTAACTTACAGCAGGTTTTCTTTCTTTTTTTTTAATAATTCATTACTTAAGAATGTGAGGAATAGTCTGGTAAGAAATGATTGGTGTTTAGGTAGACAGAAGTGAATATATACACACATGTATGTGCATGTGTGTATATATATATATATATATATATATATATATATATATATAATTATATTCTATATTTTACATATTGGTTATCAAGTTGCTGTGTTTATCCATTCCTTTTTAAAGCTTCTTTGGGGTATCTGGGTACACAGACCTGCCATTTTTATTCTGCTCATATGAATCTACAAAGTTAACGTGCACAATTAGCAACTCAGAAGTAGATAACGTCCTGTTGAACTTTAATTATTGTCTTAATTATTGGTGTAATTATTGAGTCTTAGTTTTCTCGATAATGTGTTGAACCTGGGGAAAAGTCATACTGTATGTTTTCTAGCTTCATTCTTCCTGATATTTTTATAAAGATCATACTGAACTAAGCCAGGTGTCAAAGGCAGCTTTGGAGACAAACCCAGTTAAATACAACTGGGAGGAGGGGAATTAAGGAAAGGCCACCTGTGAAGTTCACATGCCTTTGTCAATCAGAGGGATGGTGTTTTGGGGTAGAGCAAATCCATGCTTAATCATTCCTTTTCAAATGCCAGAAACTCAAGTTCCCACAAAACTCAGGGAAGAGAATAGACCTAACTTATCACATTCAGTGTCTTATATACCTACTACCTAAAAATGAATAATTGAGGCTTAAAGAAATAGTGTGTGTGTGTGTGTGTGTGTGTGTGTAATAGCACTTTTCAGTATTTCTATTTAACTTGATTTCTGTTAAGACAAAAACATAGACAAAAGAAATTGCCTAAATGTCCAAAATTAATTACGAATTTATGAAAATATTGAAGAGATCTTTAAGGAGCAATTCAAAATACTCATTTGTACAAAAAGACAGGTAATTTTTCATTTGATATATTTGTTGGGACTTTGCATACTTGTGCTCCAGGGAGTACATTTATCATAAAAGACAGCGTGAGCAGTAATCCCTGGATTAGTATAACTTGGCATCCCTGGGGTTTTCAATAAAGTCAATTAATGGCTCTTCTCTTTCCTGACTGAATTATGAACTAATTGCAAAATAACAAACAAAAAGTCAAAAAGTAAGTCTATAGAAAATTAAAATCATTCACAGAGAATGAGAGAATATACCTTGAGGTGAGGTAGATATTCAAAATATTTAATAATTGTACTTAATAATCATGTGCCAAAGACGTGAATCATTCAAGGTGGCAGGAAACAAGCCCAACATCTGTCAGGCCTACCAGGTGAATGTGCTGAACACCATTTCTGAGTGGATTGGTCAGAAGGACATTGCCCTCTCCTAGCCACCAGAAAATTGAATTAAGACAGACCACACGAAGGAGCATTTACAGAACAGTTATGACTCACCCTGTGACATCCTGGTTTTGGGGGAGTGAAATGGAGGAATAGGTTCAAAATCCTCCTGGGAGGCTGAGCAATCTGCGTGGATTAAATGCACCTCCTCGAGAATGAACAGCACTGACTTTTATTAAACAACTAGGAAGCAAATGCCATATCTGTGGGAGGAATTTGAGAAAAGAATTTAGATGAACTTAAGAAATATCCCCCCATGAAGAAGAAATATCAAGAGAGGGAGAAAACTGTCCTTTCTTAAAAATAGTCCATCTGTAAAACCATGGATGATCCATAGTATGGAACACACAAATTGAAAACCTAGAGGAAATTTAAGTGAGGAAAATAAAATATTGACCTATAACTACACTCAATTTTCAATTGAATGAGAAAAAAAATAGTTTAGAAAAGGTAAGTAGGCTTTGAATTCACTGTTCCCCAAAATAAACATGGAAATGCTATGAATAGTTAAGAAATCTAGAAATGCTATGTTTGTAAAGATGACAAGACAGATAAATAGGTATAGATGTATGCATGGGATTGTACAACTAAGATGTAGAATATACAGTGTGCTCTTGTGAGAATAAGGTTTGGCTTTCTTTCACATCAGTTTGAAAGACCATTTTGTCTTGTCCATATTTTTGACAATACAGGTATTAATATCTTTTAAAAGTTTTAATATTCAGCAGTCAATACGAGGAGACACATTCCTAATAATATTTTTCTGCTAGCTATAGACCAGTGCACATGTGTCAGACTGTGAATTGAGTGTTCTATATTGCTTGATATGTTGTCCTTCTACTCTGATTCCTAGATTTTATTTTTTTATAACTTATTTATTTGTTTTACTCTTGAATCTCTTTTTCAAATGTTGATCACTGTCAGTCTTCTGGTGAATGATAGCAGCATTGCTTGCTCCATACTCAGAGGGTAGCAACAAGCAGCATGTCCAGTGTACAGGGTTCAGAGGAGTCCTGTTTGATTAGGGTGATGAATGTCAGATTTCCCAGATAGTCAAATCTGGGCCTGTTCTTTCACCTTCACTCTGAATACTCTTCACTTACTTTCAAAGGTGTTCCCATTTTGGTATAAATTTCTTGGCCATCCCCAATGGTTAATGTGAGGGCGTGGGTAGTTTACAAAAGGCTCCTGGTAATTGGGCTGATGAGGCAGATTGGAGCCACTCTGTGGAGAATCTCGTAGGTCACACTGAGCAGTTTGGACTTTGTGCTCCTTAGAAAACCACTGAGAGGCTGAGGAATGTGATGCATGTGCTTTAAATAATTTTGAAAGTTGGGTACTCTTTCTGTCTGGACCAAGAGCATGAACTATATACTGTATTTGACCATATTATTAAAGATAACCTCCTCCTTTTAGGGTTTATCAATTCATACACCTACTTTGGAAAATTGGAAAATAATACTAGGATATGCTAATAGATATCAAAGTGCATCCTCAAGAACTTATTTTATTCATTTTGGGCTGTCAAATTTCACATAAACAGATGAGAAATCTCATTAAAAATATATAATGTCTTGGCATGTTTCGTGCTTTATTAATTAATTGTGGTATTTTAAAATATTTGCAAAAAATAGATTTAGATGGTGGAAATCAAAGAGATTCATGGACATTTCAGTATTATATAGAAAATTCCATATCTGAGAAGAGAATTCTCACTTCTCCAGACTACATTCATTTGTGAACTGGGTAACAAAAGTTTGGTGCGGCAGGTGGGGGTGCTTACAAGCGGGAATAAATGGGAAAGGAAAATCCCAATAAACAGAAGGCTGAAAAGTTTGCACTAAGATTCCTTGTCAACAGGAGTCCTCCTCACCATGGGGCATCATATTAAAAACTCCCTAAAAATATGAAAAATTATTTCAAAGTTTTTAGTTATTTTATATTTAAGAACGTAAACATGAAATATCAAAATACTAATGAAGGTTTTTTCCATTGAAATATACTAGGAAATAATGGCATTTGTGGGTCTTCTGTTGTTTTTGGTAAGGGATATGATATATAGGATTTACAAATGTCATTGAATAAATTCACAATTAACAAAGGACTTAGTGTTTAGGTTGTTTATCAAAAATACAAACACAAAAAAGGAACATTAAAATGATATTGATTATAAAGATTAAATTTTATAATTCTTTATTCAATATATTAATAATTACTATTGGTAATAGTACTAATAAGCACTTAACAGGAAAACAATTTCATTTTGGATTAAGATAATCAGTATGGGAGGAAAAATTTCTGGAATATATAAAGAAAATATCTTCCATAGATTGTCAACCAGGTATCCTTGTCATCTACTGTGATGTGCACTGCCATGTTTTTTGATATTCTCAAAAATCTACATTTAGGCCAATTTCACAAAGATTGGAGGCCATAATTTTACTAATTTCATTTTGCTCTGAATCCCAACACCATGATCAAAATAGCATATTTTATACAATTTGAAGTTCCATCATCCAATTGTGCCAGTTGCTTTGTTCTTAAAGATAACAATCCAAAACACTAAAACTTTGAAGGTACATACTAGAAAGAAACCAAAAATGGGCATGGAAATTTACCTGTAAAGGTAAGCTAATAGTCCAGGATATCAAAGTATATGTCAATATATTCTTCTGATTCATTAATATTGAACTCAGGGCAAGAGCACCTTCATTCATGCATAAATGAGGCTTCTCTACCACATTTATTTCCTCTGTAAGGCACATCAAAGGCTTTTTGCACTTGGGAACACTAGGTATCAGTTCTGCACTATGCTTGGGGGACTTTTTAAACTGATAAATTACCAAGAAGAAATACAAAAATGCAAAAATCTTGGCACAAAATAGACACTTGTTAACAGAATGACAGCTGAAATAAGAGGGCAGAAAGCAGCTTTGTTTTACCTCAGCTGGGAATGTTCATGTTGGGTGACACAGAATTTTTGCTGTTCTGGAAATGTCTGTAAATAACCATGAAAGGACAGTGAATGTTGATTTGGGAACTGTAAATGCATTTTCTCAAGTAAATGAATTTGCAAATACAGAATCTGTGAATAATGCAGATCTACTGCATGTGTATATGTGTGTACACACATATATCTACATGTATGCATCTACACACATCTGAACATATGTGCATATATATTTTATGTATATGTATATTTGTCTGTGTGTGTGTGTGGTGGTGATGTGTGTGTGTGTGTGTGTGTGTGTAATTATATCCGCCTGCATTCATCACTTTTCCATGACTGTGCAGATCTAGTTGTTGTTCATAGTCATCTGTTGCTTGGAACTGAATGGCTACATAGTGACAAGATGGGAAAGCCCTGTGCAGACTGGCAGGTAAGCAGATGAAATCACAAGAGGGAAAAAGAATGGGGCATGAAATGAAGACAGAAGAGATTATTTGGCATCTGAGGCAAAAGTAACATTTCTGATGACTTTCATGTTGTCAGGTCTCTTTTGTGAAACAAGCTGACTTACTCCCATGCTTTGGCTCCCTATTTTTTTTTTCAGTAGTCTTTGAGCTAATGTAAGTGTTGTTTTAAAGACATTTAAAAAGCTTTATTTAAGGAAGGATATTAAAATTGGGGTTTGGAGTAGGGGAGAGAGATCAGGCTCAACCCTGCATATAGGAGAGGTTCCTCTCGTCTGGATTCCTTTCTCTCCTCAGTCACTGGGTTACCTTGTACCCATTTTTAAAAACCTGACTCAAGCACCACTAACTGTAAGATGTTTTCCATGACTTAGTTTCTCATTTGGAACTAATTATAACTTCTTTGTGCTTCCATAGACACTAATGCATGCATGTAAATATGTGTGTATATGTATTATGTAGTACTATTATACCTCATTATTTCATTAATGTGTTTTTTTAATCAATTCTTTCCTATGAAGTTTATTTAAAGGGGATGATTATAGGGCTACAGGAATAATACTAGCACACAGAGTGGATTTTCCAACCAAAATTCAAAGAAGAACCAAATTTTTCAGTTAACTTGAGGTACTTCAAATTTCTCACAATTCAGAGGTTAATAGATAGAGATATATATGTGTGTGTGTGTATATATATAAAGATATTGTTTCCAACTGCAACTAAAACGTATATTTTTATATATATATGTATTAGTTGCAGTTGGAAACAATCTTATTTTATTTTTATTTATTTATTATTATTATTATCATTTTTTATGTGGTGCTGAGGAGGGAACCCAGCGCCTTGCACAACTGAGCCACAACCCCATCCCCCAGGATACTTCTTATGTAGGTAAAGATTAAGTTTGTTTGCATGATCCTTTGAATAAGCACTCCAAACTTCCCACGAGTATAGCACAGATATATTCCACCTGTCTCTGAATCATCAGGGAGGGAACAGTACAGTGCCATGTAGATATGAAGCCACTTATAAGGGAGAGAATGGAGTTGGGAGCCATCCACAAACTTGGCGACTTAAAATGTGAGCTGCTTATTGTTTCTCACAAGCTAGTGAGCCCACAGCAGGGTGAGCTCTTACTCTTGGCTTGGCTAACGGATTCCAGTTGGGCTCTTTCACACATGCATGTGTCCAGCTCTAAATGGGATCAGGACCCTGAATAAATTGCTGACTCTAGGATGGGGCATTCGAAAGGCCAGGCAAGCCTGAAGCATGGTGTGGTGCAAAATAGTAAGAAGTGTTCAAAAATAAAACAATAAAATAAAATTACAAAGACGGTGATTACATCAGTGGAGAACAAGAGAAGACTTTGAGTTATTAATGGCCAATTTGAACAAATAATAAGTACTACTGGATAATAATCCAAAGTCTATAATAAATATACATAAATCAATATAAATATTACAAAAAAAAAGACCATCTTTGGTCAAAGTTGTGGGAATGATTGGCGTTTTACTTAAGTATAACATCCATTGGAAAGAAAGAGCTCCATCTCTTGCTCGTGTTCTGCCTCCCAGTTGTCCACAGCATCTCAAGCCCTCGGAGCAGAGTGCTTCAGATCCCAGGCAGTCTCATTATCAGAGGGGGCAAAAGGCCTTCTTTCTGACCCTGTCAGATAAAACAAGAGGTGCTGCGAAAGGACAGCACTGAAGCTGGACTCACGTATAAACATTTTTAGATTGGAGTTTGAGAAATTAAGAGTGTTTTGTTTTTTGTGGCTGCTTTCTTTTTGCTACAATCACTGCTGGGAGTGAGGGGACACAGGGATCATGATTAATATAGATTAGTAACTGCTCTAGGAAAACAACAGAGATGTGGCTGGGTTCCTATGACATTTTTGAGCACTGGGATGAGATTAGCAGCTGTTACTTATAAAAAGACCCATGTCACTGTCACGTGAAGGTTTGTTATTATCATTATAAGTTGTTCAAGCATTTTGTAGTCTACATTTAAAATGTGAGCTTTGCCATATCCCACTCCCTTCCTAAGTGGTATCAGCTGTAAGTGTTACAACTACTTTTCATTCATCCATCTAATCAGTGTCTGTGGAGGGCTAGTACACAGCAGTAATGAAACAACATCTCTGGCTTCCTGGAGCTCACGCTCTATGGAAGATGCCAATAAAGTAGATAAATAATTATGATGTATTTCAGGTGCCAATCATTTCCACTGAGATCAAGCTGGAAGGAATGTACAATGAACACAGGCTGCGCTTTCCATTGTCAATAAAATGATAAATCAAGATTCACTGAAATGGCCAATTGTTAGGGAACATCTGAAGACAGTGAGGGAGCTAGCAGCACGCACATTCTCTGGAAGATGAGATCCGGGCCCCAAAGAGGAGGGAGCAAGGGTGTGGACAGTAGCAGATGACTCAGAGTTTATGACAGTACAGAAATGCAGGGCTTTGTAAGCCATCTGAAGACTTGACTTTTACTTTTAATGAGGTGAATAGCCACAGGAGGGTTTTTGAGCAGAGGACTGATAGAGTCTGACATGTTTTTCTAAAAAGCACTCTAGCTTCTGTATTAAGAACACACTGCAGGGAAGTAAGGAAGGAGCAGGGATATTAGCTAAAAAATAAATGGTGAGAGATGTTATAGTCAGGTCAAGGCTGCCACCAGGGAGGGAGTTAAAGTTGCACTTCTACTATTGTACAATGACTGAGGCAGGAGGAAGAGTCATCTCTGGATTTAGACTAGGCTTTTGGCATGGGTAAGATAATAACTGGGGAGACAAAGGTTGGGGGAGATTAGTCCAGTTTTTTTTTTAATGGTGAGATATTTATATCTTTTATAAAGAGAAATTTTGCACACTATTAAATACTTGAGCCTGGAGGTCAAAGGAGAGGCCCAAAACTATATATATAAATTGAGGAGTCATTGGCATATAAGTTAAAGCTACAAGATTAGGTGCTACATGGAAATGTAAGAAGTAAATCCAGGGTATTTAAATGCTAACTGGATAGGAATAAGCAAAAAAGATTTAGAAGAAACAAAAAAAGATACAAGATAAAAATTAGTAGATAGCTAGGCACCATGGTGCATGCCTGTAATCCCAGTGGCTGGGGAGGCTAAGACAGAAGAATCCTGACTTCAAAGCCAGCCTCAGTAAAAGAGAGGCACTCAGCAACTTAGTGAGACCTTGTGTCTAAATAAAATATAAAATATGGCTGAGGATGTAGCTCAGGGGCCAAGTGCCTCTAAGTTCAATCCCTAGTACCCACCCTCCCCCCCAAAAAAAAAGTAGTAGAATGTGATATTTTAGAATGTATATTTGTGATAACTGAGAGATTCATCATTCCATATGCTGTACACCAGTCAGAAAAGATAAGGACAGATAATGTACCATTTGACGTGGCAGGGTGCAGTTATTAACAGTCTTTTAATGATGGGTTTCAGCAGAATGGTAAGGGCACAAGCTGATTAAAGTGAATTAAAGATAAAGTTGGAGGAGAGGAATTGGAGCTGATTTTTGTGATCCATTTTTACAGAACTTTTGTAGGAAATGGTCCTGGATGAGTGAAGTTTCTGAAGGAAGTGGTAGGGATCATGAGAGATTTGTAAACAAACAAACAAAAAAAAGTTTAGATCATGGATATTCCAACATGTTTGACATGGAAAATTTGACGATGTGTAAGTTCAGAAAATTTCTACAAGTATGTGATTAGGTGCTTTTAAATGTGGTAACCGAAGGTATGTATCTAGGGTGCAGTTTCCTTGTACACAGAAATTAAGAAGAATGAAAGCGGGGTTTGCATGGAGAGCCTTCGAGGTGGTGCTCTGTGATGTTAGGAGTCATGGGATTCTCTTCTCCTTGTTCTTATTTTCTTAGAAAAGCAAGAAGTAGGCCACAGGGTGAGATTGGGTGAGGAGGTGCTAAGTACTTGAATAGAGAAGATAAAATGCAAAATCGACATCCAGGAAAATGGAGAATGAATAATTAGGAAAATACAGAAAGAATGATAGAAACTTAGTAGGCTTTTGAAAATAGAAAAATTCTCTCCCGAGTGTACTCACACACATGAAATTTTGGAATTATCATGTGCAGAAAGAGCTGGGAACCAGGTGGCCGTGCACTGCACACTCCTGAGCACTCGACTTTTCTGTTTTTCCCCTTCTCCTCTAATTGAAGCTGCATTCTTCTCTTCCTTCAGAAGCTTGGCAGGAGCCCATAAATCAATCCACTGAAAAGCTTTGGCTTGGAGTCTGGTACTGCACTTTGGAGAACCCTAACACAGTCTCTAGCTTGATAGTATTGTTTTATTGATTAGTTCATGTTCGTGATTTAAACATGGATTTAAGAATTTACAAGAACCGGGGTTCTGATGGGTGAGTTATTATGGATTCCAATTCTCACCAACTGAGATTTTGGACACACTCATGTGAGCAGTGGCATTTTAGTGAGAATCCTAGTGAAGATCCATAAGCCTGGGATTGTTTGGAAAATAGGAATGACTACATTACAGCAGAATTTGTGCATTTTAATGCTTTTGCTGCAAACCTCCTTATACCCCTAAGAAAGCATATAAAGTATAGTTTATTAGATTCATTTTATGATTCTTACTTCTCATGTTAAGATTTTACAAGTATGTTTTGGTGGACTTTCTACTTTTTAAAAATTATTTCCAACTATTCTAAAAGAGTATGCTTTTTAAGTCACTTTAAAATAGCTTTTCAAAAAGTTTTCCAGTTTTATTTTAGGATTTCTCTACCTAGACATTTTTAGTACTATATTAGCAATTGGATATATATATATTTTTTTTTATCTAAATAGGACCATGTTTCTATGACTCATTTGTGTTTTCTTATCATGCAATACAGTCATTTAATTTGTATTAATAGATCTTTAGGAGTTAAAATAAATTTATCAAAGGGTACAACGTTTCAGACAGAGGGAATAAGTTTTGAGATCTATTGTATAGCAGGGTGACTATCATCAATAATGATATATTGCATATTTCAAAATAACTAAAAAAGTCATTTTATGTGTTTCACCATCCAAAACAATAGGTAAGTGAAGTGCTGGATATGCTAATTATCTTAATTTTATCACTTCACGTTATAAACCTATATCAAAACTTCACATTTTGACCATAAATATATATAATTATGATATGTAAGTCAAAAATAATAAATATTAAAAAGAAATTAAAATAATTTTATCTAAGATCATTCAACATTTATTAATTTAAAAAATTAAAAAGGAAAATAATAGTATTTATACATATATACGCATACCCATTTACATGCATACATACATATTTTCATTTAAACTTATATACATGCATGTCCTGAATACATTAGATAAATGTATAGCTAGAGAGATAGATAGCATTATATAAATACATAATTTTTGGTAAACTTACTTTGCTTATACACAAAATCCCCTTTTTCCAAGTTACAGTGAATGCAGTCTTAGTTCCCAATTCTTTTTTTATTTAATTTATTTATTTACTTATTCTAATTAGTTATACATGACATATAATTTGATTCATAGTACACAAATGGAGCACAATTTTTCACTTCTCTGGTTGTACAGGAAGTACAGTCACACCATTCATGCATTCATAGGTTTATGACCTAGGGTAATGGTGGCCATCACATTCCACATTCTTTCCTACCCCATGTCTCCTCCCCTTCTCTCCCTTCCCTTTGGCCAATCCAAAGTTCTCTATTCTTCCCTCTTCATCCTCATTATGAATCAGTATCCACTTATCAGAGAAAACATTCAGCCTTTGGATTTTGGGAATGACTTACTTCACTTAGCTTGATATTCTCCAACTTCATCCATTTACCTGCAAATGCTATTAGGGTCTGTAAATAAGTCAAGATGGCACCTGGCATTTTACCAGAGGGAGTGGTTTGTGAAGTAACGCCAGCGAGCCATTAAGTGTGGAGATTCCTTATTGGTTGACTGCTGTATCTAGTTTATGCTAATTAAGATAAGCTGTGTGGAATGTATATATACCCCTCCTGTCCTACAATAAAGGGCTCCCACTCCTGCTGTATCAATCTACACAAGTTGTTCATCACCCCCTGGTTATTTTGCTGCAGCCAGACTGTGGCAAAATGCCATGATTTTATTATTGTTTAATGCTGAGTAATATTTCATTGTGTATATGTACCATAATTTCTTTATCCATTCAACTATTGAAAGTTCACAATTCTTCATGTTTTCAAGTAAGCCCTGAGGCTGCTTCTGCACTGCCACTGGTGGAGGCCCTCGGTCTTGGACCTCAGGTGTGGAGGTCATCAGGGCCCCTGTTCATCCCAAGCCTTGTCAAGGCTGCTCTGTCACTGCATCACATAAACCCTGCAGATTCTTGCTTAGCTCTGGGGGAAGGTGCGTTTCCAGGGCCAGGCTCTCTCCGAAACGTCCCTGCCTCTTTAGTGTACATCAATGATTCAGTAGCTGTTAGGCCATAGGAATGGAAGAAACTCCATGTGGCTGCATAAGGTCCCACAGACCTAGGCTACACAGACGATTTTTTTTTTTTCTCTGAAGTCATGCCATCCATCTTCAGTGGACTTTACTAGGTAGCAAAACATAGGTCACTTTGGCTTTTCTTTTCTTTCTTTCTAAATCTCCTGGGCAATCTCAAATGTGCAACTACTTTGGTGCCTCTTTTAAAATAACAGTTAGAAATACCAGTGCCATATAGGCAAGTTCTACATTAGGTGAACCCTAGAATGTGAAATTTAATGTCAATTTAATTCCTGGCTTCATTTTGTAGACCTATGATTGTGTGTGTGTGTGTGTGTGTGTGTGTGTGTGTGTGTGTGTAACAGGGAGAAAGAGAACAGAGCAAACACTGGTGACAGTGGTTATGGTTGTGTTCACTTTCCTCTATGTCACAAAAGCCTGAGATAATCAAGTTTGAAATAGAAAAGCTTTATTTTGGTTCACAGTTTTGAGCTTTTCTGTCTAAAATTGGGTGGATCTGCTGCTTTTAGGCTTCTGTTGTGAGGTGGGTCACATAGTGGTGGGAGTGCATTGGTGAAGCAGAACTCATGACTGGGATGTAAAAGAGGTGAGACACAAGGGTCCCACGGTCCCATCTCAGGGCACACCCAGTGACCTAAAACCTTCCATGAAGTCCATCTCCTAGAGGTTTCACCACCTCCTCAAACACCACCAGCTGAAGCCAAGCCTTTAACAGCTGGGTCTCTTGGGCTATTGTGGATCCAGAGTCAAACTACAACAAACTTAGTTTTCTTTTTATCATCTTTAGTGTTTATTTTAAAAGGAAGACTGCCAATCTAATTCATTTTTATTTTTATAATTTGTGGTCTAATACTGCAAAGTGATCAAATGAACATTTCAAGCACATGAAATCTTTAGAGCTTATTGTTTTACCAGAGTTACATATTTATGTGTTTTGAAAGGTAAAATAAATACATGTTTTATATTAAAACATTTTCCTTGTCTCTCCCTCTTTATTTGGTATTGCTTTTCTAGGCATATTTTCAAAAGAGCATGCTTTTAGGGAAATACTTATTTGGGGGGTTTATAAAATGCCTATTAACTAATTTAAAATATAAAGCACTTTCCACTGTTTACCCTTCCAGGGCCTCTTATTTGTCTGAACACAGAACATTCAGGGTTGATGGTGAAAGCACTTCACCACAGGTACAGCCCTTTCTCCAACAAATCCAAGTGAACCCATCCCTGAACTGCTGGAAGCTGCTAGGGCACGCTGATAAATTTAACCCCTCACTCTTATATTATATCATACTCTGTGTTCATTTTTTACATCATTATGTTACTTTGTCTTGGTTGAGCTCTGTGGTAATCGTTGATTTCTTTACTTTCCTGCACAGTCATGCTTTAACTAGACCAACTTTTGTCATATTTTGTTATGTTTCTAGTATATTTGCATATCTAGATTTTTTTTGTTTACTTATTGCTAATTCTGGACCACCTACTTTTCTCATATGTGAAAGAATCTCTTAATTTGTTCACAGGAATGAAACACTCTTTCCTCCTTTCTAAGAGATGTCTCCCACATCCTTTGAGTAAAGTTTGACCATTAGCATTTCCATCTTGGCTTGCTGCACAGCAAGAGAGACAGGAGACAGTTTCTCCTTGAATTTCTGTCCTCCAGTGTTGGTATTGGAAAGACTGAACTCACTATAATTCTTTAAACTTTTGATTAATTCCTTTTCTCCACTTCTCTAGGAAAGCTTGCAGAATCCTTTCTTTGTTCCTAGTATTCTAACATTGCATGATGTGATGTGGTTCTATTTTCAACCACTGTGCTGCATGTTTAGAAAGCCCTTCTAGTGGCTACGCAGGGGGTAGCCAGCTCTGATTCTGTTGGACAAGACTTCAGCCATGGGCTTGGTGTATTATTATATTTCATCACTTTTGTCATGACTCATATCCACTATTGTGATCAATTGAAAATCATGATGCCACAGTAATTACTAGGTACAGCAAAACATTCAGAAAATATCAATATGTGTGTAGAATAGGCAAGAATGATGAATCAAATCAGAGACAAAAAAATAGCTCTGTAGCCTTTTGGAAGGGAGCCAGTCAACACAACCCTGGCCTCAGTGGGAGCCCTTCCTGGACATCAAGGGACTTCAGTCTTGTACAGTCAGAGAACATGAAAGACATGACTGGAGGGCATGTCTCCAGGATATGTTTTCCATGTAGAAAGATAAACAGAAAGCTAGTTAATACAAACAGCCAGTCTGAATGAGGGTGGCTTTGATAGACAATAAAATATAGAAAATGTGCTTTTTTCAAAAATGTTGAGATGAGTACATAAAATGATTCACTTGCCCCGGTGAGGATAGACTGCATTCAGGAGGCTTCCTGTGAGGTTCTTCATCTTGTAGCATTTTGATGTAGGCTACGGTGGAAGACAATGCAAGCCTAGTCTCACTAACCTAGGCAGTTAGTGTTAACTAGCTTTCTGTTTATCCTTATACAAGGAAGACATAACTAGGAGGTGGTTCATCAGGATCTTGCTTAGTTCATATGGTAGGCTAGGAGATCTAAGATGCATGACAATCCTGTGACCCAAAGGCACAGTCCCAGGGGCCACCTGTGTACTCTGACAGCTTGTGGAGTTGGGTGCCCTTATGGCAATCACTGTCCCTGCTGCCTATGGAAGGAGCCTCTATTGCAGCAGCTAAATTACCCCAGCCACAGCAAGTGGTGAGCTCTCTCTATCCTTAACAGGATCAATGTCAACATGCCAGGCAGTGGGGTTTCTGAGGTACAGAACCCGCATCATGTGCTGGCACTCCAGTGATGATAAGCCCCTCTGGGGAAGCAAGAGGTTGTCTTTTCCAAATTCTCTTTGTCCTCCATAGAAGGAGCTGCCTAGAATGGGGTTTCTCCACCATCAGGATAGGCATGCAGAAGCTGGCTGATCAAAAAGAAAGACATTTCCCTAAGCCTTTGTAAGAGTCTCCAATGTGATCATTAATTAGTGCCCTCGCTTCAAAGACCTATATGTAGCAACAACATGGGAAAACAGGCTGAAACAAAGACACAGCTCATATTTGGGTTATGACAGGAGAAGTGGTAATAACAGACAAACTCAAAGTGTAACGTCTTGACTTCTCATTACTTAGGAGTCCTGTGGCTGGCCGAGCTCACTGGTAAAGTGTCTCCCCCTCCAGGGATTGTTGAGGGACCCAGTCTCCCTCAGTTTCCAGGCGGCCACTCTCTAGATACTTGTGCGTCCAGGTACATTTGTCATATTTTTGATCACCACTTTCTTGGGTAATTTGCATATCAAAGACTCTGCAGTGCTCCCTGCTGAGCAGATTGTTGCTAGACTACCTGAGAAATAATCCCTGGGGTTGTGGCCAGTGCATTTGTGTGTATGCCTAATGATAGCTGCATTTAGCACTTTCTCATGCCATTGAAACTGGCAAGGAGTAAAATGAACATTTAACTCAAGATCAGGGAGAGGAAGAGCACAGTCATCTAGGAAGGAAAAAATGTGGGAAAAAATCAAATTGTAAAAATAAAGAAGATGCTAGCAGGATTTAAGGCTCCCTTAAGGTTCACTATTTTTGAAGCGGAGTTTAATTAAACAGCTTAAAATTCCCGATTCCTACCTCCATGAATACTGACTGCATGGCAGCTGTGACCTCCTGTACTTCCCAGGCCCTTGTTCTTCCTGTGAGTGACACAGAGCCAGGGAACAGGAGGCCTGGCCAAGGAACACTTGCTCATTAGGTCTTAAAATCCTCCACTTTCCTGAAATTGATCTGCTGGGGAGATTTGAAGTTCCGCCAGGTGTCCTCTCCCTTTCACAAACACTCTTTTTCCAACTTTTACTTCTCACAAATCATAAATGTTAGTGGAGTATAAAACCTCTGGGAATCCAAAATAATTTATAGTTCCACAATCGGAGTCAGGAGAGCCTTTTCTAATAAAGAAGCTGCTTTGAATAAAGTGTCTTATAACTATTCCTCTTAAAGGAAATTCACAGCTTTAAAAAGTGAACATTTCGGCCCATTTGGATGTTTTGAGTTTAGTCTCTTAGAATAGGGTGAGATTTTGTGTTCTTGTTACCCCCTTTCCCTTTCTACATTAATAACTTCAATTTCTTTCACAGAATTTTAAAATGGTTAACCTCAACCCCAGTCTCAGAGGCTTCTGTGGCTTTCTAAGCCACTGAGGGTAGTACCCCATCTGTACAGACCTGCACAGCCCTCCTGGCCACATTTCCTATCTCCGCCTTTCCTGCTGCTATAAGTCACAGCCAGTCACTGAACTTGCACTGTGCTCCAGAGCTCTGTGGAACGCTGGCTGGGCCCTGCTCAGAGTTGCTCCATGAGTTCCAGAACATCCATTTCCAGGCTGTGCCTCAACATCCACTACTCCATTTTATAAAGCAGTCGTTGGCCATAATAAACTCCATTTTAAGTGCTGAGTTGGAATAATTCTATACATTGTTGGTACAAGAAAACAACTACCACCTGCCCACCACAACCATAGGCACAAACTGATATACCATCTTACTAATGAAAAGGACCACCTGGGAACCTACCAATTAATCAGAAGCACACAAGGCACAGGCGTCTCAAACTCATATAAGAAAGACCAGGCCCATGACCACTGAATGAAGGAAGTCACACCTACCTTGAAGCCCACAAAAGGAGGGGCACCCTGAGACTGGACGCAGGTGCACCCTGACACATCACCTGGTTGTTCGTCAAGAGACTTGCCTAGGAAAGTCACCACAGTGACAAATGTCTGAATCTGTCCTTGGGCTTCAGCAGACTGTGGTTCCTCCTGCCATGATGACCACACAGGTCCCACTCCAAGCTGACATCTCAAGGTGACACTGCAAGCTCACACTCTGAAATGTCCATCTGTCCGGACCTTGGCCTAGAATAAGTCATTCCACTTTGACAGCTCTACTCCCTGCACAGGTCTTCTGTTGGCACTTGACTTTTATGACCACCAACAGTGAGTCTTTATGGTCTGTGTGCTCTCTACCTTTCCTCTCAGTTCAGCCCTTTGAACCCCTGTGACAGCCTTAACTCTTTCTTAACATTTCAGCAACCTGTACATCTAATTGTGTACAGTGCGATGTGTGACTTGAGTATTATAGATATAAGAAATTAAAATTGGAATAAAAGAACTTGCATTTGCTTGTTTTATGACTATCAGGGGGCCCACAAGTGTCCAGTGAACTGCCATTGATAAAAGTGTTGTATCCTGTGAATTCATTGTTCTTCGGTAAATTGTGACACTATGGAAAGACACAAATCTGTTTGGTCTGTTACAGGCACAGCTTGCTCATGACAATCACCACCTCCACTTTCCTACATGCTGAGTTTATCTTTCTTGGTTGGTCTGTATCTTGAAGTTTTCATGTCACACAAATCATCATTCTCTTCCATTTGAATCGTATTCTTTTATTGGATCCCATGGTATCTTGCATTTATAGTTTTTAATGTAGTCGGCCTTAGTCTTGTCTTGTAGTTCCTCTAATCTCTGAACACCTCAAAGTACTGCAGTATCTAAAGTTAACCCTTACATTCTTCACTTTGCAGTCTTCACCAGCTTCCTGGTTGGACCCTCTAGTCTTGAGGCCATGAGTACCACAAAACACTGACATACGAGCCTGTGTGTCCAGCTTGAACCTCCCTTGCACTCCACATTGTTTGACATGACATTCTATACAGTTGTTGGATGTCCACCTCACTTGGTATCTAACACATAAAACATGACATGTCCCAAACTTAGTATATTAGACATTTTTTTCTACCCCCAATCTTGGTCCACCTTGCCAGTGATATGAACTTCATTCTTTCAGGGACTCAATCTAAGATACTGGGAATTATAATAAAGTTACTTGTTTTTCTCACAATCCATCTCCAAAGTATTGGAAAGTCTGATTGGCTCTGCTTAAAAATATATCCAATATCTAAAAAAAAAAAAATTCCTACCATCTTTGTATTTTGACTATAGTCATTGCTAGAACTGATCTAATGAACAAATAAATTCATTTTATTATAATTTGTTCTGACTGGTCTCTCTGCATCTGCCTTGCCTCTGTACATTCTGGTCTCAACAGAGTGGCAAGAGCAATCTTTGCAAAACAAATGTTTTATGCATCTTTGCTTAATCCCTTTAAGAGCATCTTAAAATGTTGGGAGTTGAATTCCTTAAAAGAGCTAACCAGTTTTGATGATGTCTAATGTACAGCTGGACCCTGTTTCTTTGCTCACCTTATCTCTCATTCTTATTCTCTCCCTTATCTTTATGCAGTTCTACTTGTAATTCCCCAGATGTTCCCAGGATATTGCTGCCTATGGGAACTTGTAGTTATTATTCCTGCTGCTCCCAGGTATCGCTGTCTTCCAACCTTACTTCTGACTGCTCTGTGTTATTTGACCTGAGGCTAAGGTTGTATAAGAAGGAAATCCAAAGTAAAATAGATCCAGTAAGACATATGTTCACAAACCTTCTCTCAGTTCTAAGTTTAGGTGTTGATTTTGATCCAAATGATTGTTGATGGACTTATAAGATACATGTGAATTAAGAAAATCAGGCCAAAGAGGACTTTTTTTTTTTTTAAAGGATGGTGAAACTTTCATGCATCCCATATACCTCATTTCACTGCAGACAGTCCCATGGAATTACCAGGGTGACTAGAATCTGGAGCCTGGAGTGGACAACCATGTGTCCTGAAAGTAGAGCCTGGGTGCAGAGACCAAGCCACAGAGAGCATCTGCCATAGAGCTCTGTTCAGAGGCGGCCTTATGGGGGAGGCTATCCGTGACCATCCTGTCTTCCCTCACAATTTGTTATTTATTTATTGTCTGTCAACTTTTATAGGAATATGGACTTTTTAAAGAAAGCAAATTTATGGCTTCTAAATTCCTTATTAGTGTCTGAAACGATTAGATGATCAGAATACCAAATTATTTTCAATTAGCTGAAAAAATATTTAAAAAATCTAAATATTGAAACATTGACTTGCTCCAAGGGGTGGGGGAGAAACCGTTCAGTAGCCCCAAATTTGATACTTCATTGCCCATGAAGGTCAGATAATTCTTACCTTAATGGAAAACAGTCCAGAGTTTCAAAGACTCAAATTTAGTGAAGTCAAAAGTACATGATGATGAACCTCAGAAAGATAACACAAGTTAGACACAGGCTATTTAGGCTACTCAGTGAATAACGCACAGATAGGCAGTAAGAGTAAGAGAAAAAAAAAATAGTGATTCTGAAGGGGAAAGGAAGTGTTTTCAATCCTCTCTGCATTCCCAGCAATGTCTGCTGCAAGGCCCCTGCTGGGAATGAGGTGGTCTGTATGTGGAGCTTCCTTGAATCTTAGGTGCTTGCTTCCCAGGGTCTCCACCAAAGAGGCAGAATTTGATTTACTCTTATTTATCCTTTGATCTCATCTGACCCTGAAGGCTGATTGTCCACTTTGGAAAAGATGAGCAGTTTGTGAATTCAAGCCAGTTGAATCTGATTAACTTTGAATCAGATGACAGGCAGGGTTTTGAATACAACTTTAACATATAATTCAGACCACTTACCCAGGTTTGAACTATGGCATTCAAATACTCCTGTGCATTTTCTCTGCAGTTAAAATGCTGCCATTCTCCTTCCTTTAATAATTTTATAGATATTTTTGTTCTAAGAAATTAGCTTACTTATCTTAGAAAAACAACCTTCACCTTTTAACAGTGTACCATTTTAAGTGCCGTCAACAAAAACTTCTTTATTTAATCTTTTGATCAGAAGGAAATGAATAAATTGCAAAACTTAGAAAGCAGAAATGAATTTACAACAATATTGCATTTTTTTTTCAGATAGGAGCAATTATTTTACACTTATAGTCTTAAATGATTTTGAAATCTCCCTAAATCTTTCAGGATTTTCAAATGAATTAATGGGTTTCCCGCCATCACTTTATATTGTTCAGTTTAGAAATGCTAATGGAATTACAAATACTGTGAGGTAGCAAAATAATGAATAAAACATGAAACATCAAAGAACGGTTATTGTAGCTCATTTGACAGTTTTGACAAAATGCTAATCTATTTTAGCTGGGCAATGGTACTGATAAATACTCCAGAATATTTCCAAAAGTCAGCTGTTTATGCTAATGGGAAGGAAGGAACAAGATAGGGTCCTGGAATGCTGTGGTTGTGCTGACTTATCATCATCATCCTATCATTAGACTGTTGCAAATGACAACTTTTAAGTCTAAGATGCCCCTCCGTCAGGCTTGCATGAGTTGGTACAGGAAGCCTTCCTACCTGCACTGGGGGGAGCACTCAGGTGCTGCACAAGAAGACTACTCCACCTTAAAGTTTCTAGAATGAGACTTTGTGCAAATAAATCTTTCAGAGAAGTTTTGTTCATGTGTTTTTATGTGGTTCAAGAGTCCTCCAGATATTTTGGGTCAGTGAACTTAAGTAGGAGCTGGAAATCATATAAATACTGCTGAGAAGACTCAAAGGTGTGTATAGTTCGGTGAGGGAAACACCTAAACCCGACTCTTCCTTGCTCTGCAATTCTACCTCCTGCAAGTGTATGATTCTGGACACCAATGAAATCACAGTCATTTGCACAAGAGTATTGGAACACAACCAGCAAGGAATGAGGATACATGGCTTCATTTCTAGGCCTGAAGGTCACCAACTTATGTTAAGAACTATTTTCAGTGACCAGTAAAATACAATGTCATTTGTTAATTTGCTTTGAGAACTGCTTACTTCCCAAGGAAATGCCTGGATTGTCTAGAATGCTGCCAATCATCTCTGACCACCTGCTCATCCTGAACATCTTCCCATGATTGCTGACAATACAAGTCATATTGAGAGATACCAAGAGGATTAATATGTGCCCTATTTAGACTTTCAAACTGGTGTTTCATATTTTCTCAATGGCAAAAGTACTGATATTTAAATTGGTTTTTGTATTTGATACAACCCTTTTGGGGGGTAACATTCAGTACCGTGACACTAACTAGATGCTACTAGAGATAAAAATCAGTATTTTAATCAGGCAGAGGAAAAAGGCAGTCAAATCTGTTCTCCATCATACTGAAAAACAAAGCAATTATGTAAGTTTTATCATTTAAATGAGTTTTCAACATTTTGAAAACATAATGTGAGTCTTTTTTGTTTGTGTTATATCTCAAAATTCTTGTAGTATTTCACATAATAGTTTATGTACTTAGGTAGGGCTTATTCTCATACAAATACTACTCCAGTATTTACATATTAATTCTAAGAATCTTATGAAGTAGCTCATAAAAAATGTATGTGTCTGGAAAAAATCAATATTTTTTACCAAAATATTTTTCTCTGTTATTCATAGTATCTATGTTAATGTCATTAAAAAGCAAGTGTTAACTAGAAATTACTTGCTATTAGTGAAATAAAAATTTGGAGACATTTGATTTTCAAAATATTAAGATTAGTAACAAAGCATACTGATTTCATATATGTACTATTAGGCCAGCCAGTCTGATTAATTTTATAAAATGGCAACTACTAAACTATTGTCAGGTAGTGAACCTTTCTGTAAGAAAAATTGTGGATGAAATGTTTGCCTCCAAAAGTTATTTTCTTTCATCATAGAATATTTTATTTTCACTTTTGAAGATACAGTTATGAAGATTAGATATTTTAAAGAAAATATAGCAATGAAAATAGAAAATTTCTTGTCTATATACATGGTATCCAATATCCCTCTTCTTTAAATTTCAACTTTGAAAAATTTATAGTCTAAGAAAATTAACAAATACAAACATCTTTGTATTGATAATGGAAAATCGGATTTAACTGAGCTTATTAAGAGACAATTCTTAGAGTAGGATTTAAAAGATTTTATGGGTAATTTTGATTTAATTTTATATAAGATTTGATTAATACACTGATGTTAGAAATTTACTCATGTTGGATGGGCCTCTATTTTTGAAAACACATTTTTCTTTGTAATTAGCAATCACAGAACCATATAAATTAGCCTGATCTAATAGATGATTCAGTGTAGTTGTGTATTTCTGGAAACAAATATAATAATAGCTTGGGATAGTTTCCAAATGACTAAATTGTGCTCTATTAAATTATTAGACAACTAAACACTGAACCTTTATCATTGTTCCAGTTAAATGACCATATTGCTATAGTTTGCACCAGGGTCTACCGCATTAACATTGCTTGGTTTATTAAAAAAAAAAAAAAAACTTAAAAGTAAGCTTATAGGTAAAAAAAATCTGTAAGGAGACAACTATTCAGTTATTGGTTGTCTAAAAAGGGTCCGAATTTTCTGGAAAACACATACTGTGCACAAAAATTTATGTAGTTCCTACCAATGATTTCATAATATTTTTTTTCAAATATCCTCTTGTAAACATTTTAACTAAAATTGTTATTAAGCAATTAACTGTTATTGTAATTTGAATTAGTATTGATTGTTTACTATTAACATTTCAAACTAGATTTTCTTCAAATTTATTGCTTTATTATAAATGAGATTCAAATGGAAACTAATTAAATCTGATCATCAAGGTAAGATTTTGCTATGAAATTTTCTGTATTGTAACTAGAAATGTTTTGCTACTTTAAGCTACTAAGTATTAACCACCTATATCTCTCTAGTTGGCTTTTTATCAAGAGTAATAAATTCTATCATAAGAGACAGTTATAAAATTTTATGTACCTGTTACTGGTTTAAGTAATCATCAACTCATGCCAATTAATTTCATCAATACTTCTAACAACTTCCTCCTATCTTCCTGATATATTTTGAGATAAAGCTGTGTATACAATATTTCATTTTCAAATATCTTACCATATCTTGAATTACGTGATTTTGCATTACATAATACTATAAGTCATACAAAACTAATACTGATTTCTTAATGATATCAATATCTAGTCAGTGTTGAGATTTTTCTGATTTTTATATAATCAAGGTATAAAATCAATGCATTGTGGCTGGTTGATATATTGGATGCTACTGGTGACCCACACAGATTGCCCATCAATATTACACAGGAAGCCCAATATCTAACTCTATATTCCTTGGGGATGTTCTTCTGTCACTAGAGTGCTTTCCTCTGCCCATTAGGAGGACAGAGATGTTAGGGAATTAAATCCCTCACAAGAGGTTCCTCCCAATTTATGAAAAAATTCAGTGGAATTTTTAAACTAAGATGATTAAATTTTCAAATTGTCTTAATTAAGACAATTCCTTTTCAAATTTCCTTTATTTATTTTTTCAATTTTTCATATTTTGAACCAAGAATCAGATTTAGAAAATGAAAATCTGAAGAGCACTGATCTGAAGTGTGCCTTCCTTTAGATCAAGGATACCCAGTTCCAAATGGCCCATGAGTTTTGAAGTGTTCTCAGTCATTATCAGATCGACTATCCAGTCTACGTCATTCTCTTCTCTTCCCTTGTGAGACTCCAAATTCCCCATGAGGCAGAATTTTCAACCATCTAACAGTTTCTCATATTGTTAATGCTCTGTTTTGTTTTTAATAAAAATATTTTCTTTCTTTCAATCAAAGTCATTATAGTGCTATATATTTCTCTTTCTATGTATCTCTTTGGAGAAAATCTGTAAGCCTCTCTTTTGTGAACACCATTAATATTAATCAATAATGTATTTTGGGTACATTCTCCCCTCCACCACCAGCTTCTCACTTGAAGTACTTGCCTTGTTCTCCTACTTCAGGCCACTAGAGCAAACAGCACTTTAATTTCTACATATTCTTCATCTCCTTCCATTATCTTGACATTCCTAATGCACTTACAATGTCAGAACACTGACTTTCACCCACTTCATCCCCTCCACGTGAATATAATATCCTGCAATTTTAGAAGTAAATACATGTCACTGATTTCCAATGCCCCTTGTGCAGGTGACTCTAGAAGTTTTTGAAAGTCTGAGACTCATTTTCTGGTGAATCCCCCCAGGAATATGTTAGGGGAAACTTCTTTCCTGTGTGTGTGAATATTTATAAAACATTTTATCTGGCCTTTGCAAGTTTGTTTGGATATGTAATCTTTGGCTAACACGTTCCTTAAATATTTAAAATATGCATCTCCTGTTTGTTGGCATAAAGCATTGCTCTCAAACATTGGTGGTGATATAGTTGTCTTCCTCTTCTAAATCAACTCTTCAATTTGACTTGATGCCTAATGAATTCCCAACCAAGCCCCTTTAAAATCAAGTAGTCCTATTATTTGATTTACATCTTGTTGGCCAATATTCACTAAATTCTTAGGAATATGGTATGACTTTTCAACATACAGGTTCAAAAAAATTTTTTAACCTCAAACTTGGTTTCTAGATTTTCCTTTACTTCAGAGCTCCATTATTTTTTCCTTGCAGAAACTTCTCTTGCCTATTTTTATACCTATATATTTTTCCTTAATTTTTTAAAATATGTCACCTTCAATTTCATTTTCAGCATTGCATTGGGTATTTATTCACTCATTTAATTTTTATTTATGAAATAAATGTTTTGTCTAAGATTCTTTCTACACTCGTATCAGCTTTCTCTGAAAATATTGATTGAATCCAAACATCTTGTCAATGGGTTTTTCCAATTCACACTTTCCTTTCATTTTCCTAAAAAAAATTTGCTTGCTTTCAGATAAATAAATTTATCTGTTTTTCTGGAATTTCATTTAACTATCCTTTAATTTCCAATAATAACATTAATCTCCTTATTATCATCTTTTAACAAAACAACATTGTATAAGATTTTACTGAAAACATTTGTTCTAATTTAAATAAGATGTTTATACTACAAAGAGGGGAGGTTAAATATATACTCTAGACACTATACTTTGATATTCTCTTTTTGATTCTTCACAAAGTGATTTAACATTAACCTTAGATGTTTTATTACAGAAAAAAGACTACCTTTCCCTTTTTATAAAGTTGGTATTGGCCTTCCATGAAAAACAAAGATGGCTTAAAACACAAACAAACAAAAACACAAACAATCTGTAGACCAATATCCCTAACCAAGGCATACAAAAATTTTCAGTAGAATAGAAAATATAATTAGGAAGTTTTTAAAAAAAAGGTTCTACCAATTTTAATGCAGTGATGCAAAGCTGGTTCAATATTCAGAATCAGTCAATGTGTTCTACCATTTTAGCAGGCTTCAGAAGAAATAGCCCATGATGATATTCATTGTTGTGTAAAAATCACTG
The DNA here is from genome assembly GCF_045843805.1 of Urocitellus parryii. Taxonomy (NCBI): domain Eukaryota; kingdom Metazoa; phylum Chordata; class Mammalia; order Rodentia; family Sciuridae; genus Urocitellus; species Urocitellus parryii. Next base: position 9,480,977 of record NC_135543.1, on the reverse strand, counting down.
GGAAAAGTTTAATAACCATTTTTAATAAAGAAAAATCTCTCAGAAAAGTAGAAAACGAGGGAAATTTCCTCAACTTCATAAAGTGAATAACATTGTACTTGATAGTGACTACTGAAGGTTTTCTTCTTGCAATTAGAAACATCATGAAAGTTTTCTGCTGTTTCCATTATTACCAAATTTATTGCTAGAAATTTCTAGCTGTCACAATTAGACAAAGAAAGGAAATTAAAGACATGCTAATTGGAAAGGAATGAAGAAAATAACAATAACAACAGCAAAACAAACAAAAGGACACAGCTTCTTGAATTTAAGTTGATTTGAAAAGTTTTACAAAACATCACCTTCAAAAATCTATTGTATTTCAACATACTGACAATGAGCACATGGAGACTAAAAATAAACTCAAACAAAATTTAAAATAATTACAAAAAAATATTTGCACTCATTTAGCAAAAACACACAGAACATGCATACTGAAAATCACATAATATTTATAAAAGAGATCAACATGTTTCTGAGTCAAAGGACATCAAGGGATATTTCACCAAAGAAAGATGGCATAAAAACAATGGAAAATAGATTTGCTCCTGCTAGTCATTAGCCATTAGGAAAATGCAAAATAAAACCATGATAAGGTATTGATATATAGAAGTTAGAATGTCTAAATTTTTTTAAATAGGTTGACAAGATCATATGTGGACTAGAGAAAAGAGAAACTAGATCACTCATACCCTGGCTGGTGGAATATAAAATGATGTAGCTACTCAAAAAGTTTGGCAGTTTCATAAAAATCGAAACATACAACTCTATTACAATTGAGCAACTGCTCTCTTGAGAATTCATTCCAGAAACATCAAGACTTCTGTTGTGGACAGCATCTTGCACAGGGATGTTTATAACAGCTAAAACCAGAAGCATCTGAGACGTCCTTCAATGGGCGAACGGCCAAGGAAATGCAGAATGTCCATGACATAGTGCACTAATTAGCAGCATGAAATGATCAACTGTTGATGCACAAGCTAACTAAAGTATTTTTAGTTAGCCATGCTGAATTTTAAAAAAATACACTTAAAGGATATAACCTACATAATGTCATTTATACAATAGCCTTGAAATGACAATGCTATAGAGTGGAAAACAGACTAGTGGTTACTTGGAGGTGCAGGCTGGAGGAACATGGAAGTAGATGTCACTTAGAAGGGGTTCCTTGTGGAAATGGAACTGGTCTTCATCTTGACAACGCCAGTGTCAGTGCCCTGTGACATTGTCCTATAGTTTTGTAACATGTCATCAGTGGGAAAAATGATCAAGGCTACCAGACCTCTCTTTGTATTAGTTCTTACAAGTACACATGGATTTACGATTCTCAAATTAAAAAGTTTAATAAAAAAAAAATAAAACTGTCAACTTTTATGCTCTGTGGGATATCCAGGCAAAGCTTGCTCAAGAAAGAGTGTCATCTGGTTAATAACACGAGAACGTTATGCTGAAATATGGACCCAAATAAAAGCAATCAACTATTTTCTAGAATTAAAGTAATACACTTGTACCATCTGAGGTACACCCCCATTTTTCTCTTGATTTTTTTATGGATATTCATTTTCCTTTGCTCTGAATGAATGCCACTGTCTCTTTCAGTTTAGTTGCTTTTCCTTGCAGATCTTATAATTCTTCCATTTTAGGCTTTGCCTAAGAAGGCACTTTGAATTCTGAGTAAAGTGAAATTTCTAAGACTCAGAAGATTTGCATGAGAACCAAACTTTCCATGCTTCTCTTTACTCCCCCAGCGGACATTTTGCTGAGATCCCCTCAGCCTGTACCTGCTGCTCCTGGAATAGCCAGCTGTGCTTTTCAGGCTGAGTTAGGATCCCTTCCATTTGGGCTACTTGCTTGAGTATTTGTTTTCTTAGTTCTCTAGGCTGTGAGTCCCTTGTCTGCTGTCCAATCACTCTAGCACAGTTGCCAAAATTATGTGATCTTGCTACTGTTAGCAGGTTGGCATTTCTACCCTGGGCTCTAAACATAGACACCTCACAGTTCTGAGTGTGGGGATACCTCGTAATGACTTTTGAGTACACCTTTTTTTTTTTTTTTTTTTTTTTGGTTAAGTACTGTGTTATTGTGATGGTCCTGTTGCTCCATCTACTCTTGTGAAAAGAACTTTTGTGCAAGATTCAAAACAATGCTACTTCTACCACTGCCATCTTATCTGACTTATGATTTTTGCTATTTCTATATTATGGTTATTTGCATTTTTGCTTGTTTCTAATTGTTGGTGATCAAACAATGCAGTCAAGTACTATTTCCATCTTTAACAATGAGATAGAGTTGAGTACAGTTGTAACAGACAAGCTGAATCTGATGTACATGACATCACACATCAGAAAAAGAATATATGGAGTCAAACACCATAGAATTTATTTTTTCCCTATTTGAATACAATCTTATCTCTAAGCTATCTTGGGATTTTGAAAATCACATTTTGCAGCATGAAAGAAAAAACACAAAATTTGTTACCAAATAATGATTTCTGAAAGTAACAGATTTTTTTTGATACTCCTTAATTTGATGGTCTGGCAGTAATGAAGTGCAATCAATTGCAGCAAAACTGTGCTGTGAACAATCTAATTTATTACCTTGGTTTTCTCACTTTTGTGCAGAGATCTGATGGTTAAGCAGGAACTGAGTCAGCAAGCACATGTTGCTATGGATGTGAAGAAATGCTTACACTTTGAGATTTGTGTTCATGAAATGCAGAAAATTACTTAACGTCTGCTAAGAAAAATGAGTGAACCCTTGACTAAAGGGGCATTTCCAAGGAAAGAGAAATCCCAGAACAAATTACAATGCAAAGAGTGTGGAGGGATCCTTCTCATTTTTCATGGCACTGACTCTTCTTCATTTCTTCTCTCTCTTTGTTCCCCCAGCACGTTCCAAGCTGAACTTCCTCGATACCTACCTCTGGAAGGAAAATGGTTTCTTTTTTCCTTTTTCTTTTTCTTTCAAGTTCAACAGAATAATACTGTCAAATTTAAACATAGCGACTTTCTAAGTTTGATAAGTCGGCATCATATTTATCCCTATACTGAGAGAGAACATTAGCATATTAGAGGATACATATACCTAAGATTGAACTAGTAATGTAAGATATTAAAATAACACCTTGGAGTGAATATATAACATCCTAAACAAGCATTCCAATACACTGGGAACTCTGCTCCCTCTCATAGGGCTTTAAGGTATTTGTCAGGGAGTTTAAGTGGGTCTTTAATCCTTCTACCAAACAGAGGGAAAACTAGACTGTTACTTGTATCCTGTGAACCAAGGCACAGATGCCTATAATATGACTTTCTTTTCAGGATGTTTCTTGAAACCACACAGTCCCTGAACTACCTAAACACATACAGGAGCATGAGGATCTCCCTTTAAATTTGATAATGGGAGTTGGGGGTATTTCTCCATAAATTTATTTCAAGAACATTGACATTGCTTAGAATATTTCACCAAATATTTTCTTAATTTCCTCTGTTTGTTCATTTAATTCACTTAGTGATAGAGCGCTTTTCTGTTTAAAGGTAGATTCCATTGTTGGAAGGAATGAGGGAAACTTATGTTTTGTGAAATGCTTACATGTGCCAAGTCCATTCCAATTATAATAATGTCTAATATGTTCCTCACGGCAAACCTTTAATGTATGTAATATTCATTTTTCTCAAATGATGGAACCAAGGTTTAGAGATTTTTAAAAGAGCAGGCTGTAATTCACCAAGCAGAACAGGAATTTAAAACCCAGGCTTTTTGTAAAGTTCATGTTCTTTCCATTGTGCTGCAGTGTTTCATGGAACAAAAAGAAAGCTGAAGCTAGGCAAGTAAAAATGACATTTTTGTCAAAGAAAATGTCTGAACGTGATACAATGCAACACTTTGTTTCATGGCTCCTAAGTATGCAATAGAATAATGTCCAAACTTAACAACTTTTAAAGGATTTTGTACAACATCATGATTAAGTCGATGATTCAAAATTTTGAGTCACGCCCTTTCATTAAAAAGTGATGGCAGCCTGGCTTGGTGGCACAGGCCTGTAATCCCAGTGGCTCCAGAGGTTGAGGCAGGAGCACCACAAGGTCAAAACCAGTCTCAGTAATTTAGTGAGGCCCTAAGCAACTGAGCAAGACCTAAGACCTTGTCTCAAAATACAAAATAAGTGCTGGGGATGTGGCTCCAGTGGTTAAGTGTCCCTGGGTTCAATCCCTGATTTAAAAATACTAACAATAAAAACCAGAAGTGATGACAGCTATAATACATAGGTACTTATTTTTTGCATACTCTGTCAGGAGTATATAGATTGAGGATTAAAGATACTTGAAATAAATGAACAATATTTGGAGGCATTTATACTTAAAGAATGTTGCTGATTTATCTTGTCTCTCTTGAAAGATCCCACTTCTTCTACTCACAGTTTAAATTGTTTCTAGGTTCAACACAATCTGCAGAACATTTTTATTAATCAACATTTACTGTCTTCATCGTTCATGTAGTCTTTTGTCCTGTTGGTTGATCTCTGTCATGAGCTTCCTTCTACTATTTACTAATAGATTAGGAAGGGAAGGGGGGATGCTTTACTGCTCAATTTTATTATTAAATATATTTTTATGGTTCCATGCAAAATTGAGATAATGCAGGTGATTGAAACTGATGGCTAAAATGAGGCTTTGTAGTTTTCCTGTGGATTCACCAGTTCATCATTTTAATGGCATTAATACAGAAAATTGAAATCCATATAAATGTGAGCTTTATAAATACATTGCATTTAAAAACTTGCAGAGCTATTAGGAATTGAATACAGCTCTCAACCCATGGACATGTATTTAACCATAAAGAGCAAGTTTATGGTTTCAAAATATTAAGAGAAATATAAATTTTTTCAGGATTAAGAGATACACTGCTGTTGATCTCAGCAAAGTAAATTGAATATTAAGTTATCTCAGTATGTGAACATATAATCATAATTGTCACAATTTAAGCACCTCTTCTGGGCTTTTCTCTCATAGTATCCAAACAAACATGGTTCTGCCTGTGCCGCTGTGGGGGAGAAGGAAGGAGCCCTGAGTCTGTGCACTCTGTGTCCCTAAGTCACAGCTGCCTGTTATCCACTTACCCTCTCCTCTCTTCATGAGGTGGAAATATATCAGCCTTATTTCTTTTACCAACTTCCTACTAACTGGCACCAGTCTTTGATAATTCAGTTAAAATAATACTAATGAACTATCTGAAGCCTTATTCCCTATTAACAGCTACAAATATTGAAATGTGTCAGCACAGTTTTAAAATTGAATGAATCAAGCAAAACATACATAAATAAAGCGTACTTATATGTAAAAAAATTTGAATATATCATTAAATGTTTCAATAAATGACTGTTAAGCAGTTTATGCGTGTCCTATTTTGGTGAAACCCTTACTGTTTATATGACAAATGGCAAGAATTAAACTTGCTTTAGATGTTGTCCTACTCTGTTATAAAATTTTCTTTTTTTGCATTTGATGAAAAGATACTGGTCAAGTTTATAAAACCCTGAAAACACAGTTCAATAAAATTTTGAACAGGTAAATCCACAGGAAAACTACAATGCTTCATTTTAGCCATCAGTTTCAATCGCATGCATTATCTCATTGCCCTCCCTTTCATTTTTTTTCAAAATAAATAAAATATTTTAGTGAAATTACATTCAGAGAAAAGCTTATTATATGCTGCACTTGTAGAGAAAAAAAATTATTTGTGAGGATTTTTTATATTTTCAAAATGTATGTGATGACTTCATTTAATATTCTCCACCTCCTCTACGATGCTCAGCACCACAGCTCTATGCTCAGCTGTGCACAGAATGTTTGGTCTTTGATTGCTTCTCTTCTTTACATTCACTTTACATTCCTCCCACATTTCCCTGTTTCTAAGTCACAAATATAGAATTAGTAACATTATTGAGGTGTTTCTTTTTTTAACAATAACAATAGTGATTATAATATCCCATAAACTAGAAGTTTTTTTTCTTTAGAGAGAAAAGAAAAAAGCCAATATGCAACAATCCATCTCTAGGTCCTTACAGGGAGAGTGAATGTACATGGTGAACTAGCAAAAACTTGTAAAGGAAAAAAAAAAATGAGAGAAGAAACCATGTAACAAGTTTTGTCTCAGAGCAGGAAGTATTTTAGTGTCCACAAAATATTTGTACATAATGGGTTTAAGATCTAAAGCATAATTCATTTTGTACCATGTGATTTTACTCGAATTAAAGCTAAATGTTCTTTACGCTAAGATATTTATGTTTCTAAAGTTAACAATGTTCTCAATTCAAACATTTTTTTTCTTATTCTTCTGAAAGACAATAAATGAAAAGAGAAATGATTCTTATTTCAAATGGCAATTCTATGTTGTTTTATTTTCATTGGGATTTTCCATCATTTCTAACATGGATGTAAGTAAAGGAAATATCAAGACAATGTGGTTAAACTTAAATATCACTAAGCCAAGACATAAATAAATCCAGAGGCAAATCCAGATTCTGGGCCACCTGGAGCTCATACAAACCATAGGCTCTCTTTAAGAAAAACAATATAATTCACAGAGATAACAAATTAGATATAAAAGTGAGTATATGTTTAAATTAGAGAAGAAATTAAGAAAAATAAAAACGATAATAACAGACTACCCAATATCACAAAATTGCAAATATTTATGTATAAAATTAAATATTGCTCCACCAGATATTTTTTCATTTTTATTGCATATTATTTTGTTTGCCTTTTCTTTTCTTTCTTTTTTTTTCTTTTTGTAGTTTTAGATGCACAGAATGCCTTTATTTATTTATTTTTTTATGTGGTGCTAAGGATCAAACCCAGTGCTCATATATGCTAGGTGAGCACTCTAAACACTCTGTCACTGATCTACAGCCTCAGCCCCTTGTGTGCTTTTTCTTAGAAATTGTTTCAAAAATCTAATTTCCTATAGAGTCTGAAGAAAATTCAATAATTTTAGCATCATAAACATGTTATTTGCTATGTTAACCATAATTATTATTAACAATTAAAATTCATAAAATATGGAAATTTAAATGCAGAATTTCTTGGTATTTTAGGGATACTAAATATTGCTTTCCTACAAACATGGTAATGCTAGTAAATTCTATCTATCTAACATGGTTCCATTACAAAATGAAACAAAGGCTGGGCTGTAGCTCAGTGGTAATAGAGCTCTTGCCTAGCAAGTGTGAGGCACTGGGTTCCATCCCTAGCACTGCAAAGGAAGGAAAAAGAAAACATTGTGGGATTTTATAGTCTCAGATGCTGCAGTACTTTGTACATTCCTGACAAGAGGGGGCCTTTGTGTTGACTAGGTGTGTTTAAGAATCAAATACTCTGCTTAGGATTTTTTATTTTCGGTTAATTGGCAGAATTTCTACAAAAGAGCTGCTGGTGCTCGTTTTCCAGGCACTGTTTCTTTCCCACTCTCTACATGTCAGTAGTGCCTGTGCACGGTGAGCGCACCCCTCCCTAACTCCAATACCAGGTATCCCACTCTGCATTCCCCATTCCCTAACTTTCTGGGTCCAAATAGTGTCTCCAACAAAGAGCCACTTTTGCTCCCCTGCTTATGTGTTTACCAACCTTCAATGAGCTTAGATGCCATAGTTGATCTTTTAAATTATTCTTTTTCATAATCGTCTGACTCCTTTCCCTATTCTCTTGCTTTGTTAAATTCAAATGAAAAAAAATGTTTCCAAGGTTACATCAGAACAGTCTTATTTTTCATCTACCCTTCAGATGATGCTGGCTGGAAAAGAAAGTCCGCATCATGAGCCTTTCTTTGAGCCCTGACCAGGAATGCCAGCATGAGGCCAGCCAGCCAGCCATGCTCTCCTGAGGCTCTCCATCTTCCTTTGTCACAGCTGACATTTGTCCAACCATATTTTCCTCAAAACCCCAGCAGTTCAACCTCAGAGGATGTTCTTATTTCTAAAATTGAAGAAAATTGAATTTATTAATCCAGATGCTTTCCACATTCCCACAACTAAAAATGCTCCATGTAACACTGAGACCCAGATCCCCACCTTCTGTCCTGTGGCTTTACAAATGAAGTGCCTGTGCCCCTCTTGAGGCTGCCCCCTTTGCATGTCCAGTGCACATCAACACCTCTCACCTATACAATGGCACTTCTCCAAAATGCTCCCCTTTTAAATTTCAACTCTCTAGTTTGTTTGCTCTGTAATGGACAATTTCCTGAATGGTCATGTCCCACAACTCATGCACCTTTTAAAGACTCCACTTCTTTTGTGGGGTGCAGGTAGCATCTACTTTGTTTTGTTTTTTTTTTTTTGCAGCAAAATTTTTCATAAATGATCAACATTAATTATGGCTTCCTGCTTCCCCAGTGTATTGACGTTCTCCTAATTCCTTCCTATCACATTTTTTGGTATCCACCATCCCATTGAAGTATTTCCATAAGTGTCACCTATAACCCACATGCTATTAAATTTAATGGCCAATGTCCAGCCCTCATTTACACATCTCAGCAAAACTTGACATGTTTGCTCACTACCTTCTTCTGGAATCACCTCTTATCCAGGACCAGGACCCTGGTTTTCCTTCCCACTCTGTTTCCTTTTCTTCCCAGCTTCTTATTGTTGGCATGGTTTAGGTGTCGCTCGCTACTGGTTGCTACCTTATGGTGAGCTCATGATGTTAAATGGGCTTATTATCATTAACATGCTCATGACTACCAAGTCTCTTTCTCCAGAACAGAACATTCCGAACTCTCAACTCTTAATGTCCACCGGCCTATCTCACATGTCCACTTGGATGGTCAGTAGATGTGAACTCCAGAAGAACAGAGATGATTCTGTATTATCTTCCTCCCACAATCACATTCTACTTTCTGACATTCTCATCTCATTGGAATGAATTTTCATCATTTTGATGTCTCATAATTGCTTTTCTATCTTTCTTCTATCACAGAACATCAGGATATCCTGCTGAGTCTGCCTTCAAAAGACATCCAGAATACAGCCACTAGTCACCACATGAATTGCTAACTTCCCTTTAACAATCGTATTTTCAAATACGAAAATGTTTGGAAATTATACAGTCTGTGTTCCCTTTATGAAAACTTCCTCCAGAGATTAAAACCGAAAAAATTTAAGGAGTCAATTGTTAGAAATACATAGAGGAATGAAGATAAAATCAATTACTATCAATGGCTTTTATATCAGTCTCTATTTTCATTCATGTGGTAGGCAAAATTTAAATAGAGATAAAATAAATTAAAACCATTTAATTGTTTTCTTAATTATTTATGTATTTTCATATTAATGTTGTATTATGTACCATATTCTGTCTATTTTAATCTGTATGATTAAATCATTAAATATAATAAACTTTCTAAGATAAATTTGAAAATCTGAATGATTGATAGTTGATTTTCTAAGTTAACTGTTAGGACAAAAACAGACCATGGATTTTCTTTTTATTCAATACATATTTATTCAATACCTATCTCTGTTAGTCATGCTTCCAGGTGCACAGGATGCTTTATTATATAAACAGTCAAAAGAATATGCCTGGGGATCTTACATCCTTTTTAGAGGAAAGGAACAAAGCTAATGGACATAATAGCAAGATTTATAACAGCAAAGTGTTCTAAACTATAGAAAGTTTAAAATAGAAATATAAAAAAGTATTTCCAAATATGAAAAATGTTCAGAAATTATACAGTCTATGTTCCCTTCCTGAAAAAGTGGAAGAGAAGGAAAATAAGCTTTCAACACTGAACAATATAGTTGTTAGAACATGTAGAAGAGATGAGATTTATGCACACATGTGAAATATGTGGAAGAGTGAAGATGGGCCACGTGTGAGGAATGATGTTTACGTAAAGAGTGTGCTACAGTGAAGGGTCTACCTTGGGCGCCTGCCCAGCACACTCCAGGTAAACCAAGGTGGCCAGGCTGGGTAGAACAGAGTTAGCAAGCAAGTAGACATGAACCGTGATAACAGAAAGACAGATGATGTAAGGTCTCCTCAGTTATGGAAAGGATTTGGATTTGCCTGGTGTGGAAAGAAGAGGCTTTAAAGATCTGAGCAGAGGGGTAGTTGGATCTGTTCAGTAGGACTAGTCTTTCTGCTGTGTAGATACAATGAAAAAGGAGAGGCAAGCATGGAGGTAGAGAGACTTTAATGAGGCTGTTAGAGTAATGCAAGTAAGAGAGGCTGGTGACTCAGACAAGTGGACAAGACATCAGTGGGAAATGGTCAGATTCTGGAGATTATTCAGGTAGGGACTAGAAGACATCCTGAAATGTTAATAGGGGGGAAATATGTAAATCATTATAAAAATATCTTTAAAAGCCATTTTGCCCGATTTTTGAACATACAGTTTAAGATAATATAATATCTAGATTTATAATTTTAAATTCATAATATATTTTAACTTTGTAGAATTTATGTATTTTCATACTACGTAACTTATTTGAAGATGCAGAGAAAAGTAATACTTCCCTGTTCATTTTTTGAAGAGAATATGACCTTGAAAGTAAAAGTGGAAATGATAGAGCAGTCTCAAAAATTAATAACCATCTGAATGAACACAGATGAAAACAATATAATTAAGTGCTACCAAATTTAACCTAGAGGCATAAACATGCATCTTAGTTAAGTTGTTTTCATTCCAGAGTTACAGATTGAGTTAAATATAGAAAATGAATGACTCAAATTCTTCATATTACATTGTCAAAGGAGGATATGACATTGAAAATTGATTTGATAGGACCCAATCATTATGGTTCTGTGCACATACAAATATAATAACACAGATACATACAATAAAGCACATCTTTTTATGTGAACAGGAAAATTAAATAGTTTAATCACAGCAGCTTCAGAAAAATTGTATCAAGACAAGAATATATGCTTGTTACTACTAGTTTTAATCACAGTAAGAATATAAGAAAAAGAAATGACCATTTTTGGAAGAAAAGATAAACTACTATTTGGCAAGACATGATTGTCTATGTGAAATACTTAAAGAAGCCCTCTGAAAAATTGCTAATTAGAATCAAGAATTAGTGTAGCAAAATGAGATCTTCAAAATGCATGAAAAAATATCAGCAGCTGTTCTATAACCCAACAGGAATCTGATCTTGAAAACAAAAATAAGATACCTCACTGGTATTTTCTAAAGCTCTGTTCATTTTATGGTTAAAAATCATTTCCAAAATTTGGAAATGATTTTTATAATGGTAACTATTTAAAATATTATAAAAACAATAAGGTATATAAATAATATTTTTAGATGAAATGCAGTTTTAAATACAAGTACATAAATTTACAAAGTTCTAGAATATTGCACTGATAGTTTTTGGATAGCAACAATTATTTTTTAATATTTACTAAGAGTATATTTTATATTTAGCATTTGAGTCACAATTGTTTTGGTAGAAAGTTCAATGAACTGGTTTACTTTCCAAGAAATTTAACTTTAATAAAAAAACTCAATATTTGGCTGATACTTAAGTTTCTAGATAAACATCTACATATGTATTATTTTAAAAGATTAATATTATACAGAAATGATTAGGTATTTAATATTATTTAATGGCATATAAGTAATAGTATTATGTTACAATTCATAATATTACCAATAACATACAATTATAGTAGTTGATTTCTTTTCTTCAGTGTAGTGAAAATAAGGTTTACCAGCAGAGCATGATACAGCAAGAGATGTAGTACAGGCAACTTGGTGAAGAAGAAGAAAGCATTAAATATAATCATCCAGGAGAGAGAAAAAAGATAGCATATTGCTAACATATACGAATTTCCCAGGCAGTATCTGAGGATCTTTACAGTCAGAATGCTTTTATTTGGTTGTTTTTTAGTTTAGTTTTATTCTGTGCTCCCACACAGATTAAGTTTCAAAGGTACAGATATGGAGTAGGTGGAGATTTCAAGTTCACCAAGATTGCATTAGCAAAAGCAAGTATAATGTGAGAGGGCAAAGGCTTCAGAGTTCATGCAAGGAAGTAACAAGAATGGTTAGAGAATTGCAGATGAAATGTTGAAAGTATATGGGGGTAGGTTTGAGAAATAAGGGACGATGAACATTTGATAGTATAAAAAAATGCAGTTTCTGGTGGGACTGAAAGATTCCTGGGGCCAGAGTACGAGAGAATGTGAGCTAGGAAACTAAATGGTGTTGGGAAAGCTAGGATTACCCCAGGGTGCACTGTTGGTAATTTCTTGGGATTTGCAGGGTGTATTTGGTGGTTCTAAGAAGACAGGATTAGAGATATTAAGGGATTGTAAACATGATATTACTATTAATATAAATATGATTTTAATATTAAAATATCCAAAAATTAAGAGGAGTCACATTGAAGAGAATGGAAATGAATCAGAATTAAAATCATCAATGGCAAAGACATGAGGAAGCTTCCCTGGAAACATGACAAACAACTGCATTAATGAGGAATAGTGAGGATTGGTAAGGAAACCACTTCTTCTCCAATTATTACTACTTTATGTTATTAATTCTTAAAGCTGAAAATCCCCACTCACAAAAATTATTTTTGTCCTAATCCTCTGGACAAACATTTTGACCTCTTTATGGAGGACTAATATTTTGTTTCCCTGTACATGGATTATGGTTCCTTTAAGGTCTCAAATGTTCCAGGCAGATGACATTTATCTCAATGATCCTCTCAAATATTCTAACTGAAGTTGCTAAATGATGACCTTGTGGGCACCCTCAACCTCCCAGACATTATGATACCTCACCATCTCTATCAAATCACCAGAATTCTCCACACCCATAGAACACACAAAAAAGTTACAGGGAGGATATTGGTAGGTTCAGCAAGAGCATTTATTGCATTGGGGGGCAGAGTAAGATGTACAGGTTGCTGATGGGTTCCGGGAAAAACAGGGTCATAGGGAGATTTAACTACCAACACTTTCTTGGGTACATGAAATGGACATAGTTAAAGAGTGTAATTAAATAGGTGCTAATGTTCCCCAAAAAGACAGAATGAAGAGGTTATGATTGTGGGGTAGGAGGAGAGACAGTACCATCAGAAGCAGATTCTTGGAGCTCCTCTAACTCTTGCTGATATTGTCTTGTAAAATGGTAGCTATACTCAGAGTGCTCTATGGATTCCTGCGATATGCTGTCCTACTCTCAGTAGGTCTGATCCATCCAGTGTTATCTTCCAAGACTCTCCAATCTGCTGATAATTTACATGAATCCTTCTTGATTCTGCAATTTCAGCCTTCATTACATGGACTTTAATAACTGAATAGAAAAATATGAGGTTATTGGATATTTATATGAATAGTTCTATTATTTGGGGTAGTGTAGACACCTGTAATAAATAAACATCAAAATCAGAAAGCTCAAGGGAAATAGAAAGGCATTTCTTTCTCATATATCAACACCATTGAGTGTTGCTGGTGTGGGAGGTTCTTCTCCTCCTGGTCATGTAGGGACCCAGGCCCAAGGTATTTCTGCCATCTCTAAGAAATTATTTCTAAGACTTTTGGAGTCAGATGGTTCTTTCCTGCATAAAGTGGAAAAAGTTCCTGAGGGATATGAGAAATTGTATGGGTATTTCACGATATAGATTTTCACTTTGTTGAGTAGATAGTCTTATGGATGTCCTTGCCTATGTAAGAGAAAACTGGATAATGCAGCCTAGCTGTGCACTCAGGAATAACAAGAAAGTGTGTTTGGTAGTTAGCAGTCTCCAAACTTATGATTGAGAACTTATCTGGTGTTCACATTTTCTTTCCTAACTGAAAGAAAAATATTTTTAAGGAATAAAAATATTGCTGAATTGTAATCAATATATCTCATCCTCATTATACTGTCAAAGTGAATCTCTTTAGATATTTAGTGAGTTAATATATATTGCATTTTTAACATCAACATTTTGCTTATTTTACCCAGGGGAAAGAATTATAATTATGTTTCTTAAGTATACTTTTTTTTCCTAATTCAATTATAAGATTTCTGAAGACAAGAATTTTTCTTTCTTTTTCTACATGTAATGGTGAAGAATTATATATGCAGCAATAACCTCTAAATTTAACAGAATAGAAAAATTATCTAATACTGCTTATTTTTAGTTTTCAAAAAATAGGGATTTAAGAGTTGTTTATAATCCTTCAATGTGTGGTTATGAACTAAAGTTGTTTGTGATGATACAAGAAGTTACCTCTAATCATCAAAGAGTGAGTTTGAATTATAAAAACCTTAATTTTAAATTATATGTTGCTAATTAAGGTTTAAATCACAATGCAACAAAACCAATTCAGTCATTAGAAGAAACAGAAATAATTGCACCATAAAAAAGGAGAATACACCATTAAGCTCAATTGTTTTGATATCTTATAATGGATCCAGTGATCAAATTTAGGGTCAAGATTCCTGCCTCCTTTGTATCAGGGCACAGGGATGAAATAGCAATATTTTTATGGCATCCTGGCAAGTGTGTTAGCTTTCTGTCACTGTGACTAACATACCTGACCAAGAACAACTTAGAGAAAGAAAGTTTATTTTGCCTCTTGGTTTCAGAATTTCAGTCCATGGTTGGATGACACTATTGCTCTAGACCCAAGACAAGGTGGAGCATCGTGGCCAAAAGACATGGCGGAGGGAAGTCGGTCCATTGTTCATGGCAGCCAGGAAGTGGAGAGAGAAAGGGAAGAAGCCGCAGGGAAGATGAGCCCTTTCATGGCACACCTTCAGTAACCATCCTTCCAGGGCCACAACCCATCTGACTCCGTTATCACCCAGTCAGTCCACTCAAACTAAGATGAACTGATTAGGTAACAGCTCTCACAATCCATCATTTCACCTCTGACTGTTCCTGCACTATCACAGGAGCTTTTATGGGACACCTTAAATCCATAGCATAATAGCACCTTAACTTTAGCCTAATTACCCTGAGCTTTACATAGTTGTACATAGTTTACAGTGTTGTACCTGAGAACCTCTGGTTTAGAGAACTGCTCCAGATCTCTTACTACCATAATGCTAGACAGATACAAGCACAAGGATGCTTGCATGTTATTTCATAATTTAAAAAAATTGTTAACATATGATGTCTTGCTTTTGTTGAACCGGTAATAAAGATTGAAAACATTCAAGTTTTTACATAAAAAACAGAATTCAATAGAAAAATAAACACAAACTTGGTAGTTTAAACTAATTGTCATAGAATAATGTGATGAGCATTGATAACTCATCTTCCTGCCTTTGCATGATTCTTGACAAAAGTCCCAGGCATAGTTTCACTTTCCTAAAATTTCTGTTTTATATGGAAACACATTGATGGGCACACAGCATTTTACACTTGTCCATAGAATGTACAACAAGAATAAAACCTAGGTAAATGTAGACTTTGGTGGTATATCAATGTAGATTTATTGATTGTGACAAATATCGCACAGCAGGAAATGTTGATAACTAGGGAGGTTATAAATGTGTAAGGGAAGGAAGCAATGGGAAATCTCTGTACCTTCAGCCAAATTTTGCTTTCTACCTAAATTGCTTTCTATAAAACCATCATTAAAAAACAAAAAAACAAACAACCGCCAGGCATGATTGCAAATATTAAAAGAGATGATTTTAAGTAACTGTTGTTAGTTCAGCAGAACGGGAAGATAACTTTGAACTAAAAACAATATAATTAATATTAAAATAAATTTTCTTCTCAGTGAAACTATGAATCACCTAATTAAAATAAATAATTTATCATAATGTTTGCATCAAAGTCTTTTCTAAATTTATAGTCAGACAAGGAAGCTAAAATATGCTTGTTAAGCATTTAATTTTCTTATTTCATTGTGTTTACCAGGACCTCCAAGATGATATTGGAAATCTCTAGTGCAGATTTTATTGCTAATTTTAATGTAGCCAGAATTCACAATTTATCGGTTAGCATATTTTACTTTGTAGAATTTTGAACCATCTTCTTCAGAGCATTCCATTTTTTATATTTTCTATGCTATTTATTTTAAGTTAGGATTTTTTTCACATATCTTTATGTGAATATGTGGAATAAGCATTAGTTTAATACATAGAGATAATGAAGTGAAATGAAAAATTTAGAAGTTGTATGGATGGTATGTGTATATAAAACGATTCCAAAAAGAACATGCAGATGAACAAGAGTGTGTACAACTAAAACCAAAGTTTGTATTTTTTCTCAAGATGGCAAATGTATGAACAATCTTAGTTATATAAAGCTCTGAAGTGAAAAAGTCACTGAGTCAGGAGTTAGAAGCCACGATATGGATCACAAGTAAAAATGGTTTATAACCTCTTCTCACAAAAGAACATCATTGTAGCGTCAGTGACTGTCAGAATATTCTCCACGATATTAAAAGGTATTAAAAATTTTTATTAAGAACCTTAAACTTGATTTTTGATTTGCTTCAGTTATTCTGAGGAGAGATATTTATATCAAGTCTTCTTAAAATAATTCAATATTGCTCTCTCACTATTTGTGATTACACACACACACACACACAAAACACACACACATATACACCCACACATACATTTTTTAAGGAAAGTTGATTACAAACCCAATAGGGTTTTAAAGTTTTAAAATCTTGTTTTATAACTTAAGTGTTCTTCTTAAATCTGTAGATTTAAGGCAATTCCTATTAAGGTTCTGGTGACATTCCTCAAAGAGATAGAAAAAGCAGCCATGAAATTCATTTGGAAAAATAAGAGGCTCAGAATAGCCAAAGAAATCCTCAGCAAGAAAAGTGAAGCAGGAGGCATCACAATAGCAGAACTTAAGTTACACTACAAAGCCATAGTAACACAAATGGCATGGCATGGCGTTGGTACCAAATCAGATATGAAGATCAATGGTACAGAAGAGAAGACACAGAGACAAACCCACATAAATACAGTTATCTCCTACTAGACAAAGGCACCCAAAACATACACTGGAGAAAAGATGGCCTCTTCAACAAACAGTGCTGGGAAAACTGGAAATCCATGTGGAACAAAATTGAAATTATACCTCTATCACTCAGGCTGCAGAAAACTCAACTCAAAGTGACCTAGGCATTGGACCATTGTGCCTATTAGAAGAAAAGTAGTAGATCTTGTGTCTACTAGAAGAAAAAG